>NC_132796.1:49513752-49824917 GCF_048418805.1 Vulpes vulpes
CTCTGTGGGAGAGAGGACTGTTTCTGCTTCTTTCTTTTGAGGTGAGGTTTTCCTTCCAGTCATGTTGCTCAGTGCAGAGTGGCCAAAAACAAGTTGTATTGGGAAAAGGAGAAAAAGAGAGGAGAGAAAGAAGGAAAGAAAAGAGAAAAAGAAAAAAGGAAAAAAAAGGGAAAAAAGAGAAGAAAAAGAGAAAGAAAAACAAAAAAAGGGTGGGGGAAGCACATAGAAATCAAAAAGCAAAAAAAAAAAAAAAAAAAAAAACCACGGGGAAGTATCTTCTGATTCTGTATACTTTAAGTCCCTTGACTTCCCCTCAAACTCATCTGTCTAGCTGGTCTTCTGGGGGAAGGACCTGTTGTGCTGATTTTCAGTTGTTAGCACTTGGGGGAGCTGCTGTGCCCCTTGCCTGGTGAAGGGCTCAGTGGGGGTTGTTTACCCCTGAGGCCCCAGGAGGAACAACTCCAGTGGTAGCAGCCAGCTCTGGAGCCCTGGCTTCAGCCCCCTCAGTAACTACAGAGCTCTTCGTCTGCAGGGGCCTGGATGCTCTGGGGGTGGGGCCGCTAGTCTGCTCAGCTGGGGGCAGGAGCGTCCTTACTGTCCTGGGCCCTCCCGGCCTCTGCCTGTCGCCAGGGGGAGGCCGGATCCTGGGCTGTGTCCCGGCGCCCCTGTGCTCCCGGGTCTGCGCTGTTGGATTTGCGCTCCTGGTGGCGCAGCCCCCTCCACCGAGCTGCCGCCAGAGCCCCTCTGAGCTGCTCCGGGTCCAGCCGTGTAGGCTGCAGTCTTTTAGGGAGCTCGGCCCTGGGGTATGGCGCACTCTCCTAGGCGCACAGGTGTCTGTTAGTGTCCTAGGGAGCCTGAGGGCATCCCCGCCCTCCTGAGGTCCTGCTCTAACTCCCTGCGGGTGCCTTTCCGCCCTGGAAGATTGGTGCAGCTCCTGCTTCTCCGGGACAGAGCTTTCCTGTCCTGGGGGCACTCGCCCTGGCCTTAGCCCCGGATCCTCGCGGGGCTCCTCCCCCTTGGTTGCCTTTTGTTTCTTTATTTCTTTTTCCCCGTCTTCCTACCTTGATAGAAGCGTGAACTGTTCTCACTGTAGCATTCCAGCTGTTCTCTCTTTAAATCTGTGGCTGAGGGGTCCCTGGGTGGCGCAGCGCTTTGGCGCCTGCCTTTGGCCCAGGGCGGGATCCTGGGGACCCAGGATAGAATCCCACATCGGCCTCCCGGTGCATGGAGCCTGCTTCTCCTTCTGCCTGTGTCTCTGCCTCTCTCTCTTTCTCTGTGAGTATCATAAATAAATAAAAATTTTAAAAAATATTAAATCTCCGGCCGAATTCGTAGATTTTCAGGATGATTTGAAAACTATCTAGGTAATTTGGTGGGGACAGGTGATTTGGGGACCCTACTCTTCAGCCATCTTGCCCCTCCTCTGACATACTTAGATAATACACTTATACTTGGTGACTTGAACATAGCGCTTTCTACAATTGACAGATCTTCTAAGCACAACATCTCCAATGAAACAAGAGCTTTAAATGATACACTGGACTAGATGGATTTCACAGACATTTACAGAACTTTACATCCAAACGCAGCTGAATACACATTCTTCTCAAGTGTACATGGAACTTTCTCCAGAATAGACCACATACTGGGTCACAAATTAGGTCTTAACCAACACCAAAATATGAAATGAAAGGGTGGAGAACCATTTACCATTCAAATGGTCCTCAAAGAAAGCTGGGGTAGCAATTCTCATATCAGATAAATTAAAGTTTATCTGAAAGAGTGTAGTAAGAGATGAGAACAAAAAACTCAAAGGACCACAAAAGTGAAAAACAAAGCTTAAAAAAATTTAGTAAAAAATAAAGGCCAAGAATCCCAAAGATGTACAGACAAGACATCCCTGTCTTGTTCCTGATCTTAGGGGAAAGGCTCCCAGTGCTTCCCCATTGAGAATGATATTTGCTGTGGGCTTTTTGTAGATGGCTTTTAAGATGTTGAGGAATGTTGCCTATATCCCTATACTCTGAAGAGTTTTGATCAGGAATGGATGCTGTATTTTGTCAAATGCTTTCTCTGCATCTAATGAGAGGATCATATGGTTCTTGGCTTTTCTCTTGCTGATATGATGAATCACATTGATTGTTTTACGAGTGTTGAACCAGCCTTTTGTCCTGGGAATAAATCCTACTTGGTCATGGTGAATAATTTTCTTAATGTACTGTTGGATCCTATTGGCTAGTATCTTGTTAAGAATTTTTGCATCCATGTTCATCAGGGATATTGATCTGTAATTCTCCTTTTTGGTGGGGTCTTTGTCTGGTTTCAGAATTAAGGTGATGCTGGCCTCATGAAACGGGTTTGGAAGTATTACAGCCATTTCTATCCTTCGGCACAGCTTTAGTAGAATAGGTGTTATTTCTTCTTTAAACATTTGTAAAATTCCCCTGAGAAGCCATCTGGCCCTGGACTTTGTGTCTTGGGAGGTTTTCAATGACTGCTTCAAGTACCTCCCTGTTCAGGTTTTCTATTTCTTCCTGTTCCAGTTTCGGTAGTTTCTGGTTTTCCCGAAATGCATCCATTGTTTCTAGATTGCCTAATTAATTGGCATATTGCTTCTCATAACATGTTTTTAAAATCATTTGTATTTCCTTGGTATTGGTTGCAATCTCTCCTCTTTCATTCATGATTTTATTTATTTGAGTCATTTATCTTTTGTTTTTAATAACTGGCTAATGTTTTACCTATCTTATTAATTATTTGAAAGAACCAATTCCTGGTTTTGTTGATCTGTTCTACAGTTCTTCTGGTATGTATTTCATTGAGTTCTGATTGAATCTTTAATATCTCTCTCCTACTGCTTGGTGTAGGTTTCATTTGCTGTTCTTTCCCCAGTTCCTTTAGGTGTAAGATTAGCTTGGGTATTTGAGTTTTTCCAATATTTTGAGGGAGGCTTCTACTTCCCTCTTATAACTGCTTTTGCTGTATCCCAAAGATTTTGAACAGTTGTGTCTTCATTCTCTTTAGTTTCCATGAATCTTTTGAATTCTCTAATTTCCTGACTGACCCTTTCGTCTTTTAGCAGGATGCTCTTTAACCTCCACTTGTTTGAGTTTCTTCCAAATTTCTTCTTGTGATTGGGTCTAGTTTCAAAGCAGTGTGGTCTGAAAATATGCAGAGGACAATCCTAATCTTTTGGAATCCATTGAGACCTGATTCGTAACCCAGTATGTGGCCTATTCTGGAGAAATTTCCATGTGCACTTGAGAATGTGTATTCAGTTGCATTCAGTTGCAAAGTTCTGTAAAAATCTGTGAAATCCATCTGGTCCAGTGTATCATTTAAAGCTCTTGCTTCTGTGGTGATGTTGTGTTTAGAAGATCTGTCTGTCATTTGCAGAAAGTGCTGTGTTGAAGTCTCCTTAGTGTATTAAGTGAATTAGTGTATTTATATCTAAGTATGTCTTTACTCTGGTTATTAATTAATTGATTTACTTAGCAGCTCCCACATTAGGGGCATATTTATGAATGTTAGGTCTTCTTGTTGGTTAGACCCTTGAAGTATGATATACTGTCCCTCTTCATCTCTTACTACAGTCTTTGGGATAAACTTTAATTTATCTGATATGAGGATTGCTACCCCTGCTTTCTTTTTAGGACCATTTGAATGGTAGTGGTTCTCCAACCTTTCATTTTCAGGCTGTTGGTGTCCTTAGGTCTCAAATGAGTCTCTTGTAAAGGGCAAAACTTGGGTCTTGCTTTGTGTATGTGTGTGTGTGTGTGTGTGTGTGTGTGTGTGTGTGTGTGTGTGTCTTGCTTTTTTATACAGTCTGAAACCCTGCATCTTTTGATGGGATCATTTAGCCTATTCATGTTCCGAGTTACTATTGATAGATATGAATTTAGTTTCATCGTAATACCTATTAAGTCCCTGTTTTTGTGAATTATTTCTTTGGGCATCCTATTTCTTTCATAGAGTCCCCCTAATATTTCTTGCAGAGCTGCTTTGGTGGTCACATATTCTTTAGTTTCTGCCTATCTTGGAAGCTCTTTATCTCTCCTTCTTTTCTGAATGACAGGCTTGCTGGATAAAATATTTTTGGCTGTATGCTCTTCTTATTTAGGACCCTTGATATATCCTTCCAACCCATTCTGGCCTACAAGATTTCTGTGGAGAGGGCTGCTGTTAATCCAATATTTCTCCCCATATTATTTAGGAATGATTTGTCTCTCACTGCTTTAAGGATTTTCTCCTTATGTTTGGAATTTGCATGTTTCCCTATTAAATGTTGAGGTGTTGAATGGTTTTTATTGATTTTTGGAGGGGGGGACCTCTACTATCTCCTGGATCTGAATGCCTATTTCACTCCCAAATTAGGGAAGTTTTCAGCTATGATTTGTTTGAATATCATTTCTGGCTCTCTGTCCCACTCAGTGGTCTCTGGAACCCAATTATATGTACATTATTCCTTCTGAGTATATCATTTATTTTCCTTAACCTCTCTTCATGGTCTTTTAATTGTTTTTCTTTTTTCCTCAGCTTCTTTCCTTGCCATGAACTTCTCTTTTATGTCTCTCACTCTGTTCCACATCATTAATCCTCGTCATTAGGAAATCCAGTTTGGATTGCATCTCACTTAATCATTTTTAATTTCAACCTGATTAGATCTCAGTTCTTCAGTAATGAAGTCTCTATAGTATTTTATGTTTTTTTGCAGAGCAACCAGCAGCTTTATAATTGTGCTTCTGAATTGGCTTTCTGACATCGAATTGTAATCCAAATTATGTAACTCTGTGGCAGAGAGTACTGTTTCTGATTATTTATTTTGTGGTGAGTTCTTCCTTCTAGTCATTTTTCTCACTGCGAGTGGCTATGTGAGTGGGCTGAGTCAAGAATATCAACGATGACTTAAGTAAATTTCACTGTAGATGATTCTGTTGAGGTCAGAGATCATAAAATTAAAATAAAGATCAGAACAATATAAAACAAAAGGGCCACTAAAGTGAAAAACAAAGTTTAAAACAAAGTAATAAAAAATAAAGGGCAAGAATCCCAAAGAAGGAGAAAAAAAGAAAAGAGAAAAAAGAGGAGGAAAAAGCAAAAGTAAAGAGGAAAAAAAGAGAAGAAAAAAGGGGGGACTGAAAGCAGGTAGTGTTGATAAAGCTGTAGTGGAAGGAGAATGTAGTCTACCTGAGGGGTTTTGGAGCATGATCGTCTTAGTTCTGAGTGCATTAAGTTCTGTATGTTAGAAGATGCTCAGTTCCAATTTTAGATAAACCAGAAATACTTGTAGAGTGCCCCAACATTGACCACCAAAACAAAAACCAGTTAAAACGGGGGTGGGGGGAGAATGGAAATGAAGAGAAAATATAATCTTACAGAATGATCCAGCACAGTATTCCACTTGGTTCTGGGTGCATACTGGTCATGTTTTAGAAGGTATTAACTTCCGGCATTGTAGAGCAAAATGAGGCAGAGAAAATAAAAAACACAAAACAAAAAAAGCCCCATATCTGGTATATCTCCCAAAATTAAATTGAGTATGTTGAATGGTATCTAGAAGTGGAAAATATATCTAAGACATGTAATTGTAGAAATATGAAAGTCAAAAGGAAGAAAAAAAAATGAAGAGGTGGTAAAATATTGTAGTTAAGGTGGGAAAAGATAAAAAATGGAAAATTTTTAGTCTGATATAAAAATGAGTTGTACTGGAAAAATGGGGGGGAAAAGGAGGGGTACCCTCTAGTTCTATATACTATAAATCCCTCGACTTCCCCTGGAGTTTTCCAGCAGTGTTTGGTCAAGAACTCTCTCTTCCTGGATACTTCCAGCTGGTCTTCTATGGGAGGGTCTGCTGAGCTGAATCTCAGTTTGTGTGCCTGGGTGGAGCTGCCCCGCCCCCTGCCGGGTGCCGGGCTCAGTGGGAGCTGTTTTCCCCATGAAGTTTCTATTCCCTGGCATCCCTGCCTCTCCCAGGCACATGGTGGAACAAGGAGGAAAAACAGCACTGGCAGTGGCCAAATTTCCAGCTCTGGAGTCAGCTCCCCACTAGTAACTAACACAGTCTCCCAGTTTGCACTGGCTTAGATGCTCCCAGGACAGGCATGGGTGTGCTGAACTGCACAGCTTGCAGGTCGTCTAGCAGCAGGAGTTCTCATTCTCCTGAGCTCTCCTTTTGCCTGTCCCACGGGGAGCACAGGATCACGGGCTTTGTCTGCTCAAGCGCCCTGTGATCTGGGGCCCTGGGTTGCTGAAATCAGGCTCCCAGGGTGCGTGGCTCCTGAAGACAGCCGGGTGCAGACCCCTCTGTCTGGAGCCAGCCAGCCAAACCAACTGGCTTCTCCCAAATACCCAGCCGGCTGCGCTCCGGCCCTTTACAAAGATTGGTCCATGGTTGGTGGTGCACTTTCCCCCTGGCGCACTTCCTCTTTTAGTTACTCCGGGATACTGGAAGCTTCACTGCCCCTCCTGTGCTTCTGCCCGATGTCCCTCTTAATCACTTTTCCATCTGGGAAGAGTCTGGTATGGATTTTTAAAGTTCCTGCTTCTCTGGGACTGGGCTTTCCTGTCCCAGAGGCTTCTGCTGCCTGATTTTGCTGGGCTCGCAGCCTGGCTTTCACCTGGCTCCTCAATGTGCCCCTTCCCCACTTGTTTCTTTTTTATTTTATTCTACCTTCCTATCTTGCTAGAATCGAAAACCCTTCTCTTTGTAGCATTCCAGCTATTCTTTTTTAAATCTCAGGTCGAATTTGTAGGTGTTCAGGATAATTCTAAAGTTATCTAGGTAAGTTGGTGGGACTAGATGAGTTGAAGTCCCCTACTCCTCTGCTATTTTGCCCTGCCTCCTGATTTCTTTTTTTGACTTATGTGCTGTTCAATAGTACATTGTTTGATCTTGACATATTTGTAACTCCATGTTTTCTTCTTGAAATCAATTTTTAGTTTTAAACCATTGTGTTTGAGACAACTGCTTTATATGATTTCAATCTTAATTCATTCAGAGTTGTTTTATGGCCTAATATATCACCTATCCAAGAGACTGTTTCATGTGTACTTGAGAAGAATTTGCTTTTGTATAAAATGTCCTGTATATGTATTTTAAGTCTATTGGTCTAACATGTCATTTAGGACTAATGTCTCCTTATTGATTTTCTGTCTCAACACATTCAAATAAGTGGGGTTTTAAAGTTCCCTAATAGTATTATTTTCTTGTTATTTCTTTAAGTATGTTATTATTTGCTTTACAGGTTTATTTTTTCCTTTGTTGAATGTATAAATATTTACAAATATTATATTCACTTTTTTAGATTGACTGTTATTATATACTGACATTTTGCTTTTGTTAATCTTTGTGTTTTAAGTTTTTAGATAAATTCCAGTTACTTAACATATAGTATAATATTATTTTCAGGTGTATAATTTAGTGATTAAATACTTACAACACCCAGTGCTCATACAAGTGGACTCCTTAATCACCATCACCTATTTCATCCATCTCCAGCCACCTACCTCTGGTAACCATCATTTTTGTTCTGTATAGTTAGGAGTCTGTTTCTTGGTTTCCCCCCTCTCTCTTTTTCCCTTTGCTCATTTGTTTTGTTTCTTAAATTCCACATATGAGGGAAATTATGTGGTATTTATCTTTCTCTGACTGACTTATTTCACTTAGCATAATAGTCTCTACTTCCATCCAGGTCATTACAAATGGCAAGATTTCATTCTCTTTTATGGCTGAGTGATGTGCCATTGTACATATAAATCATACCTTTTTAATCCATTCATCAGTTAATGGGCACTTGGGCTCTTTCCATAACTTGGGTATTGTAGATAATACTGCTATAAACATAGGAGTGCATGTATACCTTTGAATTAATATTTTTGTATTCTTTGGGTAAATACCTAGTAGTAGAATTACTGGATTTTAGGGTAATTCTATTTTAAAGTTTATGAGAAATAGCCATAATGCTTTCTAGAGTGGCTGCACCGGTTTGCATTCCCACCAACAGAGCAGGAGTGTTCCCCTTTCTCCACATCCTTGCCAACTACTCTTGTTTCTTGTGTTGTTGAATTTCGCCATTCTGCCTGGTGTGAAGCGATACCTCATTGTAGTTTCGATTTGTATTTCCCTGATGATGACTGATGTTGAGCATATTTTCAGGTATCTATTGGCTGTAAGTCCTAAAGTCTATTTTTCTCTTATAAATAGAGCTATCTTAACTTTCTTGGTTTTGATTTGTATTTCCCTGATGGCAAGTGATGCGGAGCATTTTCTCATGTACTTCTTGGCCATGTCTGTGTATTCCTCTGTGAAATTCCTATTCATGTGTTTTGCCCATTTCATGATTGGATTGTTTGTTTTTTTGCTGTTGAGTTTAATAAGCTATTTTTTAAAAAAGATTTTATTTATTTATTCATGAGAACACAGAGAGAGGCAGAGACACAGACAGAGGGAGAAGCAGGCTCCATGCAGGGAGCTCGATGTGGGATTCCATCCTAGGACTCCAGGATCATGCTCTGGGCCAAAGGCAGGAGGCACCAAACTGCTGAGCCACCCAGGTGCCCCAAGTTTAATAAGTTCTTTAGGGATTATGGATACTAGTCCTTTATCTAATAGGTCACTTGCAAATATCTTCTCCCATTCCGTAGGTTGTCTTTTAGTTTTGTTGACTGTATCCTTTGCTGTGCAAAACCTTCTTATCTTGATGAAGTCCCAATAATTCATTTTTGCTTTTGTTTCTCTTGCCTTCATGTATGTATCTTGCAAGAAGTTGCTGTGGCCAAGTTCAAAAAGGGTGTTTCCTATGTTCTCCTCTAGGGTTTTGATGGAATCTTCTCTCGTATTTAGATCTTTCATCCATTTTGAGTTTATCTTTGTGTATGGTGTCAGAGAATGGTCTAGTTTCATTCTTCTGCATGTGGGTGTCCTATTTTCCCAGCACCATTTATTGAAGAGACTGTCTTTTTCCAGTGGATAGACTTTCATGCTTGGTTGAATATGAGTTGACCATAAATTTGAGGGTCCACTTCTGGATTCTATATTCTGTTCCATTGGTCTATGTGTCCGTTTATGTGCCAGTACCACAATGTCTTGATGACCACAGCTTTGTAGTACAACCTGAAATCTGGCATTGTGATGAGACCAGCTATGGTTTCTTTTTTAATATTCCCCTGGCTATTAGGGGTCTTTGCTGATTCCACACAAATCTTAAGATGATTTTTTCCAACTCTCTGAAGAAATTCCATGGTATTTTGATAGGGATTGCAATACATGTGTAAATTGTGCTGGGTAGCATTGACATTTTCAAAATATTAATTCTTCCAATCCATGAGCATGGAATATTTTTCCATCTCTTTGTGTCTTCCTCAATGACTTTCAGAAGTGTTCTGTAGTTTTTAGGGAATATATACTTAATGTATTTGGTTAGGTTTATTCCTAGGTATCTTCTGCTTTTGGGTGCAATTGTAAATGGGATTGACTCCTTAATTTCTCTTTCTTCAGTCTCATTGTTAGTGTATAGAAATGCCACTGATTTCTTGGCATTGATTTTGTATCCTGCCACACTGCCGAATTGCTGTGTGAGTTCTAGCAATCTTGGGGTGGAGGCTTTGGGGTTTTATCTGTCCAGTATCATGTCATCTGCAAAGAGGGAGAGTTTGACTTCTTCTTGGCCAATTTGAATGCCTTTTATTTCTTTTTGTTGCCTGATTGCTGAGGCTAGGACTTCTAGTACTATATTGAATAGCAGTGGTGAGAGTGGACATCCCTGTCTTGTTCCTGATCTTAGGGGAAAGGTTCCCAGTGTTTCCTAGTTGAGAATGATATTGGCTGTGGGCTTTTCATAGATGGCTTTTAAGAGGCTGAGGAATGTTCCCTCTATCTCTATCCCTACACTCTCTTTTTGATCAGGAATGGATGCTATATTTTGTCAAATGCTTTCTCTGCATCTGTTCAGATGATCATATGGTTCTTGTTTTTTCTCTTGATGATATGATCAATCACATTGATTGCTTTACAAGTGTTGAACCAGCCTTGTATCTGGGGATAAATCCCACTTGGTCATGGTAAATAATCTTCTTAATGTATCTTTGAATCCTATTGGCTAGTATCTTGTTGAGAATTTTTGCATCCATGTTCATCAGGGATATTGGTCTATAATTCTCCATTTTGGTGGGATCCTTGTCTGGTTTTGGAATTAAGGTGATGCTGGCCTCATTCAATGACTTTGGAAGTACTCCATCTCTTTCCATCTTTTTGAACAGCTTGAGTAGAATAGGTATGGTTTCTTCTTTAAACGTTTGATAGAATTCCCCTGGGAAGCCATCTGGCCCTGGACTTTTGTGTCTTGGGAGGTTTTCGATGACTGCTTCAATTTTTATCCCTGGCTATTGACCTGTTCATGTTTTCTATTTCTTCCTGTTCCAGTTTTGGTAGTTTGTGTTTTTCCAGAAATGCGTCCATTTCTTCTAGACTGCCTAATTTATTGGCGTATAGCTGCTCATAATAGTTTTTAAAATAGTTTGCATTTCCTTGGTATTGGTGGTGATCTCTCCTTTCTCATTCATGATTTTATTGATTTGAGTCTTTTCTCTCTTCTTTTATATAAGACTGGGTAATGCTTTATCTATCTTATTAATTCTTTCAAAGAACCAACTCCTGGTATTGTTGATCTATTCCAAAGTTCTTCAGGTCTTGATTTCATTGAGTTCTGCTCGAATCTTTATTAACTCTTTTCTTCTGCTGGGTGTAGGAAATATTTGCTGTTTTTTCCCCAGCTCCTTTAGGTGCAAGGTTAGCTTTTGCATTTGAGTTCTTTCCAGTTTTTGAATGGATGCTTGTATTGCGATATATTTCCCCCGTAGGACTGCTTTTGCTGTACCCCAAAGATTTTGAATGGTTGTATCCTCATTCTCATTAGTTTTCATGAATCTTTTTAATTCTTCTCTAATTTCCTGCTTGACCCTTTCATCTTTTAGCAGGATGGTCCTTAATCTCCACGTGTTTGGAATCCTCCCAAACTTCTTCTTGTGATTTAGTTCTAATTTCAAAGCATTATGGTCTGAAAATATGCAGGGTTCGACCCTAATCTTTTGGTATTGGTTCAGACCCGATTTGTGACCCAGTATGTGGTCTCTTCTGGAGAAAGTTCCATGTGCACTTGAGAAGATTGTGTATTCAGTTGCATTTGGATGTAAAGTTCTGTAGATATCTGTGAAATCCATCTGGTCCAGTGTATCATTTAAAGCTCTTGTTTCTTTGGAGATGTTGTCCTTAGAAGATCTGTCAATTGTAGAAAGCACTGTGTTCAAGTCACCAAGCATAAGTGTATTATTATCTAAGTATGTCTTAACATTGGTTATTAATTGATTGATATACTTTGCAGCTCCCACATTCAGGGCATAAATATTTATGATTGTTATGTCCTCTTGTTGGATAGGTCCTTTTAGTATTATATACTGTCCCTCTTCATCTCTTACTACAGTCTTCGGGATAAACTTTAATTTATCTGATATGAGGATTACTACCCCTGCTTTCTTTTGAGGACCATCTGAATGGTAAATGATTCTCCAACCTTTTATTTTCAGGCTGTCGGTGTCCTTATGTCTAAAATGAGTCTCTTGTAGACAGAAAATAGATGGGTCTTGCTTTTTTTTTTCCAGTCTGAAACCCTGTGCCTTTTGATGGGGTCATTAAGCCCATTCATGTTCAGAGTTACTATTGAAAGATACGAGTTTAGTGTCATCATGATACCTATTCAGTCCCTGTTTTTGCAGAGTGTTTCCTTGGATTTCCTCTTTCTTTTACAGAGTCCCCCTTAGTATTTCTTGCAGAGCTGGTTTGGTGGTCACATATTCTTTCAGTTTCTGTCTATCTTGGAAGCTCTTTATCTCTCCCTCTATTCTGAATGAGAGCCTGGCTGGACAAAGTGTTCTTGGCTGTAGGTTCTTCTCCTTTTGGACCCTGAATATATCATGCCAACCCTTTCTGGCCTGCCAGGTCTCTGTGGAGTGGTATGCTGTTGCTGCTAACATAATACTTCTCCCCATAAAAGTTTGGGATTTCTTGTCTCTTGCTGGTATAAGGATCTTCTATTTATCTTTGGAGTTTGCAAATTTCACTATTACATGTTGAGGTGTTGAGCAGTTTTTATTGATTTCAGGAGGGGGGATGTCTCTATCTTCTGGATCTGAATGCATTTCCCTTCCCAAGTTAGGGAAGTTCTCATCTATAATTTGTTCTAATACACTTTGTGGTCCTCTGTCTCTTTCGGCACCCTCGGGAACCCCAATTAAATGTAGATCTTTCCTTCTGAGGCTGTCATTTATTTCCCTTAACCTATCTTCATGATCTTTTACTTGTTTTTCTCTTTTTTCCTCAGCTTCCTTCCTTGCCATCAGTTTGTCTTCTGTGTCACTCACTCGTTCTTCTACCTCGTTAACCCTCATCGTTAGGACCTCCAGTTTGGATTGCATCTCATTTAATTGATTTTTAATTTCTGCCTGGTTAGATCTAAATTCTGCAGTCATGAAGCCTCTTGAATCCTTTATGCTTTTTTCCAGAGCCACAAGTAGCTTTATAATTGTGCTTCTGAATTGGCTTTCTGACATAGATTGTAATCCAAATTGTGTAACTCTGTGGGAGAGAGGACTGCTTCTGATTCTTTCTTTTGTGGTGAGTTTTTCTTTCTAGTCATTTTGCTCAGTGCAGAGTGGCCAAAAACAAGGTGTACTGGAAAAAGGAGAAAAAGAGTGAAAAAGGGAAAAAGGGGGGGGACAAACAGAAAACAAAAAACTAGGGGGAGTATACTCTGATTCTATATACTGTAAATCCCTCGACTTCCCCCTGGAAGTTTGCAGTGCTGCTTGGTCAATAATTTCCTTTTCCCCTGTCCTTCCAGCTGGTCTTCTGGGGGAGGGGCCTGCTGTGCTGATTCTCAGGTGTGTGCACCTGGGGGAGCTGCCTAGCCCCCTGCCAGGTGCATGGCTCAGTGGGAGCTATTTATCCTGTGATGTCCCTGCTCAGTCCCAGGTACAAGGTGACACCAGGAGTAACAACAGTGGCAGCGGTCAGCTCTCTAGCTCTGGTGTCAGCTCCTGCAGTAACTACTGCAGGTCCCAGTCTGCAGGGGCCTGGATGCTCCGGAGTGGGGGCACTGATCTGCACAGCTCAGGGCCGCTGGGCAGCAGAAGCATCCTCACTGTCCTGTCCATGGGGGGAGCACTGTATCTTGGGCTGTGTCCCCCAGCACCCTTGGCTCCAGGGCCTGCAGGGCTGGAATCGTGCTCTTGGAGCCGTGCAGCCCCCTCTGTGGGTGGAGCTGCCGCCTGAGCTGCTCCTGAGGCCCCACTAGGCACTCACTCTAGCCCTTTAGGGAGCTCGGCCCACGGTGTATGGTGCGCTGGCCCCCAGGGTTAGTGCCCCTGGGAGCCTGAGGGCATTCCTGCACTTCCTGTGATCCTGCCAGAGCTCGCTGTGAGCACCTTTCCATACGGGAAGATGGGTAAAGTTTCTATCTCTCCGGGACTGGGCTTTCCTGTCCTGGGGGGACTCTCTGCCCTGTCTTAGCCTGGCTCCAGGCGGGGGCCCCTCCCCCTTCACAGCTTTTTTATTTCTTTATTTCTTCCCATCTTCCTACCTTGACAGAAGCGTGAACTCTTCTCACTGTAGCTTTCCAGCTGTTCTCTCTTTAAATCTGACTGAATTCATAGATTTTCAGGATGATTTGAAAGTTATCTAGGTAACCTGGTGGGGACAGGTGATTTGGGGACCCTACTCTTCCGCCATCCTGTCCTGCCTCTATATCAGTTTTTTCCTGAGTGTTCCCGAGGAGGGTACGTTTTATTAGACATCCTATCCTGGGCGGACTTCACCTTCCTTCTCTTAGTCACAGCATCCTCAGAGTCCCTGAACGCAATCAGTCACCAAGCTCGCCCAGCTCGCTCCAATTTTTTTCTATTGGATACTCTTTCCTGCATTTTCAAAGATTAGTTGACCACAGAGTTGAGGGTCTATTTCTGGGTTCTCTATTCTGTTCCACTGATCTGTGTGCCTGTTGTAGTGCTAGTACCATACTGTTTTGATCATTAGTGGTTTGTAATACACCTTGAATCCTGGCATTATGATGCCTCCAGCTTTGGTTTTCTTTTTCAATATTCCTCCAGCTATTTGGGGTCTTTTCTGGGTGCATGCAAATTTTAGGATTATTTGTTCCAGTTCTGTGAAAAATGTCAATGGTATTTTAATAGTGATTGCCTTGAATATGTAGATTGCTCTTAGTAGCATAGACATTTTAAAAATATTTATTGTTTTTCATGAGCATAGCATGCTTTTTCCATTTCTTCAATTTCTTTCATAAGTGTTCTTAGTTTTTAGAGTATAGATCCTTTACCTCTTTGGTTAGGTTTATTCCTAGGTAGCTTATGGGTTTTGGTGCAATTATAAATAGGATCCATTTCTTAATTTCTCTTTCTTCAGTTTCATTGTTAGTGTATAGAAATGCAACTGATTTCTCTCTGTTGATTTTTATATTTTACCATATAGCTGAATTATTCTATGAGTTCTAGCAATTTTTGGGTTGCAGTCTTTTTGGTTTTCTACATAGAGTGTCATGTCATCTGGGAAGAGTGAGAGTTTGACTTCTGTGTTGCCAATTTGGATGACTTTGATTTATTTTGTTGTCAGATTGCTGAGGCTAGTACTTCTAGTGCTATCTTTAACAACACTGGTGAGAGTGGGCATCCCTGTTGTGTTTCTGACCTTAAGGGGAAAGTTCTCGGTTTTTCCCCATTTAGAATGATATTTGTTGTGAGCTTCTTGCAGATGGCTTTTAGGATATTGAGGTATGTTCCCTCTAGCTCTACACTGTGTAGAGTTTTTATCAAGAAGGATGTTGTATTTTGTCAATTTTTTGGCATTTATTGAGAGGATCATATGGTTCTTGTCCTTTCTTTTGTTAATTTAATATATCATGCTGATTGATTTGCAAATGCTGAACCACCCTTGAATCCCAGGAATAAATCCAACTTGTGTTGAGTAATCTTTTTAATGTACTGTTGGATCCTATTTGCTAGAATATTGGTATTTTGGTATCCATGTTTATCACTGGTATTGGTCACTAATTCTCCTTTTTGATGGAATCGTTTTGTTGGTTTTGGGATATACATAATGCTAACCTCATAGAATGAGTTTGGAACTTTTCCTTTCATTTCTATGTTTTGAAACAACTTCAGTAGAATAGGTATCATTTCTTCTTTAAATATTTGGTAGAATTCCACCGGTAAGCCATCTGGCCCTGGACTCCTGTTTTTGGGAGGTTTTTGATGACTGCTTCAATTTACTCACTGTTTATTGGCCTATTCAGGTTTTCTCTTTCTTCTTGTTTCAGTTTTGGTAGCTGATAAGTTTCCAAGTATACAGACTGCCTAATTTGTTGGTGTATAGCTGCTCATAATATGTTCTTAAAATGGTTTCTATTTCTTTGATGTTGGCCATGATCTCTCCTCTTCTGTCCATGATTGTATTAATTTGGGTCCTTTCTCTTTTCTTTTTGTTAAGTGTGGCTAGGGCTTTATCTATCTTATTAATTCCTTTAAAGAACCAGCTCCTGTTTTTTTTTGACCTGTTCTAATATTCTCCTGGTTTTTATTTCATTGATTTCTGCTCTTGTATTTATTTTTTTTCTCCTGCTTGGTTTAGGCTTTATTTCCTGTTCTTTCTCAAGCTCCTTTAAATGTAAGGTTAGCTTGTATATTTGAGATTTTTCTAATTTTTTTTTAGATAGGCTTCTATTGAAATGTACTTCCCTATTAGGACCACCTTTGCTGTACCCAAAATGTTTTGAACACTTGTGCTTTCATTTTTGTTAGTTTGCATGAAACTTTTTACTTTTGCTTTAATGTCCTGGTTGACCCATTCCTTCTTTATTAGAATGCTCTTTAACCTCCAGGTGTTTGAGTTCCTTCCCAGTTTCTTCTTGTGATTGCGTTCAAGTATCAAAGCATTGTAGTCTGAAAATATGCAGGGAATCATCTCAATCTTTTGATATCAGTTGAGACCTGATTTGTGACTCAGTATGTGGTCTATTCTGGAGAAAATTCCATGTGCAGTTGAGAGGAATGTGTATTCTATTGCTTTAGGATGGAATGTTCCATATATATATATATATATATATATATATATATATATATATATCTGTGAAGTCCATCTGTCCAAGTGTGTCATTCAAAGCCCTTATTTCTTTGTTGATATTCTGCTTATATTATCACTCTATTGCAGTGAGTGGTTTGTTGAAGTCCCCTAGTATTAACATATTGTTATCTATGTGTTTCTTTAATTTGGTTATTAATTGGTTGATATAATTGGCTGCTCCACGTTAGGAGCATAAATATTTAGAATTGTTAGATCTTTGTGTTGGATAGATACTTTAAGTATGATATAGTGTCCCTCTTCATCTCTTATTACAGTCTTTGGTTTAAAATCTAATTTAAAAAAATAAAATCTAATTTATCTGATATGAAGATTGTTACCCCAGTTTTCTTTTGAGGTCCATTTGCATGGTAAATGGTTCTCCATCCCCTTATTTTCGGTCAGAATGTGTCTTTAGGACTAAAATGAGTCTCTTCTAGACAGTATTTGAATGGGTCTTTTTTTATCCAGTCTGATACTCTGTATAATTTGATTGAAGTATTTAGCCCCTTTACATTCAGAGTAAGTATTGAAAGATATGTATTCTGTTCCATTTTATTACCTGTAAAGTCTGTGTTTCTGTAGATCATCTCTGTTTCTTTCTGCTCTGCATAACTCTTGGGTTCCCTCTTCACTTATAGTGTACCTTTTAATATTTATTGCAGGGCTAGCTTGGTGGTCACATATTCTTTCAGTTTCTGTCTGTCCTGGAAGCTCTTCATCTCTCCTTCCATTCTGAATGACATCCTTGTTGGATTAAGTATTCTTGGCTGCATTTTTTTCTCACTTAGTACCCTGAATATATCATGCCAGCACTTTCTGGCCTGCCAAGTCTCTGTGGATAGGTCTGCTGTCAATCTTATATTTCTTCTTTTGTAAGGAATCTCTTGTCTTGAGTTGCTTTCAGGATTTTCTCTCTTCTCTGAAATTTGCAAGTTTCACTATTATATGTTGGGATGTTGGTCTATTTTTATTGACATTATATTGTATATAAATGCCTCCTTCCTTCCTCAGATTATGGAACTTCTCAGTTATGATTTGCTCAAATATACCTTCTCTCTCTCTCTCTCTCTCTGTCTCTCTCTCTCCTCACCCTTAGGAACTCCGATAATTTTGGTGTGAACTCTTTTCATAGCATCACTGATTTCTCAAAGCCTTTCCTCATGGGCTGTTAGTTTTCTCTCTTAAACTCAGCTTCCTTCCTTTCCATCACTTGTCTTCTATGTCACTCACCCTTTCCACTGCTTAGCTGTTTGAATATCCAATTTAGGCTGCATTTCAGAGTATTTTTAATTTTGGCCTAATTAAATCTCATTTATGCACTATGAGATTCTCTAGTATCTTTTGTGCTTTCAAGCCCAGCTAGTAAATTTATGATTGTTATCCTGAATTTCGTCTCTGACATTTTACTTAAATCCATATTGATTAGATCTGTGGCAAAGAGTATCACCTCTGGTTCTTTCTTTTGTGGTGAATTCCTCCTTCTAGTCATTTTGCCCAGATAAGAATGTATGAACAGGTGAACAAAATCAAAAATATCAACCACAACCCAAGCAAAATACATACTAGATAAATCCAATGAGGTCAGAAACAAAACAGAAAAGACAAAGAAAAAAAAAGAACGAAAAAGAAAGAAAGAAAGAAAAAAAAGAGAAGATGTGTAAGAGAGAATATAATCTCACAAGTTGGACAAAACAAGGTGATCCACTTGTTTTGAGTGTCTTTTGGTCTGTGTGCTATAAGACACTAAATCCCAAAATTGTAAAGAAAGCAAAAATTACACATATACAAAAATAAAATTGAATAAAGTGAATGGAAGGCAAAAATGAAGTATATAGCTATAAAATGTAAACGTAAAAAATGAAAATTGAAAAAAAGACAAAATCAAAGAGTTGATTAACAATAAACTATTTGAAAAGAAAAAAAATGATAATTTTAAATTGAGAGAAAATTGAATCATGAGAAAAAAGCCTTGAATGCTATATACTATTTTCCCCTACCGCTGGAATTTTGCAGTGCTATAGTCACTTAGTAAACTTGTAAACTTGGTATTCCATATTCTTCCAACTGGTTTCTGGGGGAGGGACCTGCTGCTCTCCCTCTCAGGTGTCTTTGCCTGGGTGGAGTTGCATCCTCCCTGACAGGGGGCAAGCCTCCATGTAAGCTGGTTCTTGGTTTGGCTTTTGTTCCCTGAAGGTTTTCCTCACCTTTAAAGAGGATCAAATAAAAAAGGCCTTGCCCAATCTCCAGCCCCAGAGCTGAAAGTTTGAGGTTCCCTCTCTTCAGTAAACCATTAGGGATAAACGGTCTTCACTTTTGTGTGTGCCCTAGTCTGCTGACTTTGCAGTGTGTGCCCACACCTATCCTCCAGGGGAAGTCAGAGTTTGTCCCCTTAATGCACTTTGTAGGGTGCTGACACTGAAAGCGGTCTCCAGATCCTCAAGCACCTGCTCTGCTCCCGAGGGAAGGTGGAGGGTTGCCCCACACCATTCCCTATAGGGTCCCTGTCCTGAGAGCTGCTATATGTTCATGAATGTACCGGCTCCACTTCTTCTGGGATATGGCAGAGAGTCCCTACATTCCAGTCTTCTGAAGATTCCCCAGTGGAGAGCAGTCAACCGATGGGGCCCTTGCTCATGGTCTATGGCTGAAATAAGTTGAGAGCCCCCTCCTGGGCTCTCCAACTCCAATCAGTTGCCTGCTCCACTTCTTGGGAACTCCACTGGCTCAGGCACCCCCATTCATTCTGTGTCTTTGGGGATCCTGAGACCACACTGTCCCACCTAGAATTCTGCCTGGTTCAACACATGTGTACCTTTCAGTCACGGATATCTCTCACTGGAAATTTCTAAGGGTTCTCATTTTGCCCTCTGAGGCTACATCACTTTCCAGTAACCAGCTTCCAAAGCCTGCCTCCCCCTCGCCATTTGTCTTCCAATATGGCCCCTCAAATTCACCACTCTGCACCTCCTACCTTGCAAAAAGTGGTTGCTTTTCTTTTGTAGAGTTCCAGATATTTATTTCTTACATCCCTGGTTGAATTCATGCATATTCAGAATGCTTTAATAGTTAACTAGCTAAATTCAAGGGACCAGATGAAATGAGGTCTCTCACTCTTCCACCATCTTGCCTCCTCCAACTACTTTATTTATTTATTTATTTATTTATTTATTTATTTTAAAAGTTATTATCAATAGGTATGTAAATCATTGCCAGTTTGTTGTTTGCTCATTGTTTTGTACTTCCTCTGTCCTTTTCTTCTCTTATTTTCTTCCTTTTGTGATTTGATAATTTTCTATAGTAGTATGTTTGGATTCCTTTCTCTTTGTCTTTTGTTTATCTATCAGTACTTATTGCTTTCTGGTTACCATAAAGTTACATAAAATAACATTTATAATGGTCTGTTTTAAGTTGATAACAACTTAAAGTTCATTTTAAGCCTCTATATTTTTACTTCTCAAATAAAGTCAATAGTATTGTAATAATAATGTATGGTGATAGATGGTGACTACATTTATCATAGTGATCACTGAGCAATGTATAGAATCACCAAATCAATATATTGTACACCTGAAACACATGTAACATTGTATGTCAATTATACTTCAATTAAAAAATCTGTTGATAGTCTTATGGGAATTCCTGTGAATGTTACAAGTTGTTTTTCTCTTGCTTGTTTTGAGATTATTTCCCTGTCTTTAACTGTAATACTTTGATATGATGTGTCTTGATGTGCATCTCTTTGTGTCCTTCTAATTTGGAACTCTATAGGCTTCCTGGACTTGGATGTCTATTTCCTACCCCAGGTAGGGACTATTTTGAGCATATTTCTTCAAATAAGTTTTTCTCCTTTTATCTCTCTCTTTTCCTTCTGAGACCTTTATAATGAGAATGCTGGTCTGCTAGGTATTATTCCACAAATTCCCTAAGCACTATTCACTCTTTTCATTTTTTTCCTTTTTTCTATCTGAGTTCCACTACTTTCTCTTTGAATTCACTGATCCTTTCTCCTGCTTCATCTAATATGCTGCTTTACCTCTTTATTGTATTTCCAGTTCAGTTATTGAATTCCTCCACTCTGTGAGTTCTATTTGCTATTTTCTTACATTTTCTATCTTTATTGGAATTCTCACTTTTTTATCCATTCTTATCCCAAGCTCAGTAAGCATTTTTATGATTTATTTTGTACTCTTTGCAGGTAAATCACTTATCTCTTTTTTCATTAATGTCTTTTTCTGAGGTTTTGTATTGTTCATTAATTTGGAATATATTTCTCTATTTCTTTATGTACCGTAAATCTCTGTCCCTTGACACATTAGATAAGACAGCCACTTTTCCCATTCATGAAGGAGTGGCCTCATGTAGATAAATCTTACTGTTCAACTCTGCCTTTAGTTGTCTCAAGCTTTTATGATTCTACAGGCAGACTACTTTATTTTTAGTGGCTCTCAGTAACTGAACTTGTGCCAAATATGTCAATGTCCCAAGGGAGAGAATCTCAGCACTTAGACTTTAGGTGGATTTTAAGACAAACCCCTAGGAAGCAGTTTTTAAAGTATGCAAATATATATAGCTCTGTGGGACTTGAGCATATGCCCTGCTAGCCATCATATCTGGTATTGTAGAATTGTTTCCTGGGCAGCAACCACAAAAATCAGGGTGCAAAATGAGGTTAGAAGTTGCTTTTCAGAAGATATCAATGGTCTTGAGTGAGGCAGAAGGATAGGAAAAATATGGGATCTACCAGTCACATTCCCAAGAGAACATCTCAGTAGAGTCCTAGATGTGTGCCTATACAGTATCCTGACTTTTAGGCCAAAGCTCCAATTTCAGGAAAAAAAGGCATTTTTCACATTAAGAGGAAGTGCATGTTTCAGTCTGCTGTTTTTGTTGTGCCCAGGGAAAAATAGGTGGCCATTTCACCAAGCATGAGATCAAGGGACATCTACTGGGTGGCCAACACAAAAACCAAAGTACCATATATAAAAAAAAACAAGGGCTCAAGATGTGGGTGCAAGTTCCCCTCCAAGTGATAGGGGAAGAGGAATTTTATAGCAATAAATGCATACATCTAGAAAAAAGAAAGATCTCAAATGAACAATTTAACTATATCCTTCAAGAACTGGAAAAAGAAGAAATTTAGCACAGACCTAGAAGACACAAGAAAATAGCAGAGATAAGAGCAGAAGTAAATGAAATAGAAACAAAATTAATAAAGGTCAATACAAGTAAGAGTTGGTTTTTTGAAAGGATAAATAAAATTTAAAAACTTTTAGCTTGACTAAGGAAAAGACAATATGTAAATAAATAAAAACAACATGAAAAATAGGAGTAACTACCACTGATATCACAGAAATACAAAGAATAATAGATAATCACTTTGAATAATTATATACTTACAAAATAGAAAACCTAGAAGAAGATAAATTCCTAGACCATTAAACCTATCAAAAATTAGTCATGAAATTGAAACTCTGAACAGATGAATAAAGTGTAAGGATATTGAATCACTAAGCATAAAATTCCTATCAGGGAAAATATCAGGGCCAGGTGATTTCAGTGGTTACAAATGCACCAAAAAATAAAATAAAATAGCTAGGGATAAACTTAACCAAAGAGGTAAAAGACTGGTGCTCTGAAAACTATAAAATAGTCTAAAGGAATTGGAGATGAGACAAACAAATGAAAATATATACCATGATAATAGATTCGAAAAATTAATATTGTTAAAATGTCCATATTACACAAAGCAATCTATTGATCCAATACATTCTTTATCAAAACACCAACATTTTTCAGAAAACTAGAACAAATAGTACTAATTTTTAGTATTATTGACAAATGACCCAGAATAGCCAAAGCAATGTTGAGAAAGAAAAATAAAGGAGATATCTATGTAAGATTTTGAAATATACTACAAATCTGTAGTAATGGTAGTATGATAAAATTCTAGAGAAGATGGCAGGGTAGGAGGATGCTAACCTCATGTTGTCCTGTGAATGCAACTAGATAATACCCACATCAGTTTAAATAACCGAGAAAATGACCCAAAGACTGGCAAAACAGACTCCACAGCTGAATGTATAGAAGAGGCCACAATTTAGCGAGTAGCAAGGCTGGAAACAAAATCAGAAGATAAATGAACACATGGAACTCTGTGAAAAATAGGAATCCCCCCAGGTGCAAAGAAGGGGGGAAAAGATGATCATATCTAAGACCTCATATCTAAGACCTCATATCTAAGATCACACCTCAAGCCCCACTGAAACCAGAGGGCCAAATTTCATGAGTTCTTACAATTGGGTGGGCTTAACATTTGGAATCTTAAACATTAATAGGCTCTACTCTAGGAATACCAGGAGGGTGAGAGGAAACTTAGTCTTCACCCTTAAAGAGAGTAGAAACAGCCCCATGGAGATACAACATAGAAGCAGTAGTTTGAAAAAGGCCTGGAGTATACAAGAAATTTGTTTGCTAATCTCAGAGAATGGGCTGGAAGGACAAGGATCATTGGGAGATTTCTTCAGCAGTAAGGAGCTGGTGAGCACCATTTCACTCCCCAGCCCCCCACCAGCCTAGACACATAGACACCTGCAGAAACCAGCTCTAACCCAGAACTCATTACCTAACTTGCTAAAAATGCAGCCTAACCCTGTGTTGTCCTTCAGAGTGCCACCTCCAGCCAGGTCTCTGCTGTAGGTACCCTCCCACAGCATACACACACAAGCCTTGCTAACATGAGGTGCCCAGAACCCATATTTGTTCTTCTGTGTACCTGTATGCTCCAATATGCCCTTGGCCAGACCCATAGAAAGAGATGCTACAAGGCTGGCACTGTGTAAGCATCCCAACAGGGATTAGCACCACTTCAAAGTGACTCTTTCCCCAGGGAGAGGTAAAGATAACTACACAGAGAAATCCAACTGTGGCCCAATTAGTGGGCTGAGAGAAGAAAGCTGGTCTAACAGAAGGCCTCACCTATCAACAAAAGCTTCTCAGGTGACAGCACAGGAAAAGTGCCTGATACTTCAGTGGTATTGCATTTCTGGAAAATGACTGGTCTGACTTAACTCAAGCACAAGGTGGCCCCAGACTGGGCCACTAAAGACAGAGGGACTGAACCCTGCTCACAAGGCAGACATTGCAGAGAACCGGACTAAAGGCAAAAGCTGTACAGCCACAACAGCAGGGTATATGAAACACACATGGGAAACACCCCTGAAGAGCCAGGTTCTGGTAAACAGGGGACAGTGCACTGCAAGGCACTACAGGGCCTCTTCTTCATAAGGCCACTAATCTCAAGGGCAGGAGACCTACCTGACTTTCCTAACATGTAGAAACAGACACAGAAAGTTATACAAAATGAGGAGACATAGGAATATGTCCCAAGTGAAAGAACAGGGCAAAATCACAGCAAGCGACCTAAGTAAAAGGGAGATAAGTAATGTATCTGATATGTAATTTAAAATAGTGGTCATGGGCAGCCCAGGTGGCTCAGTGGTTTAGCACCACCTTCAGCCCAGGGCCTGATCCTGGAGACCCAGGATCAAGTCTCACATCAGGCTCCCTGCATGGAGCCTGCTTCTCCCTCTGCCTGTGTCTCTGCCTCTCTCTCTCTCTCTCTCTTTCTCTCTGTGTGTGTGTGTGTGTGTGCGTGCGTGTGTGTGTGTGTGTCTCATGAATAAATAAATAAAACCTTAAAAAAAGTAGTGGTCATAAAGATACTTACTGGACTTAAGGAAAGAATGGAGGACCTGAGACCCTAAATGAAAGAATAGAAAACAAAAAAGAACAAATCAGAGATGAGGAACTCAATTACCAACATTAAAATACACTAGGTGGAATACTTTTTAGCTTAGAGGAAGCAGAAACACAGATCAGGAACATGGAGGATAGACTAATGGAAAGTGATGAAGCTGAAGAACAGAGAGAAAAATAAAAAATGAATATACAATTGGGGAACTCAGTGTCACCATCAATCATAATATTTGCATTATAAGAATCCCAGAGGAAGAGAAAGAAAAGGATGGAAAGAAATATATTTGAAGAAATAATAATACATTTCCTTCCCAAATATGGGGAAGGAAAGAGAAATCCACTTCCAGAAGGCACAGAGAACCCTCAACAAAATCAAATGATGTCCACACCAAAATATATAGTAGTAAAAATGGCAAAATCAAAGGAATTTGAAAAGTAACACATGAAAAGAAAGCAGTTGCATATAAAGAAAACCCCATAAGAATACAAGGTGAGTTTTCAGGAGAAACGTTGTAGGTAGAAGGTAGAGTCATGATATATTTAAAATACTGAAAGAAAAAAAAAACTTGGAACCAAAAAATACACAATCGAAGAAACCTACCATCCAGAATAAAAGGAACAATAAAGAGTTTCCCAAACAAAAGTTAAAGAAATTCATGGCCACCAGCATCCCTATCAGAAATGTTAAAGGGCCTATTTGGATGGAAAGAAAATGCCATATGTTGTAGTAATAAAAATAGGAAGCAGAAAAGCAGTAAAAATAAGTATATCTATAAAATCCAGTTAAGGGAATCATGAACTAAAGTGTAATGTATAAAACCATATACATGACATATGGGGAGGAGAGGAATAAAAATGTGTTCAAACTTAAGTTGTCATCAACATAATATGGACTTATATATGCAGAATATGTTATATACAAACTTGATGGTAATCACAAATCACAAGTCCACAATAGATAAGCAAAATATACAGAGAAAGGTATTTGGACACCTATATCCAAATACATCACTAAAGAACAGAAAACTGTGAGAAAAGAGAGCAAAAAAAGAAAGGAACAGAGAAAACTAGAAAAAACAACCATAAAATAAGTAACAAGATGGCAATAAATGCATACTTATCAATAATTATATTGAATGAAAATGGACTTAATATTCCAATCAAAAGACATAGTATGATGGAATGGATAAAGAAGCAAGACCTAAAAGAGACTCAAGACCCACAGAAATATAGAATTTGGAAAGAAAGGGATGGAAAAGCATCATGCAATTTGGTGTGAAATGAAAGCCAGGGTAAAAATACTTACACAAAATACACAATAAAAAAAATACTATAACAAGAAACAAAAGAGGACACTATATAACCACAAAAGGAACAATACAATGAGAAGATAAAACAATTGTAAATATTTATGTACCCAAAATAAGGAGCACCCCCAAAAATATAGGAGCTAATAACAAACATAAAGAAGTAATTGACATTAATACAATAATAGCAGGAGAGTTTAACACCCCACTTAAATCAACAAATAGATGATCCTGGTGGAAAATCACCAAGGAAAGAGTGGCTTTGAAATGCATATTGCCATGAAGGATCTAACAGATAAGTTGAAAACATTTTATCCTAAAACAGCAGAATATACATTATTTCAAGTGTACATGGTAGCATTGTCCACAATAGATCACATATTAGGTCATAAAACAAGTCTCCACAAATTCAAAAAGATCAGTCATACCATGAATCTGTTCTAACCACACCACTATGAAACTAGAAAATAACTACACAAAAAAGATGTGAAAAGAAAACGCATACATGGAGGTAAGATAATGTTCTACTAAACAATGAATGGGACAATTAAGAAATCAAGGAGAAAATAAAAATACAGGGAGAAAATAAAAATGAAAACACAGCAGTCCAAAAACTTGAGATCCACCAAAAGTTGATTTAAGAGGGAAAATTAACACTGTATAGGGAAGGATCTCGGATGGCGACACAGTAGGAGGACCCTAGGCTTGTTTTGTCTCTCCAACAAAACTTGATAATAATCAAATCACTCTGAATACCCAAGAAATTGACCTTGGATTGACAGAAAAAACTGCCCAACTAGAGGAAAGAAGAAGCCACATTGAAGAAGGTAGGAAGTGCAGAGATATAGATTGGGAGAGAATTTGATGCCTCACAAGTGTGATACTGCCAAGGGGAAGGAGAAAGGTGAGAAAGAGTTCATAGACAATGCACAAGGAGAACACTTCCTCAAAGGTATTGGTTGGGAAAAATGAGAGAGGCTTTTTCATGAGTTTTTGCAACCAGTGGGACTCAAATATTAGAGTTTTAAAAGTAGGTGGGCCTGGCTGAGATAGAGCCCTAAGGGCACTATTCTACTCCTAGAAAGGAGGAAGGCAAACAATCCTGAGGCAGACAGCATGATTTGAAGAACACACAAAGCACATGGGTGAGAGGCTGTTTCTACTTTTTGGGGGTGCATTTTTGGGGGTGCACCTCCCCTTTGTGGGAGGTAGTGTTCACAGTTGCCTCTCCAGGGACAAAACAGCCAGTGGGAGCCATTTTCCTGACCCTCAGCATAGGTGCAGAGATGCCCGCTGAGGGCAGTTAACTGAAACACGAGCTATTTATTTTTTTTTAATTAATTTTTATTGGTGTTCAATTTACCAACATACAGAAAAACACCCAGTGCTCATCCCGTCAAGTGTCCACCTCAGTGCCCATCACCCATTCCCCTCCAACACCCGCCCTCCTCCCCTTCCACCACCCCTAGTTCGTTTCCCAGAGTTAGGAGTCTTTATGTTCTGTCTCCCTTCCTGATATTTCCCAACATTTCTTTTCCCTTCCTTTATATTCCCTTTCACTATTATTCATATTCCCCAAATGAATGAGAACATACACTGTTTGTCCTTCTCCGATTGACTTATTTCACTCAGCATAATACCCTCCAGTTCCATCCACGTTGAAGCAAATGGTGGGTATTTGTCGTTTCTAATTGCTGAGTAATATTCCATTGTATACATAAACCACATCTTCTTTATCCATTCATCTTTCGATGGACACCGAGGCTCCTTCCACAGTTTGGCTATTGTGGCCATTGCTGATAGAAACATCGGGGTGCAGGTGTCCCGACGTTTCATTGCATCTGAATCTTTGGGGTAAATCCCCAACAGTGCAATTGCTGGGTCGTAGGGCAGGTCTATTTTTAACTCTTTGAGGAACCTCCACACAGTTTTCCAGAGTGGCTGCACAGTTCACATTCCCACCAACAGTGTAAGAGGGTTCCCTTTTCTCCGCATCCTCTCCAACATTTGTTGTTTCCTGCCTTGTTAATTTTCCCCATTCTCACTGGTGTGAGGTGGTATCTCATTGTGGTTTTGATTTGTATTTCCCTGATGGCAAGTGATGCAGAGCATTTTCTCATGTGCTTGTTGGCCATGTCCATGTCTTCCTCTGTGAGATTTCTCTTCATGTCTTTTGCCCATTTCATGATTGGATTGTTTGTTTCTTTGGTGTTGAGTTTAATAAGTTCTTTATAGATTTTGGAAACTAGCCCTTTATCTGATATGTCATTTGCAAATATCTTCTCCCATTCTGTAGGTTGTCTTTTAATTTTGTTGACTGTATCCTTTGCTGTGCAAAAGCTTCTTATCTTGATGAAGTCCCAATAGTTCATTTTTGCTTTTGTTTCTTTTGCCTTTGTGGATGTATCTTGCAAGAAGTTACTGTGGCCGAGTTCAAAGAGGGTGTTGCCTGTGTTCTCTTCTATGATTTTGATGGACTCTTGTCTCACATTTAGATCTCTCATCCATTTTGAGTTTATCTTTGTGTATGGTGAAAGAGAGTGGTCCAGTTTCATTCTTCTGCATGTGGATGTCCAATTTTCCCAGCACCATTTATTGAAGAGACTGTCTTTCTTCCAATGGATAGTCTTTCCTCCTTTATCGAATATTAGATGACCATACATTTCAGGGTCCACTTCTGGGTTCTCTATTCTGTTCCATTGATCTATGTGTCTGTTTTTGTGCCAGTACCACACTGTCTTGATGACCACAGCTTTGTAGTACAACCTGAAATCTGGCATTGTGATGCCCCCAGCTATGGTTTTCTTTTTTAAAATTCCCCTGGCTATTCGGGGTCTTTTCTGATTCCACACAAATCTTAAAATAATTTGTTCTAACTCTCTGGAGAAAGTCCATGGTATTTTGATAGTGATTGCATTAAACGAAAACACGAGCTATTTAGCCTACCTGCTCCAAATCCCACAAATCTGCACTCAGTTGTAACTGCCCTTCTCAGTAAAACCAGCATCTATTTAAGTGTGGTGAGTCCCTCCCCAAGAAGACCAGTGCAGGCACCTGGAACAACATGTCCCTAAATTATGGAATTTTAAAAGTCAGCAGGCTTGGCTGAGATAAAGTGCACTATGCTGCATAAAGGGCACTTTATTCCTGGTGCAGACAAGCCAACAGGAATAGATAGTATGAAAACCATGATCTGAAAAGCCTGGGATACATGAGGGGAAATTACTTGCTCTACTGGGAGAGCTTCTCTGAGAGCAGCAAGCATGGAGATCACTCCAGGGACAAAGGAACTGTCTGGCACCATTTCTCTCCCCTGCCCCTCAGTATAACCACAAGACCACCTGAGGGAACCACTACGGCACCAACACTCACTATCTAACTTGCTTACACGAAACCCTGACCCCCCACATTCAAGTAGAACTGCTCTTTCAAGTCATACTTGCCTTAGTCCCAGTATGGCATCAGATCTCATTTAACAAACAGATCAGAGCACACCTAGTTAAAACTTCCCACATTCTAGCCAAGCTCCAAACATTGTCCTCTACAGACAAGGAGAGCTTCTGCAGATGAATGGCCTGAAGGATAAGTAGGAAAAACATGGCAGCAGAGTACATGCAGCACACATCAGAGACAGTCCCTGAAGAGCTAGGGTCTGGACACTATATGACCTGTTCTTCCTAAAGCCTTTCTCTTAGGAGCAGGAATCATAACAGAATTTTATTATACATAGAATAAGACAGAGACTTAGACAAAATGCCAAGACAGAGAAACTAATCCCAAAATAAAGAACAAGAAAATGTCACAGCATTGGATCTAATCAAAAGAGATATAATTAATATATCTGATGAAGATTTAAAGCAACAATCATAAGGATACCTGCTGGGCTTGAGAAAAGCATAAAAACATCAGGGAGACCCTTACTACAGAGACAAAAGAGCTACAAAACAATCAGAAGTAAGCAATACAATAACTGAGATTCAAAACAGGCTAGATGTAATTACCACAAGGATATAAAAACTACAGGAATGAATAATTTATATAGAAGACAGAATAATGGAAAATAATTAAGCTAAACAAAATAGAGAAATTATGGATCATGAGAATAGACATAGGGAACTCATTGACTTCATGGAATATAATAATATTCATATCATAAGAGTTCCAGGAGAAGAAAAGAGGCGACAGGTTTATTTGAGGAAATAATAGCTGAAAACCTAATTTGGGGAAGGAAACAGACATCCAGATCCAGAAGGCACAGAGAACTCCCATCAAAATCAACAAAAGCAGGCCAACATCAAAACAATTTGTAGTTAAATTTGCAAAATATACTGTTAAAGAAAAAACCTAAAAGCAGCAAAAGAAATCCCTAACTTCCAAGGGAAGACCCATAAATCTAGCTGCACATGTTTCCATAGAAACTTGGCAAGCCAGAAGGCAGTGGCATGATATAATCAAAATGCTGAATGGGAAAAATCTGCAGCCAAGATTAATCTATCAAGTAAGGCTATCTATCATTCAGAATAGAAGGAGGGATAGTTTCCCAGACAAAATCTAAATAAGTTTGTGATCACTAAACCAACCCTGCAAGACATATTAAAATTGACTCCTTAAGTGGAAAGAAAGACTAAAGTGACAAAGACAAGAAAGGATAAGAGAAAATCTCCAAAAATAATGACAAAATAAGTAATAAAATGACATTAAATCCATAGCGATCACTAATTACTGTGAATGGATATGGATTAAAGGTTCTAATCAAATGACATAGGGTGTCAGAATAGATTAAGAAACAAGACCCATCTATATGCTTCGTAAAAGAGATTCATTTTACACCTAAAAACACATGCAGATAGAAACTGAGGGGATGAAGGGGATTCCACTTATGCAAATGGAAATCAAATGAAAGCAAGTGTACCAATAATTATATCAGACAAACTACGATTTTTTCCTTAAGTAGAATCCACACACAACATGGGGCTTGATGTCATGAGTTGCATGCTAAACAGACAGGGCAAGCCAAGCACCCCAAAACAAACTAGATTTATTTTATTTATTTATTTATTTATTTATTTATTTATTTATTATTTTTAAATATTTAATTTATTTATTCTTGAGAGAGAGGGAGAGGAGAGAAAGAGAGAGAGAGAGAGAGAGAGAGAGAGAGAGAGGCACAGACACAGGCAGAAGGAGAACCAGGCTCCATTCCATGCAGGGAGCCTGACATGGGACTCAATGCCAGGTCTCTAGGACCACACCCTGGACTGAAGGTAGCACCAAACTGCTGAGCCACCCGGGCTGCCCCAAACTAGATTTTAAACCAAAAACTGCACAGCATGAGATAAAGAAGGTATCTATATAACCATGAAGGGAACTATCCAACAAGAATATCTAACAATTGTATATATTTATGCCCCCCAAATAGGAGCATCCAAATACATAAAGCAATAAGAAACATAAGAGAATTCATTGATAATAGTACAATAATAATAGGGACTAGAACACCCCACTTACATCAATGGACACATTATCTAAGCTGGAAATCACCAAGGAAACAATGGCATTGAATGACACACTGGTCCAGATAGACTTAACAGATATATTCAGAACATTTCATCCCAAAGCAGCAGAATACACTTTCTTTTCAAGTGCACATGGGACATTCTCCAGAATAGATCATATATTAGGTCACAAATCAGGCCTCAACAAGTACAAAAAGAATGACATCATACCATGGATATTTACTCACCAGAATGCTATGAAGCTTGACATAAACCACACACACAAAAATTGGAAACAACACAATTACACTGAGTTTAAATAACAGGCTACTAAAGAATGGACGGGTCAACCAGGAAATCAAAGAAGAAAAAATATATAAAACAAATGAAAATGAAAACACAGAAGTCCAAAACTTTTGGGATGTAGCAAAAGCAGTCATAAGAGGGAAGTATATAGAAATACAAGCCTACCTCAACAAGCAAGAAAAATCTCCCATAAAAATATAACTTTACACCTAAAGAACAACAAATGAAAACTGAAGCCAGTAGATGAAGGGATATAATAAAAATGAGAGTAGAAATAAAGGATATAAAAATTAAAAAAAAATAGAAGACATCAAAGAAAGTAGGAACTGGATCTTTGAAAAAATAATAAAATTGATAACCCTCTAGCCAGACTTATAAACAAGAAAAGACAAAGGACCAAAATAAATAAAATCACAAATGAGAAAGGAGAAATAGCAACAAACATCACAGAAATACATACAATTATAAGAGACTATGATAAAAAAAATATATTCCAATGAATAAAACAACCTAGAGAAATGGATAAACTCCTAGAAATTTATAAACTAAAAAAGTGAAACAGTATGAAATAGAAAATTTGAACAGACTGATAACAAGCAAAAAATTGATCAATAAATCAAAAATCTCCCAAAACACAAAAATCTCCCAAAATTCTGGGCCAGAATGCTTCAAAAGCTTAAAAAAGGCTTAATACTTATTCCTCTCAATGAAAAAAAATAGAAATGGAAGGGAAATTTCAAATTCATTCCATAAGGCCAGTGTTGCTCTGATTACAAAACCAGACTGACTCCAATAAAAAAGAGAACTATAGTCCAATATTGTTGATGGACATGGGTGCAAAAATTTTCAACATGCTACTAACAAACAGAACCCAAAAATACATTAAAAGAATTGTTTACCATGATAAAGTGGTATTAATTCCTAGGTTGCCAGTGTAGTTCAGTATTCACAAATCAATCAACATGATACACCACATTAATAAATGAAAGAATATGAACCATAAGATCCATTCAATAGATGCAGAAAAAAGCATTTGATATAATACAACATTCATGCCTGATAAAAACCCTCAACAAAGTAGGGATAGAGGGCACAGGAAAGTCTGTCTACTCTCATCATTGTCACTTAGCATAGTATTGGGAGTCCAAAGATTGTGAAAATGATGCTATTACCCAAAGCAATCTACACATTTAATTCAATCCCTATAAAAATACCACCAGCATTTACCTCAGAGCTACATACAACAAACCATCTTAAAATTTGCATGTAACCACAAAAGACCAAGAATAGCAAAAGCAATCCTGAAAAAGAAAAGTAAAGCTGGGGGCATCACAATTGTGGACCTCAAGTTATATTACCAAGCTGTAGTAATCAAGACAGTATGGTACTGGCACAAAAACAGACATAGAGATGAATGGAACAGAATAGGAAACCCAGAAATGAAACCACAACTATATGGTCAACTAATATTCAACAAAGTAGGAAAGAATTTCCAATGGAAAAAAAAAACCCAGTCTCTTCAAAAAATGGTGCTGGGAAAACTGAACAGCAACATGCAGAAGAGTGAAACTGGACCACTTTCTTAAACCAAACACAAAATTCACTATGGATGAAAGACCTAAATGTGAGAGAGGAAACCATCAAACTTCTGGAGAAGCACACAGACAGAAATCTCTTTGACACTGGCCATAGCAACTTCTTAGTAGTTATGTCTCTAGAGGCAAAGGAAACAAAAGCAAAAATGAACTATTGGGACTCCATCACAACAAAAAGCTTCTGCACAGTGAAAGAAACAATCAACAAAACTAAAAGGCAATCTTCAGAATGGGGGAAAAATGTGCAAATGGCATATTGGATAAAAATATCTATGAAGAATGTTTAAAAGTAAACACCCAACAAAAAAAATTTCAGGTAAAAAATGGGCAGAAGACTTCAATGGACATTTTTCCATAGGACACAGAGTGATGGCTAACAGACACATGAAAAGATGTTCAATGTCCATCAAGGAAATACAAATCAAATGAGACATTACCTCACACTAGGCAGAATGGCTAAAATGAATGACACAAGAGACAACAGTTGTTGGTAAGGATGCAAAGAAAGGGGAATCCTCTCACACTCTGGTGGGAATGCAAACTGGTGCAGCTACTGTAGAAAATAGTATGGAGGTTCCTCAAAACTTTGAAAATAGAACTACCTTATGACCCAGCAATTGCACTGCTAGGAATTTACCAAAGGATACAAAAATACTGATTTGAAGGGATACATGCACCCTGATGTCTATAGCAGCATTATCAACAATAGTCAAATTATAGAAAGAGTCCAAGTGTTCATGGACTGATGAATGGAAAAAGAATAAGTGAGATATATATATGCATATTTATAACAAAATATTATATATTAATAATATATCTATAATATTATATTATTGTATATATGAATATATAATATTGTATGTATATTATACATAAGCCCAATTGTCCATGGTCTGACAAATGGATAAAGAATAAGTGGTATATATATATGCATAAACACATATATATAATGGAATATTACTCAACTATATAAAAGAATGAAGTCTTGCCATTTACAATGACATGGATGGACCTAGAGAGTATTATGGTAAGTGAAGTAAGTCAGTCAGAGAGAGACCAATACCATATGATTTCACTCATATATGGAATTTAAGAGACAAAAGACATGAACATACAGGGGTAAAAGAGCAGCTAAGAAACACTCTTAACTATAGGGAACAAACTGATGGTTACTAGAGGGGAGGTGGGCAGGGGATGGGTTAAATAGGTGATGGCTATAAAGGAGGGCACTTATGATGAGCACTGGGTGTTGTGTGTACATGTTGAATTACTAAATTCCACACCTGGTACTCATATTACACTTTATGTTAACTAACTGGAATTTAAATAAAAATTTGTAGAAGACAAAAAAGGGGGAAATTATGGCAATATGGGCCTACCAGAAGATAGAAGAAAAATCTCAGATAAACAATCTAATATTACACCTAAAGGATCTAGAAAAATAGGAACAACAACAAAAAGAAAAGAAGGAAATAATAAAAAGTAGAGCAGAAATAAATGATTTATAAAATTTTAAAAAAGAAAAGATCAATAAAAACAAGACTATGTTCTTGAAAAGATGAATGAAATTGCAAAACATTTAGCAGACTTACTGAGAGAGAGAGAGAGAGAGAGAGAGAGAGAAGACTCAAAATCAGAAATGAAGAAATTAATAACTGACACCACAAAAATTAAAAAGGAATATAAGAGAATATTATGAAAAATTATATGCCAAAAAATTGGATAAACTGAAAGAATAAATCCCTAGAATCATATAAACTCCTAAAACTGAATCCTGAATAAACAGAAAATTTGAGCAAATTGATTACCAGGAATGAACTTTAATCAGTGTTCAAAAAGTTCCCAACAGACTAAACTCCAGGACCATATGCCTTCACAGGTGAATTCTATCAAATATTTAAAGAAGAGTTAATACTTATTCTTCTCAAATTATTCCAAAAAATGTAAGGGAAAGGACAGCTTCCAAATATATTCTATGAGGCAATCATTACCCTGATATCAAAACCAGCTAAATATACAATGAAAGAAAGTTACAGTATCTCTGATAATCATAGATGAAAAAAATCCTCAACAAAATATTAGTAAACTGAGTCCAACAATACATTAACTAAATCACTCACCATGATCAAGTGGGATTTATTCCTGGGATGCAAGTGTAGTTCAATACCCACAAATAAATCGATGTGATATATTACATGAACAAAAGTAAGGACAAAAGCCATATAATCTCAATAGATTTGGGAAAAAATTGAAAATGTATAAAATGCATTCGTGATAAAAACCCACAACAAAGTAGGTGTAGAGGGAACTTACACTAACATAATAAAGGTCATATATAAAAAAAGAGCAAACATCATTGTCTGTGGTGAAAAACATTGAGCTTCTTCCCTGAGATCAGGAACAAGACCAGGATGTCCACTCTCACCAGTTTTATTCAACATGATACTGGAAGTCCAAGCAACAGCAATCAGACAACAAAAAAGAAATAAAAGGCATCTAAATCAGGAAGGAAGAAGTCATAATTTCACTATTTGCAGATGAAATGATACTTTATATAGAAAATCCTAAGGGCGCCACCAAAAATTTACTACAACTAATAAATGAACTCATATGGTCACAAAAACAACACAAAGAAATCTGTGGCATGTTTTAAAGTTTTAATTTAAATTCCAGTTAGTTAACATACAGTGTTAGATTAGTTTCCGTTATACAATATAGTGATTCAACATTTCCATACAACATATAGTGCTAATCACAAGTGCACTCCTTATTCCTCTTATCTATTTAACCCATCCCCACACACACCCACCTTCTGGTAACCATTAATTAGTTCTTTATAGTTAAGAGTCTGTTTCTTGAAAAAAACAAGTCTGTTTCATGGTTTGGCTCTCTTTTTCCCCCATTTGCTCCTTTGCTTTGTTTCTTATATTCCACATATGAATGAAATTATATGATATTTGTCTTTCTCTGACTAACTTACTTCACATAGCGTAATAAGCTCTATCTCCAAGCATGTCATGGCAAATCACAAGATTCCATACTTTTTATGGCCAACTAATATTCCTGTGTGTGTGTGTGTGTGTGTGTGCATGCAAGAACATCACCTTTTCTTCATCCATTAACCAATTGAAAGACACTAGGGCTGTTTCCATAATTGGCTATTGTAAATAATGCTCCTATAAACACCAGGGTATATGTATCATTTTGAATCAGTATTCTTGTACTCTTTGGGTAAATACCTAGTGTAATTGTTGGATCATAGTATAGTTATATTTTTGACTTTTTGAGGAACCTCCATACTGTTTTTCAGAGTGGCTGCAACTGTTTGCATTCCCTATGGTGCAAAGGGATCCCCCTTTTCCCACATCCTTGCCAACACCTGTTGTTTCTTTTGTTGTTGATTTTGGCCGTTATGACAGCTGTGATGTGATATCTCATAGTAGTTTTGATTTGTATGTCATTTTTTCCCAGAAAATGTTTTATTTATTTATGGACTATTACAAAGAATATTAAAGGATAAAAATCAACAGCCAGACCAAGTGAGAATTAGGGCAAGATCCTGAACAAAGGAGCTTCTGTCACCATGGAGCTTGGGGCCCATCATGGCAACACATGGATACATTCTGGTTTACTAATCTGGAAGCTCTCCAAACCTCATCCTTTCGGGTTTTTATTGAGGTTCCATTACATAGACAAGATTGATTAAGTCATTAGTCTTTGGTGATTTGTAGTTTCCTGATGATCCCTGATACTGAACATCTTTTCATGTGTCTGCTGGCCATCTGTATGCCATCTTTGGAAAATTATCTATTGTGTCCTCTGCCCATCTTTTAATTGGATTGTTCATTGCTTTGCTGTTGAGTTTTATAAGTTCTTTATATATTTTTGATACTAACCCTTTACTGGATATGTCATTTGAAAATATCTTCTCCCACTCCATAGGGTGCCTTTTAGTTTTGTAGATTGTTCTCTTCACTGTGCAAAACCTTTTTATTTTAATGAAGTCACAATAGTTTATTTTTGCTTTTTTTTCCCTTGCCTCAGGAGCCATATCTAGAAAGATATGTTACTCTTTCTACTACTGCAAATGTCATGGTGGTTACTGCCTCTGTTCTTGTCTAGGATTTTTATGATTTCAGATGTCACATTTAGGTCTTTCATTCATTTTCAATGTATTTTGTGTATGGTGTAGGAAAGTGGTCAAGATTCATTCTTATGCATGCTGCTGTCCAGTTTTCTGAACACTAATTGTTTAAGAGACTGTCTTTATCCATTGAGATATTCTTTTCCACTCTGTTTAAGATTAGTTGACCATATAGTTTTCATTTCTGGGTTTTCTATTCTGTTCCATTGATCTCTGCGTCTGTTTTTGTGCCAGGACCATACTGTTTCAATCACTACATCTTTGTAATATAACTTGAAGTCAGGAATTGTGATGCCTCCAGCTTTGTGTTCTTTTTCCAAGGTTGCTTTGCCTTTTCAGGATCTTTTGTGTTTCCATACAAATTTTAAGATTGTTTGTTCTAGTTCTGTGAAAATGGTGTATTTTTATCGATTTCATTAAATATGTAGATTCTTTTGGGTAGCATAGACATTTTAACATTTGTTCTTTCAATCCATGAGCATGGAATGTTTCCCCATTTCTTTGTGTCATCTTCAATGTCTTTTATTAGTATTTTACAGTTTTCAGAGTTTAGGTATTTCATCACCTTTGATTAGGCTTTTTCCTGGGTATCTTTTGGGTTTTGCTGTAATTGCAAATTGGATTGATCCTTTGATTTCTTTTTATGCAGCCTCATTATTGGTGTGCAGGATTGCAACAGATTTCTGTACATTGATTTTGTATCCTGTGATTAACAAATTCATGTATCAGTTCTATCAGTTTTTTGATGGACTCTTTAAGGTTTCTATATATAGCATCACATCATTTGCAAATAGTGCAAGTTTTGCTTCTTCCTTGTTGATTTTGATGTTTTTAATTTATTTTTGTTGTATGATTGCTGGGGCTATGACTTCCAGTTCTATGTTAAATAACAGTGACAAGAGCAGAATCCCTGTCTTATTCTTTTTTTTAATTAATTTTTATTGGTGTTCAATTTACCAAGATACAGAAAAACACCCAGTGCTCATCCCATCAAGTGTCCACCTCAGTGCCCGTCACCCATTCCCCTCCAACACCTGCCCTCCTCCCCTTCCACCACCCCTAGATCGTTTCCCAGAGTTAGGAGTCTTTATGTTCTGTCTCCCTTCCTGATATTTCCCAACATTTCTTTTCCCTTCCTTTATATTCCCTTTCACTATTATTCATATTCCCCAAATGAATGAGAACATACACTGTTTGTCCTTCTCCGATTGACTTATTTCACTCAGCATAATACCCTCCAGTTCCATCCACGTTGAAGCAAATGGTGGGTATTTGTCGTTTCTAATTGCTGAGTAATATTCCATTGTATACATAAACCACATCTTCTTTATCCATTCATCTTTCGATGGACACCGAGGCTCCTTCCACAGTTTGGCTATTGTGGCCATTGCTGATAGAAACATCGGGGTGCAGGTGTCCCGACGTTTCATTGCATCTGAATCTTTGGGGTAAATCCCCAACAGTGCAATTGCTGGGTCGTAGGGCAGGTCTATTTTTAACTCTTTGAGGAACCTCCACACAGTTTTCCAGAGTGGCTGCACCAGTTCACATTCCCACCAACATGGCCAACATACACATGAGAAAATGCTCTGCATCACTTGCCATCAGGGAAATACAAATCAAAACCACAATGAGATACCACCTCACACCAGTGAGAATGGGGAAAATCAACAAGGCAGGAAACAACAAATGTTGGAGAGGATGCGGAGAAAAGGGAACCCTCCCTGTCTTATTCTTGACTACTGAGGAAATGCTCTCACTTTTTCACTATTCCAGATAATATAATCTCTGGCTTTTTCACTTGTGGTTCAAAAACATTGGTATGCAGCAAATATGGTCCTAAGAGGGAATTATAAAGCAATACAGGCCTACCTTGACAAGCATGAAAAATCTCAATTAAGCAACGTAACCTTATACCTAAAAAGCTATAAAAAAACAACAACAAGGAAAGCCTAATGCCAGCAGAAAGAAGGAAATTAATGGATATTAGACAAGAATAAATTGTATAGAAATTAAATTGTATAGAGAGACAGAGCTCTCACTAGACTCATCAAAAAGAAAAGAGAAAGTACCCAAATTAATAAAATCACAAATGAGAAAGGAGAAAATAACCACCAACACCACAGAAATACAAACAATTATAAGAGAATGTTGGTAAATTGAACACCAATAAAAAATAAATTTATTAAAAAAATAAGAGAATATTAGGAAAAACTATAAGCCAACAAATTGGATAACCTGGAAGAAATGGATAAATTCCTAAAAACATATAAATTGCCAAAAGTGAAACAGGAAGAAATAGAAAATGTGAGCAGACCAATAACTAGCAAAGAATCTAAATGAGTAATCAAAAAACTTCCATGAAACAAAAGTCTGGGGCCCAAATGCTTCACACATGAATTCTACCAAAGATTTAAAGAAGAGTTAATACCTAGTCTCAAACTATTTCAAAATACAGAAATGGAAGGAAAACTTTCAAATTCATTCTATGAGGCCAGCATTACCTTGATGAAAACCAGGTAATGACTCCACTAAAAAAGAGAACTACAAGCCAACATCTCTGATAAACATGCATGCAGAAATTCTGAATGATATACTACCAAATGTAATTTGAAAGTACACAAAAAAAAGAAAAGAAAGGAAAAAGAAAATCATTCACCACGATTATTCGTGGACTTATTCCTGCATTGCAAGGATGGTTCAATATTTGTAAATCAATCACATTAATAAAAGACAGGATAGGAAACATATGATTATTTCAATAGAAGCAGAAAAGCCATTTGGCAGTGGTCAACACCCAGTCATGATAAAATTCCTCAATAAAGTAGTTTTATAGGGAATGTATAATAAGGCCACATATGAAAAACCCACAGCTCATATAATCCGAAATGGGTAAAATATGTTGCATTTCTTTACAGTAATAATAAAGGAGCAGAAAAATAAATTAAGAAAATTATCCCTTTTATAATTGCACCCCACAAAATAAAATACCTAGGAATAACCTTAAGCAAGGAGGTGAAAGTCCTGTACTCTGAAAAAGTATAAAACACTGACAAAATAAATTGAAGACAACAAAAGCAAATGGCAAGATAACTCCATGCTCATGGAATGGAAGAACAAATATTTTTAAAATGCACATACCATTCAAAGCAATCTTCACATTTATTGCAATTGCTTTCAAAATACCAAGAGCATTTTTAACAGAACTAGAACAAGCAATCATAAAGTTTTATGGAAACACAACAGACCCTAAATAGCCAAAGCAATCTTGAAAAAGAAAAGAAACCTGGAGGCATCACAATTCCAGATTTAAAGTTATACTTCAAAATTTTAGTAATAAAAAATAGATATATAGATAAAATTGAACAGACTAGAAAACCCAGAAATAAACCTACAATTATATGGCAAATTAATCTTTGAGTAAGGAAGTAAGAATATCCAATGAGGAAAAAGATAGTCTTTTCAACAAACAATGCTGGGAAAACTGGACATCTTCATGCAAAAGAATGAAACTAGATTTTCTTATACTACTTTGTTTACAAAACCAAATTCAATCCATTAAGGACCTAAGTGTGAGAGCTGAAACCACAAAAATCCTAGAAGAAAGTACAGGCAGTAAATTCTCTGAGAATGGTTATAGCAACAAATTTTTAGATATGTCTCCTGAAGCAAAGGAAAGAAAACAAAAACAAACTGTTGGAACTACATGAAAATAGTTTCTGCATAACAAAGGAAACAATAAAGCTAAAAGACAACCTACCAAATGGAAGAAAATAATTGCAAATGACACTTTTAATAATAGGTTAGTATCCAAAATATATAAAGAACTTATAAAACTCAATACACCAAACACAAATAATCCAATTTAAAAATGGGCAAAAGACGTGAGCAGTAGTTTCTCCAAACGACCAGAAGGCCAACAGACACATGAAAAAATACTCAACATCACTGAACATCAGGTAAATACAAATCAAAATCAAAACCACAATAAATATCACCTCACATCCAGTAGAATGCTTAAAATCAGTAACAGAAGAAACAAGTGCTGGCAAGGATATGGAGAAAAAGAATCCACCTTGCACTGTTGGTGGGAAGGCAAACTGGAACAGCCACTGTGGAAAACATTGTGGAATTTCCTCAAAATTTAAAAATAGAAGTACTATATGATCCAATAATCACACTATGGCTATTTACTAAAAAACAAACAAAAAACAAAAAACAAACCCAAAACACTAATTCAAAGGACTATATGTACCCTTGTGTTTATTACATCATTATTTACTGTAGTCAAATTATTATAGCATCCCAAGTATCCATTGATAGATGAATGGATAAAGAAGTTATGATATATGTATATATATTTATTTATAACCATTCATATATATGAATATTACTAAATATTACTGAGCCATATAGAAGAATGAAATCTTGCCATTTGCAACAAGATGATGGATATAGAGACTAAAATGCTAAGTGAAATAAGTTAGTCAGAAAAAGAGAAATATCATATGATTTCACTTATATGTGGAATTCAAAAACAGAACAAATGAACAAAGTAAGAGACAAACCAAAAAACAGACTCTTAACTATTTAGAACAAACTGATGGTTACTGAGTGGAGGTGGATGGGAGGATAGGTGAAAGGTGAAGGAGATTAAGAATACACTTATCATGATGAGCACTGAGTAATGAATAGAATTGTTGAATCAGTATATTGTATTCCTGAAACTAACATAACACTGTATGTTAACTATACTGGAATTAAAATTAAATTTTCTTTTAAAAAAGCATGGCATTGGACCAAAAATAGACACATGGATTATAGAACAGAATAAATAGGCCAGAAATAAATCCATGATTATATGTTTAATCGATGTATTGTAAAGAAGGTAATGCTAATTCTTCTTAAATGCTTTCAAAATAATAAAGAGGAGAGAACACCTCAAAACTTATTTTTTGAGGCCAGTATTACCATGATCCTGAAACCATATAAGACAATAGAAGGAAAAAATGTATTTGATAATATACCTGATGATATAGATGCAAAAATTGCTCACAAAATACTAGCAAACTGAATTCAACAGCACATTATAAGTATTATATATATTGATCAAATGGGATTCATACATGGGATGAAAGGATGGTTTAGCATACACTAAATAACAAATGTGATACAAATGAATGAAATGAAAGATAAATATCAAATTATCACAGTTCTTGCACTACCTTATGCCCTGCTAAAGCTGGTGGGCATGACCTACCCCTGTGCTCTCCAACTGCCCTGTCAAAGTCAGCAGACCCTTACAGTTGGTGTACTCTCCAGGTACCCTTTCAAAGCTGGAAGGTGCACATGATTTCCTATGTTCTCCCCCTGCCCTCCCTAAACCAGTGGTTGTATATGCTTCATGAATTCTCTTGAGGCCTTGATAAAACCAGTATGTGTGACTTACCCTGAACTTTCCAATTAACTTACTGAAACCATTAGATAAATGCAGACCACAGAGGGAACTCTGTTTTATCACCTAGCTCTGGTGGCCATGATGACTTGCATACCTGAGCCCCTTGGGAAAGTAACAATTGCAGAGATAATCCTTACCAGTCTATCACTCCCAGGGAATGACAAAGAAAGCAAACTAAAACATACTTCTAGTCTTCCTGTGAAAAAAACCTATTTACTTCTCCTGTAGTTTCAGTCTGAGGAGTAGGCTTTAGGTTTTCCACACATATAGAGACACATATAGAGACACACATATAGGTGTTCTCATGGAATGTGCACTGTGGGACAACTTTGTGCTTTACCTAGGGCTCAATATAGCTCACCAGTACCTTCCAGAAAGGAGCATATATATTCAACTGCAACCCCACCTTTTGCAACTGTTCACCAGGAGATAACCTAGATTATCTGGTTTGAGAACAGTAGGGTCTATGGCTACAATCCCACCCAGAGGATAGTACGTATTTATATACATTATAAGCTGAACCATGATGACTCCCAATTATCCTGAAACTAGAAGCTGACTGAGATCACTCTCTTTGGATCACTGAGAGGTCTTGGCCTACCCTCAATGCCTGGGACCTATGAAGAAAAAAATCAGGCTGCTTAGACAATCACAAAGGTTTGATAGACAGCCAAGAGTTGGAATAGAGTTAAGCGACAAGCTTCATCGCTGGCACACAAACTTGGAGAGGTAGCTGTTTTACCTAACACACAGGAAAAAAAAAAAAACAGAGAAAAAAAAGAAACAGAGGAATGTGTTCCAGATGAAAAAGCATGAAATAAAAACAACACCTCAGATAAAAACCATAATGAAATAGAGATAAGTAACTTTATAAAAAGTCCAAATTAATGTTCATGAAAATGCCCACCAAAATAGGAGAAAATGGGTAAATGCAGTAAAAACTTTAACAAAGAGTTAGAAAAATGTTTTAAAATATCAAAATAGAAGTCACAGAAATAAAGACTACAATAAATAAACTGAAATATACACCGGAGGGATTCAATACCAGGCTACATAAAGCATAATAAAGGATCAGTGAGTTAGAAGACAGGACAGTGGGATACCCAAACAGAGAAGCTAAAGGAAAAGAAGAATGTAAAACAGTGATGATATCTTAAATAACAAATGTGGGACCTATGGGCCAACATCAAATAGATCAACATTTGCATTATAATAGTCCCAAAAGGAGAAGAGAGAAAGAGAAGGAAAGAAAATTTAAGAAATAATGTCTGAAAACTTCAGTATCTTGGGGAAGGAAAAAAAACCCAGATTCAGTAGTCCCAGAGATTCCAAGTAAGATAAATCCAAAGTCATCCACCTGATGTCGCATTATAATTCAAATATCAAATGTTTAAGAGTAAATCTTAAATGTAACAAGAAGAAAATAATTTGTTTACACACAAGGGGGCCCTCATAAGACTTTCTGTAGATTTTTCAGCAGAAACAGACTAGAATAGAGGGAAATGATATATTCAAAGTGTCGAAAGGAAAAAAACTCTATCTCAGAGTACTCTATCTAGTGAAGCTACCATTCAGAATTGAAGGAGACATAGATAGAGTTGCCCAGACCTGCAAAAGCTAAAGGTGCTCATCACAACTAACCAGGCCTTAAAATAAATTGCATGAGCATTCTCATCACAATTGCACTCCTAAATTCCATCACTTATTTAGCCCAACCCACCACCCCTCTTCCCTCTGGTAACCATCAGTTTGTTCTCTATAATTAAGATTCTGTTTCTTGGTATGTCTCTCCTCTATTTTTTTTCATTGTTCATTTATTTTGTTTCTTCAATTCCACATATTAGTGATAAAAGCAAAACTGGAGGCATCACAATTCTGGACTTCAAGTTATGTTAAAAAGCTATAGTAGTGTAAACAGTATGTTTACTGGCACAAAGGTAGACACCTATAGACATGTATGGAACAGAATAGAATTTCCAGAAATGAACCTCACAACTATATTAATCATGAACAAAGCAGACAAAACTATCCAATGGGAAAAGGACACTCCTCAAAACAAAACAAAGGAACAAAGGGAAATAAAACAAAGAGGCAAATCAAGAAACAGACTCTTAAATACAGAGAACAAACTGATATTTACCAGAGGGGAGGTAGATGGGGAGATTGGTTAATTAGGTGATGGGGATTAAGGAGTTCACTTGTGATGAGCACAGAGTGTTTTATAGAGGTATTGAATCACTATATTGTACACTTGTAACTGATACACTTGTACACTATATTGACACTTGTATGTTAACTGGAATTTTTAAAAAAGCTACAGTGAGATATCACACTATACCTGTTAGAATGGCTAACTAAAATCAACAGCACCAGAAACAATAGGTGTTGGTGAGGATGTGTAGAAAAAGGAACACTCATGCACTGTTGGTAAGAATGTAAACTGGTACATCCACTCTGGAAAACAGTATGGAGGTTCCTCAAAAAGTTAAAAATAGAACTACCCAATGATCCAGCGATTTCACTGCTGTATATTTATTCAAATAATACAAAAACACTAATTCAGAAGATATATATGACCCTGTGTTTATAGCAGCTTTGTTTACAATATCCAGGATATGGAAGTAGCCCAAATGTCCATCAGTTGATTATTGGATAAAGATGTGGCATATATACATATATATATTGGATGCAAAAGAAATAAATGTTGCCATTTCCAAAACATGGATGTAGCTAGAGAGTATAATGCTAAGGAAAGTAAATCAATAATATAACCTATAATAGGAGCAACTAAAATACAAAAAGCAAATATTAATAGACCTAAACAGAGAAATTGATAATAGTAGGAGACTTTACTACCCCACTTACACCAATGGAGAGAACATCTATAGAAAAAAATCAATGAAGACACTTCAGCTTTAAATGACACATTAAACCAGATGAACTTAATAAAGAAACCAATCCATCTAAAAACAAAGAATATGCATTATTCTGAACTGCACATGGAATATTCTCCAGGATAAATCATATGTTAAGCCATAAAACAAGTCTCAATAAATTTAAAAAGATTGAGATTATATGAAGCATCTTTTCTGCTCACAGTAGTATAAAAGTAGAAATCAACTATAACAACAAAATGAGAAGACTAACAAATATGTTGAGAATAAACAACATGCTACTGGAAAGCCAATGGATAAATAAATAAAGGAGAAATATACAAATACCTTAAGAAAATAAAAATGGAAATACTATACACAAAAATCTATTAGATACAGTGAAAGCAGTTCTAAGAGTTAATTTCATAGTGATATAGGTCTAACATAAGATACAAGAAAAATGTGAAATATACAATGTAGCCCTGCACCAAAGAGACCTAGAAAAAGAAGAACAAACAAAACCCAAAGTTAGTAGAAGGAAGAAGATAAAAAAGATCAGGAAATACATAAATAAAATAGATTAAAAAGATGATAGGAAGTATAAATGAACTTAGAGCTGTTTCTTTGAAAAGAAAAACAACATTGACAAATGGTTTACTAGACTCAAGGAAAGAGAGGGGGCTCAAATAAAAGAGGAAATAAAAGAGGAAAAGTTACAGCTGATGCCACAGAAGTATGAAGGATCATAAGCAACTACTATATACAAATAGGCCAAGAAATTGGACAGCCTGGAATTGATTTTTTTAAAAAAACATACAATCCTCCACATCTGAATCATGAAGAAATATTAGGTTTAAGTAGACCGATTAGAAGTAAATGGATTGAGAGGAGGGGCAAGATGGCGGAAGAGTAGGGTCCCCAAATCACCTGTCCCCAACAAATTACCTAGATAACCTTCAAATCATCCTGAAAATCTACGAATTCGGCCTGAGATTTAAAGAGAGACCAGCTGGAACGCTACAGTGAGAAGAGTTCGCGCTTCTATCAAGGTAGGAAGACGGGGAAAAAGAAATAAAGAAACAAAAGGCCTCCAAGGGGGAGGGGCCCCGCGAGGAGCCGGGCTGAGGCCGGGGCGAGTGTCCCCAGGACAGGAGAGCCCCGTCCCGGAGGAGCAGGAGCTGCACCAACCTTCCCGGGTGGAAAGGCCTCCCGGGGAATTGGAGCAGGATCCCCAGAAAGGCGGGGATGCCCTCAGGCTCCCTGGGACAGTAACAGGCACCTGCGCCCCGGGAGAGTGCGCCGAGCTCCCTAAGGGCTGCAGCGCTCGGCGGGACCTGGACCAGCTCCGAGGGGCTCGGGCGGCGGCTCCGCGGAGGGGGCTGCGGGGCGGGAGCAGCTCGGAGGGACTCGGACGGCGGCTCCACAGAGGGGGCTGCCGGCTGGGACCGCAAATCCAACAGCGCAGGCGCCAAAGCACAGGGCGCCGGGACACAGCCCAGGGTCCGGCCTCCCCCTGGGACAGGCAGAGACCGGGAGGGCCCAGGACAGCAAGGACGCTCCTGTCCCGAGCTGAGCAGATCAGCGGCCCCGCCCCGGAGCCCCCAGGCCCTGCAGACGGAGAGCCCCGGAGTTATGCGGGAGCTGACTCCAGATTTCCAGAGCTGCCGCCCCACTGTGGCCGTTCCTCCTGGGGCCTCATGGGGTCAACAACCCCCACTGAGCCCTGCACCAGGCAGGGGCAGAGCAGCTCCCCCAAGTGCTAACACCTGAAAATCAGCACAGAAGGCCCCTACCCCAGAAGACCAAGTAGACGGACCAGTTCCAGAGGAAGTCAAGGGACTTAAAGTATACAGAATCAGAAGATACTCCCCCGTGGTTTTTTGTTTTTTGTTTTGTTTTGTTTTGTTTTGTTTTGTTTCTTTCTTTCTTTTTGATTTCTGATTGCTTCCCCCACCCCACCCCACCCCTTTTTTCTCTTTTTTTCTCTCCTTTCCTTCTTTTTCTTTCTCTTTTTCTTCTCTTTTTTCCCTTTTTTTCCTTCTTTCTCTTTTTTCATTTTCTCTTTTCTTTCCTTCTCTCTTTTTTTCTCCATTTCCCAATACAACTTGTTTCTGGCCACTCTGCACTGAGCAAAATGACTAGAAGGAAAACCTCACCTCAAAAAAAAAGAATCAGAAACAGTCCTCTCTCCCACAGAGTTACAAAATCTGGATTACAATTCAATGTCAGAAAGCCAATTCAGAAGCACTATTATACAGCTCCTGGTGGCTCTAGAAAAAACCATAAAGGACTCAAGAGACTTCATGACTGCAGAATTTAGATCCAATCAGGCAAAAATTAAAAATCAATTGAATGAGATGCAATCCAAGCTAGAAGTCCTAACGACGAGGCTTAACAAGGTGGAAGAACGAGTGAGTGACATAGAAGACAAGTTCATGGCAAAGAGGGAAACTGAGGGAAAAAGAGACAGAAAATTAAAAGACCATGAGGATAGATTAAGGGAAATAAATGACAGCCTGAGGAAGAAAAACCTACGTTTAATTGGGGTTCCCGAGGGCGCCGAATGGGACAGAGGGCCAGAATATGTATTTGAACAAATACTAGCTGAAAACTTTCCGAATCTGGGAAGGGAAACAGGCATTCAAATCCAGGAAATAGAGAGATCCCCCCCAAAATCAATAAAAACCGTTCAACACCTCGACATTTAATAGTGAAGCTTGCAAATTCCAAAGATAAGGAGAAGATCCTTAAAGCAGCAAGAGACAAAAAGTCCCTGACTTTTATGGGGAGGAATATTAGGGTAACAGCAGACCTCTCCACAGAGAGCTGGGAGGCCAGAAAGGGCTGGCAGGATATATTCAGGGTCCTAAATGAGAATAACATGCAACCCAGAATACTTTATCCAGCAAGGCTCTCATTCAAACTAGAAGGAGAGATAAAGAGCTTCCAAGACAGACAGAAAGAATATGTGACCTCCAAACCAGCTCTGCAAGAAATTTTAAGGGGGACTCTTAAAATTCCCCTTTAAGAAGAAGTTCAGTGGAACAATCCACAAAAACAAGGACTGAATCGATATCATGATGACACTAAACTCATATCTGTCAATAGTAACTCTGAACGTGAACGGGCTAAATGACCCCATCAAAAGGCGCAGGGTTTCATACTGGATAAAGAAGCAGGACCCATCTATTTGCTCTCTACAAGACACTCATTTTAGACAGACGGACACCTACAACCTGAAAATAAAAGGTTGGAGAACCATTAACCATTCAAATAGTCCTCAAAAGAAAGCAGGGGTAGCCATCCTGATATCAGATAAATTAAAATTTACCCCGAAGACTATAGTGAGAGTTGAAGAGGGACACTATCTCATACTAAAAGTATCTATCCAACAAGAGGATTTAACAATCCTCAATATATATACCCCGAATGTGGGAGCTGCCAAATATTTAAACCAATTAATAACCAAAGTGAAGAAATACTTTGATAATAATACACTTATACTTGGTGACTTCAATCTAGCTCTTTCTACCCACGATAGGTCTTCTAAGCACAACATCTCCAAAGAAACGAGAGCTTTAAATGATACACTGGACCAGATGGATTTCACAGATATCTACAGAACTTTACATCCAAACTTAACTGAATACACATTCTTCTCAAGTGTACATGGAACTTTCTCCAGAATAGACCACATACTGGGTCACAAATCGGGTCTGAACCAATACCAAAAGATCGGGATAGTCCCCTGTATATTCTCAGACCATAATGCCTTGAAATTAGAACTTAATCACAACAAGAAGTTTGGAAGGACCACAAACACGTGGAGGTTAAGGACCATCCTGCTAAAAGATGAAAAGGTCAACCAGGAAATTAAGGAAGAATTAAAAAGATTCATGGAAACTAATGAGAATGAAGATACAACCGTTCAAAATCTTTGGGATACAGCAAAAGCAGTCCTGAGGGGGAAATACATCGCAATACAAGCATCCATTCAAAAACTGGAAAGAACTCAAATACAAAAGCTAACCTTACACATAAAGGAACTAGAGAAAAAGCAGCAAATGGACCCCACCCCCAGCAGAAGAAGACAGTTAATTAAAATTCGAGCAGAACTCAATGATATCGAGACCAAAAGAACTGTGGAACAGATCAACAGAACCAGGAGTTGGTTCTTTGAAAGAATTAATAAGATAGATAAACCATTAGCCAACCTTATTAAAAAGAAGAGAGAGAAGACTCAAATTAATAAAATCATGAATGAGAAAGGAGAGATCACTACCAACACCAAGGAAATACAAACGATTTTAAAAACATATTATGAACAGCTCTACGCCAATAAATTAGGCAATCTAGAAGAAATGGACGCATTCCTGGAAAGCCACAAACTACCAAAACTGGAGCAGGAAGAAATAGAAAACCTGAAAAGGCCAATAACCAGGGAGGAAATTGAAGCAGTCATCAAAAACCTCCCAAGACACAAGAGTCCAGGGCCAGATGGCTTCCCAGGGGAATTCTATCAAACGTTTAAAGAAGAAATCATACCTATTCTACTAAAGCTGTTTGGAAAGATAGAAAGAGATGGAGTACTTCCAAATTTGTTCTATGAGGCCAGCATCACCTTAATTACGAAACCAGACAAAGACCCCACCAAAAAGGAGAATTACAGACCAATATCCCTGATGAATATGGATGCAAAAATTCTCAACAAGATACTAGCCTATAGGATCCAACAACACATTAAGAAAATTATTCACCATGACCAACTAGGATTTATCCCCAGGACACAAGTCTGGTTCAACACTCGTAAAACAATCAATGTAATTCATCATATCAGCAAGAGAAAAAACAAGAACCATATGATCCTCTCATTAGATGCAGAGAAAGCATTTGACAAAATACAGCATCCATTCCTAATCAAAACACTTCAGAGTGTTGGGATAGAGGGAACTTTCCTCGGCATCTTAAAAGCCATCTACGAAAAGCCCACAGCAAATATCATTCTCAATGGGGAAGCACTGGGAGCCTTTCCCCTAAGATCAGGAACAAGACAGGGATGTCCACTCTCACCACTGCTATTCAACATAGTACTGGAAGTCCTCGCCTCAGCAATAAGAAAACAAAAAGACATTAAAGGCATTTGAATTGGCAAAGAGGAAGTCAAACTCTCCCTCTTCGCCAATGACATGATACTCTACTTAGAAACCCAAAAGCCTCCACCCCAAGATAGCTAGAACTCATACAGCCATTTGGTAGCGTGGCAGGATACAATATCAGTGCCCAGAAATCAATGGCATTTCTATACACTAACAATGAGACTGAAGAAAGAGAAATTAAGGAGTCAATCCCATTTACATTTGCACCCAAAAGCATAAGATACCTAGGAAGAAACCTAACCAAAGAGGTAAAGGATCTATACCCTAATAGCTATAGAACACTTCTGAAAGAAACTGAGGAAGACACAAAGAAATGGTAAAATATTCCATGCTCATGGTTTGGCAGAATTAATATTGTGAAAATGTCAATGTTACCCAGGGCAATTTACACGTTTAATGCAATCCCTGTCAAAATACCATGGACTTTCTTCAGATTGTTAGAACAAATTATTTTAAGATTTGTGTGGAATCAGAAAAGACCCCGAATAGCCAGGGGAATTTTAAAAAAGAAAACCATAGCTGGGGGCATAACAATGCCAGATTTCAGGTTGTACTACAAAGCTGTGGTCATCAAGACAGTGTGGTACTGGTACAAAAACAGACACATGGATCAATGGAACAGAATAGAGAACCCAGAAGTGGACCCTGAACTTTATGGTCAACTAATTTTCGATAAAGGAGGAAAGACTATCCATTGGAAGAAAGACAGTCTCTTCAATAAATGGTGCTGGGAAAATTGGACATCCACATGCAGAGGAATGAAACTAGACCACTCTCTTTCACCATACACAAAGATAAACTCAAAATGGATGAAAGATCTAAATGTGAGACAAGATTCCATCAAAATCCTAGAGGAGAACACAGGCAACACCCTTTTTGAACTCGGCCACAGTAACTTCTTGCAAGATACATCCACGAAGGCAAAAGAAACAAAAGCAAAAATGAACTATTGGGACTTCATCAAGATCAGAAGCTTTTGCACAGCAAAGGATACAGTCAACAAAACTGAAAGACAACCTACAGAATGGGAGAAGATATTTGCAAATGACGTATCAGATAAAGGGCTAGTTTCCAAGATCTATAAAGAAGTTCTTAAACTCAACAGCAAAGAAACAAACAATCCAATCATGAAATGTGCAAAAGACATGAAGAGAAATCTCACAGAGGAAGACATAGACATGGCCAACATGCACATGAGAAAATGCTCTGCATCACTTGCCATCAGGGAAATACAAATCAAAACCACAATGAGATATACCTCACACCAGTCAGAATGGGGAACATTAACAAGGCAGGAAACCACAAATGTTGGAGAGGATGCGGAGAAAAGGGAACCCTCTTGCACTGTTGGTGGGAATGTGAACTGGTACAGCACTCTGGAAAACTGTGTGCAGGTTCCTCAAAGAGTTAAAAATAGACCTGCCCTATGAACCAGCCATTGCACTGCTGGGGATTTACCCCAAAGATTCAGATGCAATGAAACGCCGGGACACATGCACCCCGATGTTTCTAGCAGCAATGTCCACAATAGCCAAACTGTGGAAGGAGCCTCGGTGTCCATCGAAAGATGAATGGATAAAGAAGATGTGGTTTATGTATACAGTGGAATGTTACTCAGCCATTAGAAACGACAAATACCCACCATTTGCTTCAACGTGGATGGAACTGGAGGGTATTATGCTGAGTGAAGTAAGTCAATCGGAGGAGGACAAACAGTGTATGTTCTCATTCATTTGGAGAACATAAATAATAGTGAAAGGGAATATAAGGGAAGAGAGAAGAAATGTGTGGGAAATATCAGGAAGGGAGACAGAACATGAAGACTCCTAACTCTGGGGATGAGTGGGTGAGGGGCACTCAGGGGGACACTTGACTGGATGAGCACTGGGTGTTTTTCTGTATGTTGGTAAATTGAACACCAATAAAAATTAATTTATTAATAAAAAGAAGTAAATGGATTAAATTGGTAATTTTTAAAACCTCTCTCAAAAACAAAAGCCCAGGACCAGATAGCTTTACTAATGCATTCTAACAAATAGTCAAGGAAGATTTGGTTCCTATTCTTCCCAAAATTTTCCAAAAAATGAAAAACAGGGAAAGATTCCAAAATCTTTTTACAAGTATAGCATTACTCTGAAACCAAACATGTGACAAAGATACCACACAAAAAATTATCAGCCAATGTTTCTAATTAATATACACACAAAAGTCCTCAAGAAAATATTATCAAATTGAGTTTAACAATATGTCATCATGATCAAGTGAGAATTTTTTGAGAGATGCAGGAATGATTCAGAAAATCAACCAATGTGATAAGACACATTAACACAATGAAGGATAAAAATAATATGATCATCTCAATAGATGCAGAAAAAGTACTTGAAAAATTTTAATATCCATTTATGATAAAAACTCTCAACAAAGCGGGTATAGAGGTAATAATGTACATCAACATAATAAAGGCCATATGTAAGAAGCCCACAGCTAACATAAAAAAACTCAAAGCTTTTCTTCTAAGATCAGGAACAGGACAAAGATGCTCATTTTCACCATTTGTATTCACCATAGTATTGGGAATCCTAGCTAGAGCAATTCAGCAAGAAAAAAATTGAGTCATCCGAATTGGAAAGGAAGAAGTAAAACTCTCACTATTTCTAGATGACATGATTTCATATATATAAAACCCTAAAGGGGCATCTGGCTGGCTCCATTAGTAGAGCATGTGACTCTAAAGACTCAACAAACAAGTAAATAAATAAATAATTACCATCATTAATTGAATTTAATAAAGTTTCAGGGTATAAAATATACAAATATTTAATAATGAATTATCAATAAGATAAATTAATAAAACAATCCCATTTATAATTACAGCAAAACGAATGAAATACCTAAAAATAAATTAAATGAAGGAAATGGAAAACCTAATATTGAAAACAAGACCTTAATGAAAGAAACAGAAGGCAAATGAATGGGAAGGTATTCTATGCTCAAGGAAGGAAAAATTAATATTCTTAAAATTTCCATACTACCAAAAACAATGAACAGATTCAATGCAATCTCTATCAAAATTTCAATGACATTTTTCACGGAAATAGCACAGAGAATCTTAAAATTTGTATGTGACTGCTAAACATCATGAATATCCAAAACAATTTTGAGAAAGAAGAACAAAGCTAGAGGCATCACATTATTTATAACTCTATTACAGGGCATGATAACCAAAACATTATGATATTGTCAAGAAATACAAATCAATAGAACAAAATAGAAAGCTCAGAAATAAACCCACCTGAATTTTATGACAAAGATTCTATGTAGATACAATTGGGAAAGTATAGTCTATTTAAAAATGATATTACGGGGGTAGCCCTGGTGGCGCAGCAGTTTAGCACCACCTGCAGCCCAGGGCGTGATCCTGAAGACCCCGGATCGAGTCCCACGTCAGGCTCTCTGCATGGGGCCTGCTTCTCCCTCTGCCTGTGTCTCCTGTGTGTGTGTGTGTGTGTGTGTGTGTGTGTCTCTATGAATAAATAAATTTAAAACAAAATCTTAAAAAAATAAATAAAAAATAAAAATGAAATTAGGGATACTGGATGGCTTCATGCAAAAGAATGAAACTAGACTAGTATCTTACACCATACACAAAAATGAACTCAAAATGTTTTAGACTTAAAAGGAAGACCTGAAAACAAAACTCCTAGAATAAAACACACACAATAACCTCCTTGACATTGGTTCTGGCAGTGATCTTGTACCTGACTATAAAATAAGGGTTAAAAGAAAAGCAAAAAATAAGCAAATGGGACTATTTTAAACTGAAAAGCTTTTGCTCAGCAAAGGAAACCATCAAGAAAATGATAAACCAACTGAGCCTGGACGGCTCAGCCCAGCTGGTTAAGCATTTGCCTCCAGCTGAGGTCATGATATCGGAGTGCTGGGATGGAGTCCCACATTGAGCTCCTTGCTTAGCAAGGAGCTTGCTTCTCGAGCTGAGGTCATGATATCAGAGTGCTGGGATGCAGCCCCACATTGAGCTCCTTGCTTAGCAAGGAGCTTGCTTCTCCCTCTCTTACCACCACTCCCCCTGCTTGTGCTCTCTTGTTCTTCTCTGTCCAATAAATAAATAAATAAGCTTTTTTAAAGAAAGAAACCCATTGAATGAAAGAAAATATTTGCAAGTCATAGCTGGTAAATGATTAATATTAATATCCATAATATAAAAAGAACTCATAGAACTCAGTAGTAAAAAAAAATAAATCAAATTCACAACAAAGATATGACCTCACAACTGTTAGAATGGCTAGTATCAAAAAGACAAGAAATAGAGTGTTGGCTAAAATGTGGAAAAAGGGGACTCTCATGCACTGTTGGTGGGGATTTAAATTGGTGCAGCCACTATTTAAATCAATATGGAGGGCAGCCCCGGTGGCTCAGTGGTTTAGTGTAGCCTTCAGTCCAGGGCGTGATCCCGGAGACCCGGGATTGAGTCCCTGCATGGAGCCTGCTTCTCGCTCTGTCTGTGTCTCTGCCTCTCTCTCTATCTCTCTCTCATGAATAAATAAATCAAATCTTTAAAAAAATAAATCAATATGGAGTTTCTCTGCAAAACAAATACTGTAACTATCATTTTAATCCAACAATTCCACTATGTTTTTATCTGGAAAAATAAAATGAATATACTATTTCTAAAAGATATATCCATCCCTATGTTCATTGCAGTATTCTTTACAATATCCAAGATATGGAAATAACCTGTCTATAAAATAAAATGAATATACTATTTCTAAAAGATATATCCATCCCTATGTTCATTGCAGTATTCTTTACAATATCCAAGATATGGAAATAACCTGTCTATCAATGCACGAATGGATAACAAAGATGTGGTATATAAATGTGATGTAATACTACTCAGGCATTAAAAAAGAATGAATTCATCTTGTCATTTGTGACAACATTGATGGATCTTGAAGGAATTATGATAAGTGAAATAAGTCAGAGAAAAACAAATACCATATTTCACTTTTATGTGGAGTCTAAAATCAAAACAAAACAAAACTCATTGATACAGAGAACAGAACTGTAGATGCTTTGGGTTGGCTGAAATGGGTAGAGGGGGCCAAGAGGTAAAAACTCTCAAATATAAAATAAATGTTATAGAGATGTAATTTATACCACAGTGACTATAGTCAATAACATTGTAGTGCATATTTGAAAGTTGTCAACAGAGTAAATCCTAAAAGTTCTCATCACAAAAAATTGTAACTTTCTATGGTGAAAAATGATAACTAGAATTATTATGGTGATCATTTGGCACTGTAGGTAGATATTGAATCATTATGTTGTATGCCTGAAACTAATATAATGTTATATATCAATTATATTTCAATTTTAAAAAAGACCTTCAGGTCAGGGTTAAAAAAATCAAATTATCACCTATACAGATGAAGAGAGCATTTGACAAAATTTAACATCCAATCCCTTTTTTTAAAGATTTTATTTATTTATTCATGAGAGACACACAGAGAGAGAGAGAGAGAGAGAGGAGAGAGGCACAGACACAAGCAGAGGGAGGAACAGACTCCATGCAGGGAGCCTGATGTGGGACTCAATCCCAGGTCTCCAGGATCACTCCTTGGGCTGAAGGTGGAGCTAAACTGCTGAGCCACTGGGGCTGCCCAACATCCAATTCCTAATAAAACTCTCAATAAATGGAGTATAGAAAGAATGCACCCTAACACAATTATGGCTAAACATGACAAACCCACGGCTAACATAATAATGGTGAAAAGTTGAAAAACTTTCTGCCTAAGAGATCAGGAACAAGATATGAGTGGCCACTTGCACCACTCTTAATTATCATAGTACTGGATGTCCTAGCCAGAGCAATCAGACAAAAACAAGAAATAAAAAGGATCTAAATCACAAAGGAAGAAGTAAAATTGTCTTTGCAGATGACATGATTATATTGACAATCCTGAAGATTCAACCAGAAAACTTTTAGATCTAGTCAATAAATGTCATAGAGTTGCAGGATATGAAATCAACATTAAAAAATAAATAAGGTTGGGATCCCTGGGTGGCGCAGCGGTTTGGCGCCTGCCTTTGGCCCAGGGCGTTATCCTGGAGACTCAGGATCGAATCCCATGTCGGGCTCCCGGTGCATGGAGCCTGCTTCTCCCTCTGCCTGTGTCTTTGCCTCTCTCTCTCTCTCTCTCTCTCTCTCTCTGTATGACTATCATAAATAAACAATAAATAAATAAATAAATAAATAAATAAAGTTTCGGGGATCCCTGGGTGGATCAGTGGTTTCGCGCCTACCTTTGGCCCAGGGCGCGATCCGGGGACCCCAGGATCGAGTCCCGCATCGGGCTCCTGGCATGGAGCCTGCTTCTCCCTCTGCCTGTGTCTCTGCCTCTCTCTCTCTCTCTCTCTCTCTCTCTATGTCTATCATAAATAAATAAATAAAAATAAATCTTTAAAAAAAATTTAAAAAATAAATAAATAAGTTTTCTATACACTAACAACAAAATATCTTAAAAAGAAATAAAGGAAGCAATCGCATTTACAATAGTTTCAAAAAGAAAATACTTTAGGAATAAATTTAACCAAGGATATGAAAGATCACTATACTGATACTGTGACATGGATGAAAGAAATCAAATAAGACATAAATAAAGGATATATCATGTTCATGGCTTATAGATTTAATATCGTTAAAATATCCCTACTATCCAAAGTCATCTGTACATTGAATGCAATCCTTGTAAGATTCAAGTGAAATTTTTATAAAAATAGAAAAATCAATCCTAAAATTTGTTTGAAAACACCAAAGACTATGAATCGAAGATTAAGAACAAAGCAGGAGTCATTATGCTTCCTGATTTTAAACTATATTACAGATCTATAGTAAGCAAAACAGTATACTATTTGCATAAAAATTGATCTATGGAAGAGTCAAGAGCTCACAAATAAACCCATGCACATCTGTTCAACTAATATTTGACAATGGATTCAAGAATATTTATTGGGGAAAAGACCATTTCTTCATAAAGTGGTACTGGGAAAATTAGATATTTACATGCAAAAGAATGAAACTAGGCCACTATTTACACCATTCAGAAAAATTAACTTGAAATATATTAAAGACTAGGGGAATGACTTAAAATAATAAAATGTCTAAAAAAATAAAATTTCTTTAAAGAAATAGGGGAACAGATCCTTGACATTGGTCTTAGAAATTATTTTTGGATAGGACACCCAAAGGACAAGCAGTAAAAGCACAAATAATTATGTAGGCCTATGTTAAAATGAGTTTTCTTTTTAAATAGTGAAAGAAAATAATCAGAGTCAGAAAGATGTCAGTGGAGTAGGAGGACCCTAGGGCCGTATCATCCCATGAACTCAACTAAATAACTATAAACTCATCCTAAGTATACCCAAAATCAATCTGAACACTGACCAAACAAACTCCATAACTTAAGAGAGAGAAGAGGCCACATGGAAGAAGGTAGGAAATACAGGGACTGCAGGTGCTACAGATGGGAGGGAGCAGTGGGGGAGGAGAAGGGCAAGGGAGAGAGGAACACATGGGTATGCAGCAGAACATTTTCCCAAAGCAGTTAGCTTGGAAATTGAAAGGAGCTGAATCTCATGAACCCTTTCAACCAGCAGGGCTTAAAGTCTGGAGTTTTTAAAGGATAGTGGGCTTGGCTGGTATGAGCCTGGAGGGCACTGTGCTGCTCCAGGAGAGAAGGCAGGCAAACAACCTGGGGGCAGACAGAGCAGAAGCAGCGATCTGAAGAATGCCTGGGGCACACAGGGAGATTTTTTTTAAACACTTCTCAAAGTGCTTACCTCAAAAGCAGCATTCAGTGAATCTCCTCTCCAGGGACAAAGGAGGTGGCTGGCACAATTTCCCTCCCCCACTCTTCAGTGTAAACACAGAGCCACCTGTGGGAAGTAGCTCAGGGCTGACAAGTGCTGCCTAACTTGGTTACATCAAGTCGCACACCCATGCACTCTGGCATGACTGCCCTTCTCTGTCAAGCTCACCTCAGTCCCAGTGCTGTGGGTCACTCCCCCAGAAGACCAGTACAGGTCCCTGCCCAAACCACCTCCCTAAATTATGGAATTGTAAAGGTCAATAGGCTTTGCTGAGATAAAATCTGGAGGGTACTGGGCTGCTCCTGGAGAGAAGGCAGGCAAAAACCCAGAGGCAAACAACATGGATAATGCCTGGAGTTGTGGGGAATAGGGAAAGAATATTCACTCCTCTGAGAGTGCTTCTCTGAGTGACAGAATTCAAGGACATGCCTCTCCAGGGGCAAAGGACCTGGTCAGTGCTATTCCTCCTACCCAAACCCCTCAGCATACACATAGAACCACTAACTGGTAGCAGTGCAGAGCTCACACTGGCTGCCTAACTTGCTTACACCAAGCCACATAGCTCTCTGGCTAAGCTGCCCTGCTCAGTCAAGCTTGCTTCAGCAAGCTCCCCCCAAGTCCCTCCCCCAGAACTAGCACAAAATCCAACTCACACCACATCTCCCAATCAGAATTCTGCAATGCCTCATTTCTAGTGAAAATAGTATCAGGTCTCATTTCACAAGCAAGCCAGAGTGCACCTAGTTAAAACTTGTCACATTCAAACCAAGGAAAAAATGCTGCCCACAGCAGGCAAAGAGATACTCTATAGATAAATGGCCTGAAGGACAGCACAGCCAAAACACAACAGCTGAACACACTCAGCACACCAGAGATTCTGTTAAGCACCAGATCCTGGACACTACATGGTTTCCTCTTCATAAAGCCATTACCTTCAGGAGCAGGAAGCATGACTGGCTTTTCTAATACACAGAAGAAGGCAGAAACTTAGACAAAATGCCAGGCAAGGGAATTTATCCCAATTAAAAGAACAAGTTAAGACTATGGCCAGAGTGGCCAGAGATTGAAATGAAACAGATATAAGTAACACATCTAATAGAGAATTTAAAGGAACAGGGATGCCTGGAGGCTCAGTGGTTGAACTGAGCCTTAGGCTCAGGTGTTATCCCGGGTCTGGGGGTCGAGTCCCACATTGGGCTTCCTGCAAGGAGCCTGCTTCTCCCTCTGCCTATGTCTCTGCCTCTCTCTTTGCGTCTCTCATGAGTAAATAAATAAAATCTTTTTAAAAATAATTTAAAGGAACAATAATAAGGATATTTACTGGGCTTGAGAAAAGACTAGAAGACATCAGAAAGACCCTTACCACAGAGATAAAAGAAAAAAAATCAATCAGAAATTATGAAAGCAACAAAAGAGATTGTAAACAGGTTTGATGCAATGAATGATAGGCTAGAAGAAGCAGAGGAATGAATTAATGATATAGAACACAAAATAGTGGAAAATAAAAGCTGGACAAAAGAGAGAAAGAATAATTATGGAACATGGGAATAGATTTAGGAAACTCAGTGACTCCATCAAATATAATAACAATTGTAGTACAGGAGTCTCAGAAGAAGAAGAGACTGAAAGGAGGGCAGAAAATTTATTTGATATGATCACTGAAATATTCCCTAATCTGAGAATGGAAACAGACATCCAGATCCAAGAGGCACAGAGAACTCCCCCCAAAAATCAACAAAAGCAGGCTAACATCAAGACACATTTCAATTAAATTTGCAATATACACTGATAAAAAAAAAATCTTAAGAGCAGCAAAACAGTCTTTCACTTAAAAGGAAAACCCATAAGGCTGGCTTCAGATTTCTCAACAGAAACTTTACAAGCCAAAAAAGAGTGGCATGGTATATTCGAAGTGGTGAATATGAAAAATCTACAGCCTAGAATACTCTACCCAACATGAGTACCATTCAGAATAGAAGGAGAAATAAAGAGTTTTCCAGACAAACAAAAACTAAAGATGTTCTTGACCACTAAACCATCCTGACAAGAAATATTAAAAGGGACTCTGAGTGGAAAGGAAAGACCAAAAGTGACAAAGACAAGAAAAGATCAGAGAAACAACAATAAAACAAGTAATAAAATTGCACTAAACACAAATCTATCAGTAATTACTCTGAATACAAATGGACTAAATGCTCAAACCAAAAGACATAGGCTGTCTGAATGGATAATAAAAGAAAACCCATCTATATTATGCCTATAAGAAACTCACTTTAGACCTAAAGACATGGCAGATTGAAAGTGAGAAGATGGAGAAATATTTACTAGGAAACGGGATATAAAAAGAAAGCCAGAGTAGCAATACTTATATCAAACAAACTAGACTTTATTTTTTAAAAAAAGATTTATTTATTTATGAGAGACACACACAGACACATAGGCAGAGGGAGAAGCAGACTCCATGGAGGGACCCCAATGTGGGACTCAATCCCGGGACTCCAGGATCATGCCCTGGGTCAAAGGCAGGCACTAACCTACTGAGCCACCCAGGCATCTGCAAACCGGACTTTAAAACAGGGACTGGGGATGCCTGGGTGGCTCAGCTGTTAAGCACCTAACTTCAGCCCAGGACATGATCCTGGAGACCAGGGATTGAGTCCCACATCAGGCTCCCTGCATGGAGCCTACTTCTGTCTCTGCCTATGTCTCTGCCTCTCTCTCTGTGTGTCTCATGAATAAATAAATTAAGTCTTTAAAAAAAAAAACATGAGGGGGGAGGGGCAAGATGGCGGAAGAGTAGGGTCCCCAAGTCACCTGTCCCGAACAAATAACCTAGATAACCTTCAAATCATCCTGAAAATCTACGAATTCGGCCTGAGATTTAAAGAGAGAACAGCTGGAATGCTACAGTGAGAAGAGTTCACTCTTCTATCAAGGTAGGAAGACGGGGAAAAACAAATAAAGAAACAAAAGGCATCCAAGGGGAGGGGCCCCGCAAGGAACCAGACTAAGGCCCGGGGGACTGCCCCGAGGACAGGAAAGGACCATCCTGGAGAAGCAGGAGCTTCATCAATCTTCCCGGGGGAAAGGCGCTTGCACGGAATTAGAGCAGGACCCCAGGAGGGACGGGGATGCCCTCAGGCTCCCTGGGACACTAACAGAGCACATATGCCCCGGGGAGAGTGCGCCAAGCTCCCTAAAGGGCTGCAGTGCACGCATGCATGGACCAGGGAGCAGCTTGGAGGCTGCAGAGGCAGAGGCTTCATGGAGAGGGGGCTGCGCTGCCGGGAGCGTGAATCCAACAGCGCAGACCCGGGAGCACAGGGCGCTGGGGACACAGCCCAGGATCCGGCCTCCCCCCGGGACAGGCAGGGGCCAGGAGGGCCCAGGACAGCAATGACGCTCCTGCCCCGAGCTGAGCAGATCAGCGGCCCCATCCCCAGAGCACCCAGGCCCCTGCAGACTGAAGGTTCCATAGTCACTGCGGGAGCTGAATCCAGGGCTCCAGAGCTGGCCTCCGCCACTGGGATTGTTCCTCCTGGGGCCTCACAGGGTAAACAACCCCCACTGAGCACTGCACCAGGCAGGGGGCAGAGAAGCTCCCCCAAGTGCTAACACATGAAAATCAGCACAACAGGCCCCTCCCCCAGAAGACCAGCTAGAAGGACAAGTCCTAGGGGAAGTCAAGAGACTTAAAGTATACAGAATCAGAAGATACCCCCCGGTGTTTTTTTTTTTTCTTTTTGATTTCTGTTTGCATCCCCCGCCCTGTTTTTCTTTCTCTTTTTATTCTCTTTTTTTTCTTTCTTTCTTCCTTTTTTCTCTTTTCTTTCCTTCTTTCTCTCCTCTCTTTTTTTCATTTTCCCAATACAACTTGTTTTTGGCCACTCTGCACTGAGCAAAATGACTAGAAGAAAAACCTCACCTCAAAAGAAAGAATCAGAAACAGTCTTCTCTCCAACAGAGTTACAAAATTTGGATTACAATTCAATGTCAGAAAGCCAATTCAGAAGCACTATTATAAAGCTACTGGTGGCTCCAGAAAAAAGCATAAAGGACTCAAGAGACTTCATGACTGCAGAATTTAGATCTAATCAGGCAGAAATTAAAATCAATTGAATGAGATGCAATCCAAACTAGAAGTCCTAACGATGAGGCTTAACGAGGTGGAAGAACGAGTGAGTGACATAGAAGACAAGTTGATGGCAAAGAGGGAAACTGAGGAAAAAAGAGACAAACAATTAAAAGATCATGAGGATAAATTAATGGAAATAAATGACAGCCTGAGGAAGAAAAATCTACCTTTAATTGGGGTTCCCATGGGCACCAAAAGGGACAGAGGTCCAGAATATGTATTTGAAAAAATCATAGCTGAAAACTTTCCTAATCAGGGAAAGGAAACAGGCATTCAGATCCAGGAAACAGAGAGATCCCCCCCTAAAATCAACAAAAACTGTTCAACACCTCGACATTTAATAGTGAAGCTTGCAAATTCCAAAGATAAAGAGAAGATCCTTAAAGCAGCAAGACACAAGAAATCCCTGACGTTTATGGGGAGGAGTATTAGGGTAACAGCAGACCTCTCCACAGAGCCCTGGCAGGCCAGAAAGGGCTGGCAGGATATATTCAGGGTTCTAAATGAGAAGAACATGCAACCCAGAATACTTTATCCAGCAAGGGTCTCATTCAAAATGGAAGGAGAGAGAAAGAGCTTCCAAGACAGAAAGGAACTGAAAGAATATGTGACCTCCAACCAGCTCTGCAACGAATTTTAATTCCCCTTTAAGAAGAAGTCCAGTGGAACAATCCACAAAAACAAGGACTGAATAGATATCATGATGACACTAAACTCATATCTGTCAATAGTAACTCTGAACGTGAACGGGCTTAATGACCCCATCAAAAGGCACAGAGTTTCAGACTGGATAAAAAAGCAGGACCCATCTATTTGATGTCTACAAGAGACTCATTTTAGACAGAAGGAAACCAACAGCCTGAAAATAAAAGGTTGGAGAACCATTTACCATTCAAATGGTACTCAAAAGAAAGCAGGGGTAGCCATCCTTATATCAGATAAACTAAAATTTACCCCAAGACTGTAGGGAGAGATGAAGAGGGACACTATATCATACTTAAAGGATCTATCCAACAAGAGGACTTAACAATCCTCAATATATATTTCCGAATGTGGGAGCTGCCAAATATATCCATCAATTAATAACAAAGTGAAGAAATACTTAGATAATAATACACTTATACTTGGTGACTTCAATCTAGTGCTTTCTACCCCCGATAGATCTTCTAAACACAACATCTCCAACGAAAGGAGAGCTTTAAATGATACACTGGACCAGATGGATTTCACAGATATCTACAGAACGTTACATCTAAACTCAACTGAATACACATTCTTCTCAAGTGCACATGGAACTTTCTCCAGAATAGACCACATAATGGGTCACAAATCGGGTCTCAACCGATACCAAAAGATTGGGATCATGCCCTGCATATTCTCAGACCATAATGCCTTGAAATTATAGCTATATCACAACAAGAAGTTTGGAAGGACTTCAAACACATGGAGGTTAAGGACCATCCTGCTAAAAGATGAAAGGGTCAACCAGGAAATTAAGGAATAATTAAGAATATTCATGGAAACTAATGAGAATGAACATGCAACCATTCAAAACATTTGGGATGCAGCAAAAGCAGTCCTGAGGGGGAAATACATCGCAATACAAGCTTCCATTCAAAAACTGGAAAGAACTCAAATACAAAAGCTAACTTTACATATAAAGGAGCAGAAAAAACAGCAAATAGATCCTACATGCAGGAGAAGAAGAGAGTTAATAAAGACTCGAGCAGAAATCAATGAAATAGAGACCAGAAGAACTGTGGAACAGATCAACAAAATCAGGAGTTGGTTCTTTGGTCTCTTCAATAAATGGTGCTGGGAAAATTGGACATCCACATGCAGAAGAATGAAACTAGACCACTCTCTTGCACCATACACAAAGATAAACTCAAAATGGATGAAAGATCTAAATGGGAGACAAGGTTCCTTCAAAATCCTAGAGGAGAACACAGGCAACACCCTTTTTGAACTCAGCCACAGTAACTTCTTGCAAGATACATCCACAAAAGCAAAGGAAACAAAAGCAAAAATGAACTATTGGGACTTCATCAAGATAAGAAGCTTTTGCACAGCAAAGGATACAGTCAACAAAACTAAAAGACAACCTACAGAATGGGAGAAGATATTTCCAAATGACCCATCAGATAAAGGGCTAGTTTCCAAAATCTATAAAGAACTTATTAAAGTCATCACCAAAGAAACAATCCAATCATGAAATGGGCAAAAGACATGAACAGACATCTCACAGAGGAAGACATAGACATGGCCACATGCACATGAAAAAATGCTCTGCATCACTTGCCATCAGGGAAATACAAATCAAAACCACAATGAGATACCACCCACCACCAGTGAGAATGGGGAAAATTAACACGGCAGGAAACCACAAATGTTGGAGAGGATACGGAGAAAAGGGAACCCTCTTACACTGTTGGTGGGAATGTGAACTGGTGCAGCCACTCTGGAAAACTGTGTGGAGGTTCCTCAAAGAGTTAAAAATAGATCTGCCCTACGACCCAGCAATTGCACTGTTGGGGATTTATCCCAAAGATACAGATGTAATGAAATGCCAGGACACCTGCACCCTGGTGTTTCTAGCAGCAATGTCCACAATAGCCAAATTGTGGAAGGAGCCAAGGTGTCCACGAAAGATGAATGGATAAAGAAGATGTGGTTTATGTATACAATGGAATATTACTCAGCCATTAGAAATGACAAATACCCACCATTTGCTTCAACGTGGATGGAACTGGAGGGTATTATGCTGAGTGAAATAAGTCAATCGGAGAAGGACAAACGTATATGTTCTCATTCATTTTTGGAATATAAATAATATTGAAAGGGAATAGAAGGGAAGGGAGAAGAAATGGGTAGGATATATCAGAAAGGGAGACAGAACATAAAGACTCCTAACTCTGGAAACGAACTAGGGGTGGTGGAAGGGGAGGAGGGCGGGGGGTGGGGGTGAATGGGTGACGGGCACTGAGGGGGACACCTGATGGGATGAGCACTGTGTGTTATTCTGTACATTGGCAATGAACACCAATAAAAAATAAATTTATTATTTAAAAAAAACAAACACAAGGATTGTAACAAGAGACAAAGGGCAATATATTGTAATAAAGGAGACAATCTAACAAGAAGATCTAACAAATGTAAATATTTATGCTCTCAACATGGAGCACACAAATATATAAGATAATAACATAATAAGGAACTCATTGATAATAATACAGTAATAGTAGGGGATTTGAACACCCCACTTACAGCAATGAACAGATCATCTAAGGAGAAAATCAAAGAGAAAACAATGGGTTTGAATGACACCCTGGACCAGATGGACTTAACAGATATATTCAGAACATTTTACCCTAAAGCAGCAGGATACACATTCTTTTCAAGTGCATTCTTTCAGAATAGATTACATACTAAGTCACAAATCAGGCCTCAATAAATACAAAAAGACTGAAATCACACCATGCATCTTTTCTGACAACAATGCTATGAAACTTTAAGTCAACCATAAGAAAAAATCTGGAAAGATCACAAATACATGCAGGTTACACAAAATGCTACTAAACAATGAATGGATCAATCAGGAAATCAAAGAAGCAATAAAATTCATTGAAAAAATGAAAATGAAAACAAATCTGTCCAAAACCTTTGGGATTCAGCAAAAGGCATACTAGGAGGGAAGGACAGAGCAATAATGTCCTACATCAAGACACAAGAAAAAACCTTATACCTAAAGGAGCTAGAAAAAGAAAAATAAATGAAGCTTGAAAACCAATTCAGAAAGGAAGTAAATAATAAATACTAGAGTAGAAATAAATTATGTAGAAATTAAAAAAAAAACAATAGGGGCACCTGAGTGGCTCAGTTGGTTAAGGTCTGACTCTTGATTTCAGCTCAGGTCATGATCTCAAGGTCCTGGGATGGAGCCCTGTGAGGGGATCTGTCCTCAGCAGGAAGTCTGTTTGAGAATTTTCTTTCCCTCTTCCTTATCCCCCCACCCCCTGCATTTGTGCACACTCTGAAATAAATACATCTTTAAAAAAAACTTAAAAACAATAGAAATAATCAATGAAACCAGAAGCTGATTCCTTGAAAAATTAAGAAAATTAATAAACCATTTGCCAGACTTATCCAAAAGAAAAGAGAAAGGACCCAAAGAAATCAAATCACAAATAAGAGAAGAGAAAGAACAACCAACACTATAGGAATACAAAGAATTATCAGACAATATTATGAAAAACTATATGCCAACAAGTAGGAAAACCTGACAAAAACTAATAAATTCCTAGAAACATATAAACTAGAAAAACTGAAACAGGAGGAAGTAGAATACTTGAACAGACTGATAACCAGCAAAGAAATTGAATCATAAATCAAATAACTCCTAAAAAACAAATCCAGGGCCCGAATGCTTCACACAAGAATTCTACCAAACATTTAAAGAAGATATAATACTGATTATTCTCAAACTATTTCAAAAATTGAAAAGGAAGGAAAGCTTCCAAATTCATTCTATGATTCTATGTATCAGGGATATTCATTTCCCTGATACCAAAACCAGATAAAAACTCCACTAAAAAAGAGATGTATAAGCCAATATCCTGATGTACATGGATGCAAAATTTCTCAATAAAATACTAGCAAACAGAATCCAAAATACTTTTGAAAAATCATTCATCGCAACAAAGTGGGATTTATTCCTTGGTTTCAAGGGTGGTTCATTGTTCACAAATCAATCAACATGATACACCAAATTAATAAAACTAAGGATAAGAACCAGATGATGATTTTAGTAGATGCAGAAAAAGCATTTGACAAAGTCCAACAACCATTCATAATAAAAACCCTCAACAATGTAGGTTTATAGGGAATGTACCTCAACATTATAAAGGCCATAAGTGAAAAACACACAGATGATAACATTCTAAATGGGGAAAAACTGAGAACATTTCCTCTTTAGTCACAAACAAGAGAGGGATGTCACCCTCACTACTGTTATATTACAGTTCTGGAAGTCCTTGCCTCAGCAAATAGGCAAAAAAAGAAATAGAAGACCTCAAATCAGAAAGGAAGAAGTAAAACTTTCACTATTTGTAGATGACACAAAAATATTCTATATAGAGAACCCCAAAATCTCCATTGGTGGGGGATGGGGTAATTGGCTGATGGGCATTTAGGAGGGCACGTGATATAATGAGCACTGGTGTTAAATGCAACTGATAAATCACTAAATTCTACCCCTGAAACAAAACACTATATGTTAACTAAATTGAATTTAAATAGAAATTTTTTTTTAAAAAAAAGAAGAAAAAGTAAAAGGTGACCACAAAAAGAAAAAAGATATACTTTACAACACTCGTGCAAGGTGGGCATTATCACCATGAAACAATGGGATAAAAAGAGGAACCTATGGAATAGGAAAAATATTTGCAAACCACATATATGATAAGGGGTTGATATACAAAATACATAAAAAATTCATGCAATTCAACTAAAAAACAAACAATAAACAAAAAATTGTGATAATCTAATTTAGAAATAGGACAGGCATATGTTTTCAAATGGCCATCAGACAGGAAAGGGTGCTCAATATTGCTAATCATCAAGGAAATGCAGAGCCAAATCACAATGAGATGCCATTTCACACTAATTAGAATGGCTTATGAAAAAGACAAGAGATAACAAACACTGGCAAGGAAATGAGGAAAATAGAACCCTTGTACACTTGCACTGGTAATGTAAATTTGTGCAGGCAATCATGGAAAATATGGCAAATAGTATAGAAGTCTTTGAAAAATTAAAAATCAAGCTACTACTAAAAATCAAGCTATCATATGATCCAGCAATTCCACTTCTACTCTGGGTATATATTCAAAGGAAATTAAATCACTATATCGAAGTGATATCTGCATCCCCATTCTCATTGTAGCATTATTTACAACATAGCCAAATCATGAAAACCTAAGTGTTCATTGGCAGATGTAAGGACAATGGGGATATATATATTATTCAGCCAAAAAAGAAGGAGGAAATCTTTTCGTTTGTGATGATGGGAATGAATTGAGAGTGTGATGCTAAGTGAAATGTCAGAGAAAGAGAATTCTGCATGATCTCATTTATAAGCAGAACCAGAAATACTGAACTTATAGAAACAGAGAACAGATTAGTGGTTGCCATCATGGATGAATTGGGTGAGATAAATGGGTGAAGGTGTTGAAAATGTATGAGCATCCAGTTATAAGAAGTTATGAGTGTGTATTGTACAGCGTGATACCTATAATCAGTAATACAGTATTGTATATTTGAAAGTATCTAAAAGAGTAGCCCTAAAAGTTCATCACTAGAAAAAAATGTAAGTATGTGAGGTGATAGATGTTAACTGAAATTATTGTGGTAATCATTTTGCAATATATTGCAATATATATTAAATCATTATGGTGCATACCTTAAACTTACATAGTATGTCATTTATATCTTAATAAAACTGAAAAGAATAATATTTATTATTCAGTGTAGAATTAAGGCAGCTTTTCAGATTAATAGGAAAAGTGTAGATTACTGACAAATGGTACTAATACAATTTGTCATTGTATTATCATCTTTGTATTTATATATCTGTAAAAACTAGATATACTTTACAACACTCGTGCAAGGTGGGCATTATCACCACTGTTAGGTTAGAAAAATTAGGTCCATAGAATTTAGGTAAGTTGCTCTAATGTAGAGAACATACCTGTCCTGTTCACTGTTGTGTCCCCATTATCTAGAATAGTACCTGGCACATAGTAGCTCCCCCAAAATATTTTTGAATGATTGAGTCTTACAGTTGTTGTGGAAAATATATACCATCGATGCATTAGTAAACTTTTCTTTCATAGTAAGAAAATTATGATTTTTGTGTGTAACAATTTTCTCAGTTTAAAAGAAAATATACACCTACGAGCCTCCTATGTAATTAGAAGTGGGCATGTGATGCAGTTCAATCATTGAGATGCGATAGAAATCTCCAGACTGAGCTTTTAGAAAAGCTCTTAAAGTCGGATGAATCATCTTGTGTATTTCTTTTGTTCTCTGCCCTTTTTTTATTCTTATCTAGTATATGTATGTGATACAGGAAGTAGAGTAGTTAACATCTTTTTGTTTTGAAAAGACATGTTTAACCATAGCCAAGCCATATTGCTTTTTTTGTGAGAAAAAGATGTTACTTCTAAACACAGGGTCAACCTCATCCTTCACTTATCCCCTTATTGGGCACCACACTGGACAGTGAAAAGTGTTAGAACCACATATTGCAGTCCAGACTAAATAGAAGACCAGAAAAGGCTTAGGTATCTCAGGGTATCATAAAATCACCTACCTCTGGAATTCTCATGTGAGAAAAATAAAATCTGTAATAAAAATGACTGTTTGGGGTTTTCTGTTATCCACAAATAAAGAAAATGCTTAATTTATAAAAACTATGGACAGGGCTCTTTGGGGAGGACCATCACTGGCCAGGGCAAGAAATCCATATTTTTTTCGGGGGGGGGGGCACTTGGTACAAATAGATTTTCCTGAAAAATGTGAAATCCCTGTTTGAAAATTAGAGGGAGGAGTTACCATGCCCAGTTGTGAGAAAACTAAAATAATTTCTTTCCTAGGAGTTCAGTTCCTTCTAAAATGCCTAGCAAGGAAAAATATATTGCTGGAATCAGGAGCTCTGATAATGGACCAAGAGGTATTTGAGCCTGGGCATATAAGCAGAGTTTGCATAAAGCAGTGAGTTTGTGTTCACTTTATCTTATCAGTCCTGTTATGGCACTGAACTGGACACACATGAGCCATTAATTGCATAATAGTTGTAGCTTTCCTATCCTCTGCACCCTGCACTTACTCTCTCTTCCCCCAACATATGCCTCCTAGACAGAAGCCAAAAGTCCTAGTACTGACTGAGTCATGAAGTCTTCAGAAATTATTCAGTACTCAAGAACACAGGCTGTCCCAAAGTGAGTAAGACAAATAAGAGTGATGGTGATGGTTGGGCTTGATCCAAAAGTCGATATTTAAATAAGCCAAAATTAAAGCCAAATATACTCTGAAACCATTCATCTCTGTCAACAAATATACAGACTGTATACTGCCACTCAAAATTCCTCATCAACCCACACTCTTATGGTACACAGTCATGGTACTCTCTCCCTCGAAGCCCAGGTAGAGTGACACAATCCTCTCTAAAATGGTACACCATGCAGTCACAAGTAATTAGTTAGTATGTGCAATGTTATTTATGTTTCACTGTAGAACTGGATGGAAGGGAGAATATGGACATAAGGCAGTGATGTGGTAAAAGGGGATCAAGACAAAAGCAAAAAGATTAAAAATGGAGCGCAGAATTGTGGCCTTCAGAAATCAACTGATACAGAGTGGGTAGACACAGAAACTTTGTAGAAGGTAACTATGGCTGAGACAGAGTCAAAGACAAAATTGTTAGGATTTTTGGCTCAGCCTAGGTAGGAGTATCTCAACAGTGCTGCCTCACAGGAATCTTGTGGACACAGGCCTCTGGGGAATGCAGGCAGAGTTGAAAGTCAAGTCAGAGAACTATGGTATTGGGGCTATAGAGAGGAGAAAGAAAGCAAAAGGAGAGGACTATAGGCTTTGAATGCATGTTTAGTCTAGTCCTAGTTTCTAGGAGTTTAAACATTCCATCCCTACCTTTTAGCCTTCCTTCACTAGACTGTGGCCTGTGACTTTCTATTTTAAAATTTTCCTCAAAATCCCTCTGAATTGGGCGCTACACTATTTGGCCCTTTGCTAAAAGGCTGTTGTATATGTTTGTTTCCTTCTATTTTTTTGGGTCGATTGATATTGATTTCTCATTGTTTTCAGCCTCTGAGGCTGCTTCTAGAAAAAGGAATCCACTCAACTGCTCCTCAGAAGGATGCCTTCTTGAAGGGGCTTCAGTTGTCAATGCTAGCTTTTGGAAAGTCCCTCTTTATATGACCACAGTTATTTGGACATTCTCACAAGGCATCAAATCTTTTCAGAAATTGTTAGAAGAAACTCCTTAGGGACAGACTATCATTTTTTGTTATGGCCCAAACATCTTTCACAAAATAAATAATTCATCGTTCTAGGATTCGGTACATGTTTGTTTTTTCCTACTTTCTCAGAGTGAGCATTATACTCCTCCTGGAGCAATGGTTGCCCCTTTAAATAACTGGCTCACTTTTTGTCCTCTTTGTTCCAGAGTCTAACATTTACATTCAGTTACAAAGCTGTCTCACTGTATTTATCACGAGATCTTGGGCCCTGCCTGGTTTAACCAATTCTCCTGGTCTTATGTTCCACTAGCTCAAAATTCCAGGGGTGGAAATGCAGATTAAACCCTATGAAATAATAATAACACATGTGTAAAAAGAGCAATAAAGCTTTTAAGGCATGCATGCCCATGATTTATTTTAATCCTTCCCTGTGAAATAAGCAGATCAGAGGTTATTATCGCCATTTTCAAAAGAAAAACAAAAAAACTGTGTTCCAGAGAGGGGTTTGACTTGTGCAAGGATACATTGTATGACTACATAATTCTCCCTCTAATGTTCTTTCTGCTCTACCATGGGCCTCTGAATCAGAGTAGTTTACACCCACAGTCGGATCAGCCTTCTTTTAACAAGCCCCTTTTACCACAGCCAAGGCGCTGGCAGCCTTAAAGCCCATCTGGTCTCCAGTGGATGAAGCTTTTAGTGATTGGTGACAAGCCACTCCCTCCAGTCCACTCCATTAGGGAATGTTCTGTCTGAACTGCTGGAGACACGCAAAGCTCTGTGGTATGTGAGTATGTAGTCAAAATCTGCTTTGCATTTGCAAACTGCAAACCCCAGAACATTGGCATGGGGCTCAAAAGCATGAGAATGTTTGAGTGTGCCCACAAGTTAAAAAAAAGGCAACATTCTCAGTGCCAGATTCCTGGAAGAAGACAGAAAGCAGTTCATTGAAATCTACTTTACACTATATTCCAGATGAGGGAACACTGAGTCTCAGAAAGATGAAAGAAAGTAGTAGAGGTTCTAGTATCAATACTTGACAATGATGCGATTTTAACTCGGTCTGTGTGTCCTCAAACCTGGTAATCTCTCCACTGTACCACACTCCCATGCTAGGTACCCTCAATGAAAATTTTCTCATTCTGGTTCATTCCTTCCTCCCCTCAAGTCAAGGTCTAGGGTGCTTAATTTTCAAGTTCACAAGTGAAACTTGGTGAGAAGGAAGTAGGGAGCAGTGTTAAAATGACTTTGGCTTCTCTTGCATGTACGATGACAAAATATGAGGGCTCCTATTTCTAGCATGCTCAGAAGGAATGCAGTTTCTGCTAGCTTTCACGCTGGCTTATTTCTTCTTATCACTTTTAAAGCATTTAAAAGCTCATTAGAAGTGATTGATAATGTGCCTGACTCAGAGGGAGGGATGCAATAGGGACAGATTTTCAGTAGCTTCATTTTGTAAGTGAAATAAAGAACAACCTAGTCTCAGCAAGTTTATTACCTGAGACCCAAGCAAAAAATCTATGTGACTGCTTGCAGCTAAATGTCTGGAAGAGGGTATTCTAGCTGAATTCAGACCCTGAATGGGCCTTCCACTTGCTTTGTGAATTCTGAGTCATCATTGAAGTCTCTGTTATCTCAGAGGAGAAGATGCTCTCTATTCTTCCAGTGCAGGGCTATGAAGGCTCAGGATCAGCTCACTTTTTATTTTACAATAAAACATAAACCTTTACGCTGCTTCTTGGAATTGGTGAGTATAGACATTCCAGGTGGTAGCTGTCTATTCCTGACTGGATTTATACTCAGATGTTTCATTAAATGATGTAGTAAGAGCGATCAGGACATCAAAATTCTAATCTTAGCCAAGTGTCTTCTTCTGGCATTGGTTTACACATTAGAACACAAAGAGGTAGATTTATTAGTATCTAGGGGCCTTTCTATTTCAGACAGTCTCCTTTGGGCCTCTTCATACTCTTGTAAAGATTTAAGAATTTTTAATACAGTTTATTTTAATTTAAAAATATTACATAAGTATTACAAGTTCACTGCAGGACAATAAGAAAATATAAACAACAAAAGATACGGTGAGCACTGGGTGTATACACAACTGATGAATTATCAAAAACTACATCTGAAACTATGATATATTATACATTGGCTGATTGAATTTAAATTTAAAAAGGAGAAAAAGAAAAATCAATTAGAATTCATTTCTTAGAGGTTGCTACTATTAAAATTGAGAGATACCTACCCTTCTGGACATTTTCTATGCACCTTTATGCTTATATGTTGTGTTTTAACTTTTCTTTTTTAAATAGAGGGGAAGGCAGAAGAAATGGGTAGGAAATATCAGAAAGGGAGACAGAACATGGAAGACTCCTAACTCTGGGAAACAAACTAGGGATGGTGGAAGGGGAGGAGGGCGGGGGGAGGGGGTGACTGGGTGGCAGGCACTGAGGGGGGCACTTGATGGGATGAGCACTGGGTGTTATTCTGTATGTTGGCAAATTGAACACCAATAAAAAATAAATTTATTATTAAAAATAAATAGATTCATACCATACAGACTACCATTTTGTAATTTGCTTTTTTCAATTCACAATGCATAATGAATATTGTGCAGAGGTGGAAAATTTATGCCATTCTCTTCATGTTGTGGATTTGAAACACAGGAGATCTCTGTTCTCTCTTCTTATGGTAGAGAGGGATTTTTTACCCTTTTTGTCACAATCTCACTAATTCCTTGTTTGTGCCTTCACAATAGTTTTTTTTTAAGTTTTTAATTCCATTAATTAACATTTAGTGTTATGCCAGTTTCAGGTGTACAACATAGTGATTCAACTATTCCATACAACACCCAGTGCTTATCACAAATGCACTCCTCTATCCCCATCACCTATTTAACACATCACCCCAACCACCTGCCTTCTAGTAACCATCAGTTTGTTCTCTACTGTTAAAAGTCTATTTCTTGGTTTGTCTCATTCTTTTTCCTTTTCCCCTATTCTCCTTTGTTAAATTACACATGTGAATAACATACACATATGGTATTTGTCTTTCTCTGACTGACTTATTTCACTTAACATAATACTCTCTAGCCCCATCCATGTTGCAAATGGCAATAGATATTTCATCATTTTTATGGCCAAATAATATAATATAATAATATTCCATTGTGTATATATATATACATATTCATATATATTTATTTATCCATTCATCAATCCATGTATACAAGAAATGTTTCCATTTGGCTATTGTAAACAATACTGCTATAAATAGCAGTGCATATATCCCTTTGGATTAATATTTTCATATTCTTTGAGTAAATGCCCAGTTTGCAATTGCTGCACGATAGAAAAATTCTATTTTTAAATTTTGAAGAACCTCCATACTGTTTTCCACAGTGGCTGTACCAGTTTACGTTCCCAAAAACAGGGCAAGAGGGTTCCTTTTTCTCCACATCCCTGCCAACATGCTTGTTTCTTGTGTTTTTTATTTTAGCCATTCTGATAGATGTGATAGAGGTGATATCTCATTGTAGTTTTGATTTGCATTTCCCTGAGGTATGTGATGACGAAAATCTTTTCATGTGTCTTTTGGCCATCTGTGAGTCTTCTTTGGAGAAATGTCTGTTCAAATCTTCCACCCATTTTTTAATCGGATTATTTGGTTTTTGAGTGTTGAATTTTATAAAGTTCTTTTTATATTTTAGATACTGACCCATTATTGGATATGTAATTTGTAAATATCTTCTCCCACTCAACAGGTTGTTTTTTTTTTTTTTTAGTTTTATTGATTGTTTCCTTCACTGTGCAAAAGCTTTTTGTTTTGGGATGCCTGAGTAGTTCAGTTGATTAAGCATCTGCCTTTGGCTCAGATCATGATCTCAGGGTCCCGGGATAGAGCCCTGAGTTGGGCTACTTGCTCAGCAGGGAGCCTGCTTCTCCCTCTCCCTCTTTTTGTGCTTCTCCCTCTCCCCCTGTTTGTGCTTTCTCATGTGCACACTGTCTCTCTAATAAATAATTTTTTTTTAAAAAAAGAAGCTTTTTATTTTGATGAAGTCTCAATAGCTCATTTTTGCTTTTGCTTCCCTTGCCTCAGGAGACATTTCTAGAAAAAAAATGTTATGGCCATTGTCGAGGAGGTTATTATATTCTCCTCTAGGATTTTCATGGCTTTGGGTCTCACATATAGGTCTATAATCTATTTTGAATTTATATTTGTATATGGTGTAAGAAAGTGATCCAGTTTCATTCTATTGCATGTTGCTGTTCAGTTTTCCTGACACCATTTCTTGACGGGACCATCTTTTTTTCCATGGGATGCTCTTTCTTGCTTTGTTGAAGATTAATGGAGCATATAGTTATGGGTTCATTTCTGGGATTACTATTCTGTTCCATTGATCTATGTGTCTATTTTTGTGCTAGTACCATACTGTTTTCATTACTACAGCTTTGTAGTAATAATATGAAGTCCAGAATTATGATGCCCCAGCTTTGCTTTGCTTTTTCAATAGCTTTTAGCCTATTCAAGGACCTTTGCGGTTTCATACAAATTTTAGGATTGTTCTAGCTTTGTGAAAATTTTTCTTTTGTATTTTGATAGGCGTTGCATTACATATGTATGTAGATTGCTTTGGGTAGTATAGACATTTTAACAATATTTGTTCTGTCAATCCATGAGCATGGAATGTTTTTACGTTATTATTTTATATTATTATTATTTTTCTTTGTGTCATTTTCAATTTCTTTCACTGGAGTTTTATACTATTCAGACTACAAGTCTTTCATCTCTTTGGACAGATTTATTCCTAGGTATTATATTACTTTTGGTGCAATTGTAAATGGGATTAATTACTTAATTTATCTTTCTGTTGCTTCATTATTGTGTATAGAAATGTAACAGACTTCTGTACATTGATTTTTGTGTCCTGCAACTTTACTGAATTCATGTATCAGTTCTAGCAGTTTTTTGGTGGAGTCTTTCAGGTTTTATATACAAAGTATCATGTCATATGCAAATAGTGAAAGTTTTACTTCTGCCTTACGAAATTGGATGGCTTTTATATCATTTTGTTGTCTGAAATCTGTGGCTAGGACTTCTAGTATCATATGCATTAAAAATGGTGAGAGTGGACCTCCTTGTCTTGTGCCTGACCTTAGAGCAAAAGCTCTAAGTTTTTCCCCATCGAGGACAATATTGTCTGTGGGTTTTTCATATATGGCCTTTATTATGTTGAGGTATTTTCCCTGTAAACCTACTTTGTTGAGATTTTACCATGAATGGATGTGTACTTTGTCAAATGCTTTTTATGTGTCTATTGAAAATGATCATATGGTTCTTATCATTTCTTATTGAATGTGATATATCACATTGATTGAGTTGTGAATATTGAACCATGCTTGAAACTCAGAAATAAATCCCACTTGATTGTGATGAATGATTTTTTAAAACATATTGTTGAAATGCATTTGCTAGTGTTTTATTAAGGATTTTTGCATCTATGTTCATGAGAAATATGGGCCTGTAGTTCTCTTTTTTAGTGATGTCTTTATCTGTTTTTGCTATTAGAGCATTGCTAGCCTCATAAAATGAATTTGGAAATTTTTCCTCCTTTTCTGTATTTTTTTTTGAAAAGTTTGAGAAGAATAGGTATTAGACTCTTCTTTAAATGTTTGGTAGAATTCATGTGTGAAGTCATCCAGTCCTGGACTTGTGTTTGTTGGGATTTTTTAATCACTCGTTCAATTTATTTGCTGTTTATTGGTCTGTCCAATTTTACTATTTCTTCCTGTTTCAGATTTGGTAGTTTCTAGGTTGTTCAATTTGTTGGCATTTAGTTTTTCATCATATTCTTTTAATTGTTTGTATTCCTCTAGTGTTGGTTATTATTTCTCTACTCGCTTTTTTGTGTATTTTTTTAATTGGTGCTCAATTTGCCAACATATGGTATAACACCCAGTGCTCATTCCATCAAATACCCTCCTCAGTACCCATCACCCAGTCACCCCATCCTCCCACCCACCTCCCTTTCCACCACCCCTTGTTACTTCCCCAGTTAGGAGTCTCTCATGTTCTGTCACCCTCTCTGATTTTTCCCACTCATTTTCTCTCCTTTCCCCTATACTCTAGTTTTTCTTCAGATCAAATAAATCATTTGCCTTTTATTTCTCCACTCTCATTTGTGATTTTATTTATTTGAGTCCTTTCTCATTTTTTGTTGATAAATCTGACTAGAGGTTTATCAATTACATTGATTTTTCAAAGAATGAACTCCTAGTTTCATTGATCTGTTCTATGCTTTTTTGTTGTTTTTTTTTTTTTTTAGTTTCTATATAATTTAAATCTGCTCTAATATTTATCACTTTCTTCCTTCTGTTGGCTTTAGTCTTCATTTGTTGTCATTTTTCTAGATCCTTTAGGTGCAAGTTTAGGTTGTTTATTTGAGATTTTTCTTGCTTCTTGAGGTAGCCTTCTTTGCTATGAACTTCTTTCTTAGAACAGCTTTTGCTACATCCCAAAGGTTTGGACCACTGCATTTTCATTTGTTTTCACATACTTTTTATTTCTTTCATTTCTCAGTTGACCCATTCATTGTTCAGTGGGATGTTATTTAGCCACCATGTCTTTGTGATATTTCCATTTTTTCCCTTATATTTGACATTCAGTTCCATAACATTGTTGTCATCAAAGATCCATGGTATACTTTTAAAGTTAGTAAATTTGTTGAGGCTTGTTTTGTGAACTAATATGTGATCCATTCTGGAGAATGTTCCATGTGCACTTGGAACAAATGTATATTCTGCTGTTTTAGGATGGAATGTTCTCAATATAAATTCTTAGTCCCCCTGGTTCAGTGTCTCATTCAAAGCCTTTGTCTCCTTGTTGATATTCTGTTCAGATGGACTGTCCATTTATGTAAGTGGGGAGCAAACTTCCCCTACTATTATTACATTATTACTGATGTTTCTTTATGTTTGTTATGAAATTTTTTATGTATTTGTGTGCTCCTAGGGTGAGTGCATATTTACAATTTTTAAAGCTTCTTGTTGGATTGTCCCCTTTATCATTATATAGTATCTTTTATTGTCTCCTCTTACAGTTGTTTTAAAGGATATTTTGTTCAATATAAGTATTGCTACTCCAGCTTTATTTTGACATCCATTTCCATTATAGATATTTTTTCATCTCCGTACTATCAATCTACAGGTGTCTTTAGATTTATAATGAGTCTCTTGAAGGCAGCATATAGATAGGTTTGGTTTTTATACATTTTTCACCCTGTGCTTTTGATTGGAGCATTTAGTCCATTTATGTTCAAAGAAATTTTTGATAGATAAGTACATATTGCCATTTTATTACTCGTTTTGTGGTCATTTCCAAGATTTTCTCTGATACTTTTTTTCTTTCATGCTTTGCTGATTTTTTTAATAAATTAATTTTTATTGGTGTTCAATTTACCAACATACAGAATAACACGCAGTGCTCATCCCGTCAAGTGTCCCCCTCAGTGCCCGTCACACATTCACCCCCACCCCCAGCCCTCCTCCCCTTCCACCACCCCTAGTTCATTTCCAAGAGTTAGGAGTCTTTATGTTCTGTCTCCCTTCCTAATATTTCCCACACATTTCTTCTCCCTGCCTTTATATTCCCTTTAACCATTATTTCTTTTCCCCAAATGAATGAGGACATACACTGTTTGTCCTTCTCTGTTTGACTTACTGCACTCAGCACAATACCCTCCATTCCATCCACGTTGAAGCAAATGGTGGGTATTTCTCATTTCTAATGGCTGAGTAATATTCCATTGTATACATAGACCACATCTTCTTTATCCATTCATCTTTCAATGGACACCGAGGCTCCTTCCACAGTTTGGCTATTGTCGACATTGCTGCTAGAAATATCGGGGTGCAGGTGTCCCGGCATTTCATTGCATCTGAATCTTTGGGGTAAATCCCCAACAGTGCAATTGCTGGGTCATAGGGCAGATCTATTTTTAACTCTTTGAGGAACCTCCACACAGTTTTCAAGAGTGGCTGCACCAGTTCACATTCCCACCAACAGTGTAAGAGGGTTCCCTTTTCTCCGCATCCTCTCCAACATTTGTGGTTTCCTGCCTTGTTAATGTTCCCCATTCTGACTGGTGTGAGGTGGTATCTCATTGTGGTTTTGATTTGTATTTCCCTGATGGCAAGTGATGCAGAGCATTTTCTCATGTGCATGGTGGCCATGTCCCCATCTTCCTCTGTGAGATTTCTGTTCATGTCTTTTGACCATTTCAGGATTGGATTCTTTGTTTCTTTGGTGTTGAGTTTAATAAGTTCTTTATAGATTTTGGAAACTAGCCCTTTATCTAATATGTCATTTGCAAATATCTTCTCCCATTCTGTAGGTTGTCTTTTAGTTTTGTTGACTGTATCCTTTGCTGTGCAAAGCCTTCTTACCTTGATGAAGTCCCAATAGTTTATTTTTGCTTTTGTTTCTTTTGCTTTTGTGGATGTATCTTGCAAGAAGTTACTGTGGCCAAGTTCAAAAAGGGTGTTGCCTGTGTTCTCCTCTAGGATTTTGATGGAATCCTGCCTCACATTTAGATCTCTCATCCATTTTGAGTTTATCTTTGTGTATGGTGCAAGAGAGTGGTCTAGTTTCATTCTTCTGCATGTGGATGTCCAATTTTCCCAGCATCATCTATTGAAGAGACTGTCTTTCTTCCAATGGATAGCCTTTCCTCCTTTACCAAATATATGTTGACCATAAAGTTCAGGGTCCACTTCTGGATTCTCTATTCTGTTCCATTGATCTGTGTGTCTGTTTTTGTGCCAGTACCACACTGTCTTGATGACCACAGCTTTGTAGTACAACCTGAAATCTGGCACTGTGATGCCCCCAGATATGGTTTTCTTTTTTAAAATTCCCCTGGCTACTCGGGGTCTTTTCTGATTCCACACAAATCTTAAAATAATTTGTTCTAACTCTCTGAAGAAAGTCCATGCTATTTTGACAGGGATTGCATTAAACGTGCAAATTGCCCTGCGTAACATTGACATTTTTACAATATTAATTCTGTCAATCCATGAGCATGGAATATTTTTCCATCTCTTTGTGTCTTCCTCAATTTCTTTCAGAAGTGTTCTATAGTTTTTAGGGTATAGATCCTTTACCTCTTTGGTTAGGTTTATTCCTAGGTATCTTATGCTTTTGGGTGCAATTGTAAATGGGATTGACTCCTTCATTTCTCTTTCTTCAGTCTCATTGTTAGTGTATAGAAATGCCATTGATTTCTGGGCATTGGTTTTGTATCCTGCCACGCTACCAAATTGCCGTATGAGTTCTAGCAATCTTGGGGTGGAGGCTTTTGGGTTTTCTATGTAGAGTATCATGTCATGGGCGAAGAGGGACAGTTTGACTTCTTCTTTGCCAATTTGAATGCCTTTAATGTCTTTTTGTTGTCTTATTGCTGGGGCTAGGACTTCCAGTACTATGTTGAATAGCAGTGGTGAGAGTGGACATCCCTGTCTTGTTCCTGATCTTAGGGGAAAGGCTCCCAGTGCTTCCCCATTGAGAATGATATTTGCTGTGGGCTTTTCATAGATGGCTTTTAAGATGTCAAGGAAAGTTCCCTCTATCCCAACACTCTGAAGTGTTTTGATTAGGAATGGATGCTGTATTTTGTCAAATGCTTTTCTGCATCTAATGAGAGGATCATATGGTTCTTGGTTTTTCTCTTGCTGATATGATGAATCACATTGATTGTTTTATGAGTGTTGAACCAGCCTTGTGTCCCGGGGATAAATCCTACTTGGTCATGGTAAATAATTTTCTTAATGTGTTCTTGGATCCTATTGGCTAGTATCTTGTTGAGAATTTTTGCATCCATGTTCATCAGGGATATTGGTCTGTAATTCTCCTTTCTGGTGGGGTCTTTGTCTGGTTTCGGAATTAAGGTGATGCTGGCTTCATAGAACAAATTTGGAAGTACTCCATCTCTTTCTATCTTTCCAAACAGCTTTAGTAGAATAAGTGTGATTTCTTCTTTAAACGTTTGATAGAATTCCCCTGGGAAGCCATCTGGCCCTGGACTCTTGTGTCTTGGGAGGTTTTTGATGACTGCTTCAATTTCCTCCCTGGTTATTGGCCTGTTCAGGTTTTCTATTTCTTCCTGCTCCAGTTTTGGTAGTTTGTGGCTTTCCAGGAATGTGTCCATTTCTTCTAGATTGCCTAATTTATTGGCGTAGAGCTGTTCATAATATGTTTTTAAAATCGTTTGTATTTCCTTGGTGTTGGTAGTGATCTCTCCTTTCTCATTCATGATTTTATTAATTTGAGTCTTCTCTCTCTTCTTTTTAATAAGGTTGGCTAATGGTTTATCTATCTTATTAATTCTTTCAAAAAACCAACTCCTGGTTCTGTTGATCTGTTCCACAGTTCTTTTGGTCTTGATTTCATTGAGTTCTGCTCGAATTTTAATTAACTCTCTTCTTCTGCGGGGTGTGGGGTCCATTTGCTGTTTTTTCTCTAGCTCCTTTATGTGTAAGGTTAGCTTTTGTATTTGAGTTCTTTCCAGTTTTTGAATGGATGCTTGTATTGCGATGTATTTCCCCCTCAGGACTGCTTTCGCTGTATCCCAAAGATTTTGAACGGTTGTATCTTCATTCTCATTAGTTTCCATGAATCTTTTTAATTCTTCCTTAATTTCCTGGTTGACCTTTTCATCTTTTAGCAGAATGGTCCTTAACCTCCACGTGTTTGAGGTCCTTCCAAACTTCTTGTTGTGATTTAGTTCTAATTTCAAGGCATCATGGTCTTAGAATATACAGGGGACTATCCCGATCTTTTGGTATTGGTTCAGACCCGATTTGTGACCCAGTATGTGGTCTATTATGGAGAAAGTTCCATGTGCACTTGAGAAGAATGTGTATTCAGTTGAGTTTGGATGTAACGTTCTGTAGATATCTGTGAAATCCATCTGGTCCAGTGTATCATTAACAGCTCTCGTTTCTTTGGAGATGTTGTACTTAGAAGACCTATCGTGGGTAGAAAGAGCTAGATTGAAGTCACCAAGTGGAAGTGTATTATTATCAAAGTATTTCTTCAGTTTGGTTATTAATTGGTTTAAATATTTGGCAGCTCCCACATTCGGGGCATATATATTGAGGATTGTTAAGTCCTCTTGTTGGATAGATCCTTTGAGCATGATATAGTGTCCCTCTTCATCTCTCACCATAGTCTTCGGGGTAAATTTTAGTTTATCTGATATCAGGATGGCTACCCCTGCTTTTTTTGAGGACCATTTGAATGGTAAATGGTTCTCCAACCTTTTATTTTCAGGTTGTAGGTGTCCTTCTGCCTAAAATGAGTCTCTTGTAGACCGCAAATAGATGGGTCCTGCTTTTTTATCCAGTCTGAAACCCTGCGCCTTTTGATGGGGTCATTAAGCCCGTTCATGTTCAGAGTTACTACTGACCGATATGAGTTTAGTGTCATCATGATATCTATTCAGTCCTTGTTTTGGGGGATTGTTCCACTGAACTTCTTCTTAAAGGGGAATTTTAAGAGTCCCCCTTAAAATTTCTTGCAGAGCTGGTTTGGAGGTCACATATTCTTTCAGTTCCTTTCTGTCTTGGAAGCTCTTTCTCTCTCCTTCCATTTTGAATGAGACCCTTGCTGGATAAAGTATTCTGGGTTGCATGTTCTTCGCATTTAGGACCCTGAATATATCCTGCCAGCCCTTTCTGGCCTGCCAGGTCTCTGTGGAGAGGTCTGCTGTTACCCTAATACTCGTCCCCATAAAAGTCAGGGACTTTTTGTCTCTTGCTGCTTTAAGGATCTTCTCCTTATCTTTGAAATTTGCAAGCTTCAATATTAAATGTGGAGGTGTTGAACGGTTTTTATTGATTTTGGGGGGGTTCTCTCTATTTTCTGGATCTGAATGCCTGTTTCCTTTCCCAGATTAGGAAAGCTTTCAGCTAGGATTTGTTCAAATACATATTCTGGCCCTCTGTCCCATTCGGCGCCCTCGGGAACCCCAATTTAACCTAGGTTTTTCTTCCTCAGGCTGTCGTTTATTTCCCTTAATCTGTCTTCATGGTCTCTTAATTGTCTGTCTCTTTTTTCCTCAGTTTCCCTCTTTGCCATAAACTTGTCTTCTATGTCACTCACTCGTTCTTCCACCTCGTTAACCCTCGTCGTTAGGACTACTAGTTTGGATTGCATCTCATTCAATTGATTTTTAATTTCTGCCTGATTGGATCTAAATTCTGCAGTCATGAAGTCTCTCGAGTCCTTTATGGTTTTTTCTAGACCCACCAGTAGCTGTATAATAGTGCTTCTGAATTGGCTTTCTGACATTGAATTGTAATCCATATTTTGTAACTCTGTGGGAGAGAGCACTGTTTCTGATTCTTTCTTTTGAGGTGAGTTTTTCTTTCTAGTCATTTTGCTCAGTGCAGAGTGGCCAAAAACAAGTTGTATGGGGAAAAGGAGAAAAAGAGAGAGAGAGAAGGAAAGAAAGGGAAAAAGAAAAAAGATAAAGAAGAGAAAAAGGGAAAAAAGAGAAGAAAAAGAGAAAGAAAAAGAAAGAAAGGTGAAAAAAGGGGTGGGGGAAGAAATCAGAAATCAAAAAGAAAGAAAGAAAACACAAAACAAAACAAAACAAAAAAACACGTGGGAGTATCTTCTGATTCTGTGTACTTTAAGTCCCTTGACTTCCTCTGGAACTGGTCCTACTAGCTGGTCTTCTAGGGGAGGGGCCTGTTGTGCTGATTTTCAGGTGTTAGCACTTGGGGGAGCTGCTCTGCCCCCTGCCTGGTGCAGGGCTCAGTGGGGGCTGTTTACCCCGTGAGGCCCCAGGAGGAACAGCCACAGTGGCGGGGGCAGCTCTGGGAACCTGGATTCAGCCCCCGCAGTAACTCTGGGGCTTTCCGTCTGCAGGGCCTGGAGGCTCCGGGGCTGGGCCGCTGATCTGCTCAGCTCGGGACAGGAGTGTCATTGCTGTCCTGGGCCCTCCTGGTCTCTGCCTGTCCCGGGGGGAGGCCGGATTCTGGGCTGTGTCCCGGCGCCCTGTGCTCCGGGCCCTGCGCTGTTGGATTCGGGCTCCCGGCTGTGCAGCCCCCTCCGTGGAGCCGCCGCCCGAGCCCCTCCTAGCTGCTCCGGGCCCCGCTGGGCGCTCTGCAGCCCTTTGGGAGCTCAGCGCACTCTCCTGGATGTGCAGGTGTCTGTTAGTGTCCCAGGGAGCTCGAGGGCATCCCGCCCTCCTGGGTCCTGCTCTAACTCCCTGCGGGTGCCTTTCCACCGGGGAAGGTTGGTGCAGCTCCTGATCCCCGGGACGGGGCTCTCTTGTCCTGGGGACACTCGCCCCGGCCTCAGCCCGGCTCCTCGCGGGGCCCCTCCCCCTTGGTGCCTTTTGTTTCTTTATTTCTTTTTCCCCGTCTTCCTATCTTGATAGAAGCGTGAACTCTTCTCACTGGAGCATTCCAGCTGGTCTCTCTTTAAATCTCAGGCCGAATTCGTAGATTTTCAGGATGATTTGAAGGTTATCTAGGTAATTTGTTGGGGACAGGTGATTTGGGGACCCTACTCTTCTGCCATCTTGCCAGCCTGTTTTGCTGATTTTTTTTTTAGTGATGTATTTGGATATCTTCTCTTTATTCTCTGAATATTTATTAATGATTATTCATATATAGTTACCATTAGGCTTGTATATAACCTCTTCTGTATATATTAGTCAATATGAAGATGGTGATTTAAGTTTGAATCTATTCTTTTTTCCTCTCTTCCCCATATTTTAGGTATACATTAATGTATTTTATATCCTTTTTTTGTGATGTCCTTGACTGATTTTTTTATAGAAATATTCATTCTTATGGTTTTCTGTTTCTTACATTCATATGGTCATTTTATGTCTCTCCTTTCCACTCACAGAATCACCTTTAATATTTCTTGCAGGGCTGTTTTAGTGTGAAAGAACTCCTTTAGCTTTTGCTTGCCTTGGAAATTATTTATCTCTCTTTCTGTTCTGTCTGAATGATAGCCTTGCTGGATACAGTATTCTTGGCTGCAGATTTTTCACTTTCAGAACTTTGACTATATCATGCCACTGCTCTCTGGCTTGTAATGTTTCTTTTGAAAAAACTCCTGCTAGCTTTATGGGATTTCCATGTAAGTTACTGACTACTTTTGCTTTACTGCTTTGAACATTTTTTTCTTTGTCACTGTATTTTGCCAACTCAATTACAATAGGTCTTGGTATAGGTCCACTTTTGTTGATTTTGATGGAAGTTCCCTGTGAATCCTGGGTCTGGATATCTGATTCCTTCCCCCAGATTAGGGAAAGTTTTCGGCTATTATTCCTTCACATAAGTTTTCTGCCCCCCTTTTCTCTCTCTTCTTTTGGTACGCCTATAATATGAATGCTATTATATTTGATGGAGTCACTGAGTTCCCTAAGTCGATTCTTGTTTAAATATTTTTTTCTCTTTCTCAGCTTAATTACTTTCCATTACTCTTTATTCTAGGTGACTAATCTGTTTTTTTCTGTTTCTTCCATCCTGCTGTTCATTCCATCAAGCATGTTTCTCATTTAGTTTATTGAGCACTTTACCTCTGTTATGTTATTCCTTATCTCTGTATTAAGGGGGTTCACCCATGTCTTCTACTCTTTTCTTAAGTCAGGTAAGTATCCTTAATGATCATTGCTTTAAATCTTCTATAAGGTTACTTATATCTGTTTCACTTAGATCTCTGGCCATGACCTTGTCCCATTTTTTTCATTTGAGATAAATTCCCTTTCTAATTTTGTTTGCCTCTCTGGGTTAAGAAAGTCAACTTTATCTTCTGCTCTTGAAAGTAGTGCCTTTATGAAGGAGAGGTCCTGGAAGGCCCTGCAGGAAGGTGTCCCCTGTTTCCTAGAACCTGGCACTTCAGGAGAATATCCTATGTGTGTTGCTTATGCTTTGCTCACTTGTCTGAGTCACTTTTCTTTCATTTCAGTCATCTGCACTGACTCTATGTCTTTTAGGGGCTGTGTTTGCTCTCTCTTGTGTTAGTGGGGTCCAGGCAGGAGAGCTCTTGGAATGCATGCCCGCTGGGAAGCTTGAGAGCAGGGCAGAAGTGTTAGCAAAATTTGTACCAGGCAACTAGTCTTATGCCAGAACTCCTGAAGAGTTACAGTGGTTGGGAGCTGTTTGTTAGTTGTAGCTGGGGGCATGAGGCTTAACATAGTATGTGATGATGCCTGGGTACAGCTTGGCCCAGTGCAGGATGGTGGCCTGGGTATGCAGCTGGGAATGGTGGCCTGGCATGGTGCATATGGGGCTTTAACAGAATGTGCCCTGAGTCTGGGCCTAAGGCTAGCAAACATGAAGTGGGCCATTTTACAGAACTCATGGCTGGTGGTGCACTGCTAGCAAGTTAGGTAGCAAGTGTCTCTGCAGCACCATATCATGCAGATTGACTCTGTGTTTATGCTGGGGGTGGGGGAGGAATATGGAGACTGCCAGCTCCCTCATTTTCAGAGAAGCTCCCCAACATCCTCCAAAATCAGTATGAACAGATTTGTCTCCTGTTTTCCCTCTGCATTGTGGAAATTGCCATTTTAATGTTGCCTCTCCCCACAGCCTACTATCTAAGGGCAGCAACCCAGCTATCACTCACCAACTCTACTCATCCAGTGCTGAGTCTCTCGATGTTTAAAGCTCCAGGCTCCAAGTAACACTGGTTATACAAACTCAAGGAATTCAGTCCTTCTGGTTTGTAATGCCAAACATTATGGGGTTAGTGTTCCCTGTGCAAACCCTCTGGTGGAGGTGCCCATTTCTTTGTCCTCTCCATGCTTACAGCATCCTCCTTCCTGAGGGCAGCCTCCCTCAGGCTTTCTGACCTTTCTAACTTTTCAGATGCAGTATCTTCTTTATATTTAGTTATGGTGTTTGTTCTTTAAGTTTTTAGAACATTCTATGGCTTATTGACTTGGACGTGGATGATATCTAGTCATAAACATGGGATGAGTTGAATGCAGGGTCCTCCTACATTGCCATCTTCCCAAGCTCTTATAGTAGTTATTAATTTAGAAAAAATCTGGAGTGGACGTATGTGTTGATGGGCAAGGTTACAACTTTAAAAGTAGTATCCTCCTTTCCTTTTATTCACAATGTTCGTGCCTTTCTGGCTCTCCTCCACATTCAGGACAATATAATTTAAGGAGACTAGGTAAAAAAAAACAAAAACAAAAAACAAAAAAAACCCTTGCCTTTTAATTATACTCTCAACTCTCTTTCTTCTGCCTGCAATTGAAGTATACAGCAGACTCTAATTTTTACCCATAGAACTTGTTGGGTAAGTGTACCCAGAGGAGTTTTGCAGATTCAAGAGAGTGTAAAATGCAACAATTCAGCCTTAAACCTACACTACTTTCTCTGAACTATAGTTCTACACTGGCGAGATAACCATCTTGCCCAGGTGAATACAATTAACACTTGTTTTCCATTTGAGTGGTGATATTCTGGTTTGCTTTCCATTTGCCAGAAATGTGGAGAACAAAAAAAGTGAATGGCATTCTGATTTAACAGTGAAGATCTATGTCAATAACTACATTTCTATATAGACATTTAACCAGCTACAGGATATCTCATTATAAAGATGGTTCATATTTATGTAAACAATTCCCTATGATTGAACATATAAACTGTTCCTTTTCTTCCAGGCTATAGAATCTGTATGCTGAAAATTACAAAATGCTGATACAAGAAATCAGAGACTACATAAATAAATGGAAAGAAATACCATGGTCATGGGTTGAAAGAATCAGCACAGTAAAGATGTCAATTTGCCCCAAATTTATATATAAGCTTAACATAATTCCTATAAAAATCTCAGCAATATATTTTGTATATACAGAATTGATAATTCTAAAATGTGGATGAAAAGTCAAAGAAACTAGAATACCTACAACAATTTTGAAAAACAAGTATAAAGTGGGAGGCATAATTCAGGTATGAACTTTTCCTATATAGCTACAGTAATCAAGACTGTGATATTGATTGAGGGATAAACATATTGTGATCAATAGAAAAAAAAAGAAATACCAGAAATAGACCTGCACAAATATGTTCAACTGATTTTTGAGGAGGGTACAAAAAAATTCAATGGAAGAATATTAACCTTTTAAAAAAAATGGTGCTGGAGCAATTGGATATTCATGGGCAAAAAATATGAAATTTGACCTAAACTCCTTTACAGAAAACTTAACTCAAAATGTCTCACAGACTTTAATGTGAAACATAAAACTTTTAGAAAAAAAAGGACAAAATCTTTGGTATCTCAGACTAAGAAAAGAGTTCTTTGGGGCACCTGGGTGTCTCAGTCAGTTAAGTGTCTGCCTTTGGCTTAGGTCATGATCCCAGGGCCCTGGGATATAGCCCCGAATTGGGCTCCCTGCTCAGTGGGGAATCTGCTTCTCCTTCTCCCTCTGCCTGATGCTCCCCCTGCTTGTTCTCTCTTTTTCTGTGTCAAATGAAAAAATGAAATCTTTTTTTAAAAAGAAAAGAGCTCATCAACTTGATGTCAAAGAATGATCCATCAAAAGCAAATTTGATTAATTGGACGTCATCAAAATTATAAAAATTTTGTTCTGTAAAAGCCCATAAGACCCATAAGAGAAGGTTGAAAAGACAAATTTCAAGCTAGGGAAAAGGATTTGCAAATCATATATCCAAGGAAAGGTATATATACATATATGACATGCCAGTGTGGGGAACTCTATGGCCCCACTCTCTGGTGACACTCCTGAACATTATTTTAAAACAGCCATTTAAAAGCTCTGGTAGTCATCTTGAAGGAAAACAGCTAAGAAAACAACAAGTATTTAAGAAAATATGTAAATATTAGGTAAGAAAGTCAGGACTCTGTGGTATTTGAACCAAAACCACTTCCTCCCATTCTGCTCCCAGATTAACAAGGCAAAGACTTCACTCCAAATAACTGGAACCAAAAACACAGTGTTCCCTCTTCCCTCAGCTACCAGTCAGGGGGCATTCTTCCCTAGAGAAACAGGAATTCATCATTTTCACATTGCCTTTAGATATTTGTTGCTGAGGCTCACCTAATGGGAAGTTCAGTCTAGAGTTGGGGGCTTTTTTTCTTCTGCCTAACCTCCTTTTCTTAAAGGGTGACCTTACCCTGAGTATGTGTTGAGAATACTGAGCTATGGAGCTTTTCACCCATAATTTTAGGTGGTGGTTAAATACCAAGAAAAGCAAGATGAGAGGAATTCAAGCTACTGCCCAGCCTCCCCACCACCACTGAGCATTCATTCAGCTACTAGAATGAATGAGAGCATCTCATAGAGAGATGCTTGCCATTGTCCACACCTCTAAAGCCCTATTTTAAACATTTTGTTTGGGTGTAGCTGCAGGACATAAAACAGACAGATCTTAATCTTTTTTAAAGGAATTCACTTCATTTGTAAGAGCATGGAGAAGTTTAAAACTAAGACTTCTCTCAAAACCAGTGACATTATGGTGAAAGGAATTGATAAGAGATTTATATATCTAATGAAGATACAGCTTAAACTATAGACTGGCTAGTTTGAAGGAGAGAACTAAAGAATAAGATACCTAGGAGGAGCTCTGCTAATGTGAGAACAAATATGCAACACTGGTCACTGAAACCATTCCAAAAAGGAGCTACAATTTGATTAGATTGGATTGTAGATGAATTTTATGCTCCACCACACTGTTTTAAATGATAGAGAAATAGGTAAGAAATTAGTGAAGCTTAGCAGCTGAGTATGGTCAGAGAGAGAATGGGAGAGAGCCTTACTATTACCACTGTCATCCCCTGGTAGCTGTGGACATACCTGAAATTTCACCATCCAGAGAAGCAACATCAGAGATTTAAGACTGTGGAGGGTTGGAAGAAAGTAGACTTCACTAAAAAAATGCAGTCATTCATTAAATAAATGAACAAGTTACTATTAAGAAAAAAACCCAGGGATGGGACAACTAGTATATAGAATTGCTACAATATATTTTCTAAAATAGCCAGTTCCCAACCAAAAAAAAGTTATGAGGAAAGAAAAGAAGAAAGTATGACCCATACACCAGAAAAAATAAAAAACAACTGAAACTACCTATAAGACTAACAAGATATCAAATTTAAGAAGAAAAGATTTTTTTAGAAGAAAAGATTTCAAAGTATCCATTATAAGTATGTTCACAGGACTAAAAAAACCAAAAACACAAAAACACTTGAATAAAGAAGTAAAATAAGGTGTGATATTATTGATCAAAAAGATAATAAATTATAATTATTTTTAAACCCCAAATTTTAAATGAACCAAATGTAAATTTTGGACTTGAAAAGTACAATAACTGAATTAAAATACTTATCAGAAGGCTTCAAGAGTAGTTTATCAGGTAGAAAAAAATAATTAGCAAACAAATGTAAATTAAAAGAGATAAAGTAGGATAAACTCAAAAAGATTCATAAACAGACACATCATAGTAATAAATGATGAAAATAAACAAGGAGAAGTCTTGAAAGTGCATGAAAAAATTAAATATCATTCATAAGGGAACCCTAATAAGATCATTAGCTGATGTCTCAGCAGAAAAAAATGGAGGAATGCTAACTTAAAAAAAATACATCACACACAAAAAGAGAACTACAGGCCAATATCTCTGATGAATATAGGTACAAAAATTCTCAGCACAAATCTAACGTACAGAATCCAACAAGACATTTAAAAAATTCACCACAATCCAATGGATTCCCAGGATGCAAGGGTGGTTCAATGATTAAGAATCAATCACCATGAAACATCACATCCATAAGAGAAAAGATAAAAGCCATCTGATCATGTCAAGAGACACAGACAAAGCATTTGATAAAGTACAATACCCATTGATGAAAAAAAAGCCCTCAACAGAGAAGCTCTAGTCATAAGAAAGATCATATATGAAAAACCCACAGGCAACAACATCAACCTTACTTCATGGGGAAAAAGAGACCTTTCTCACTAAGATCAACAACAAGATAAGGATGTCCATTCTCACTTCCTTCATTCAACCCTGGTACTGGTCGGCCTAGCTACAGCTATCAGACAACAAAAAGAACTAAAAGGCAACCAGACGTATAAGGAAGAAGTCAAACTTTCACTATTCGTATAAGGAAGAAGTCAAACTTTCACTATTTGCAGATTACACGATACTCTATATAGCAAACCTGAAAGACTCCACCAGAAATCGACTAGAACTGATAAATTCCGTCAAGTAGCAGGATACAAAATCAATGTGCAGAAAACTGCTGCATTTCTATAGAGAAACAATGAAGTAACATAAGGAGAAATTAAGAAAGCAATCACATTTAAGCTTGCACCAAAAATAATAAGATACCTGGAAATAAACCTCACCAAAGAGGCAAAAGATTTGTACTCTGAAAACTATCAAACACCAAGGAAAGAAATTGAACGACACACATATCCGCTCCAAACTGATGATCTATAAACATATGTGGACTCAACTGTAGCAATTAAAGGACTGAAATGCTTGTAAAAAAAAAAAAAAAAAGGAGGTCAGTGGAAGTGGGATAATATATTCAAAGTTCTCAAGGAAAAACACTTGTCAACCAAAAATTTTATATCCAGCAAAGATGTAAAAAAAAATAAGGCAAAATAAAGACTTTTCAGATAAAAATTAAGAGAATCCAGACTTCTGGAAAGATGACAGAGTAGGAGGATCCTGAGCTCACCTCCATTTATAAACACATTGAGATAATAGCTACATCAGAGAAACTAACTCTTAAATGAGCTAAAGACTACTAGAACAGACTTCATAGTTAATCAGAGAAAGGAGGCAACATTGAAAAGGGTAGGAAGGGCAGAGATTCAACCACCAAATCCCCAGTGACACTACAAATGGAAGAGATACCACAAGCATAGAGAAGCAACAGGATCAGACCCCACAGCAGGCACCAGAGGCATAGGGTCATGTACTAGGAAGACAAGTTACCATAACATTTGGCTTTGTAAACCAGTGGGGCTTAACATTTGAGTTTTTACAATCACAGTGACTTAATTCCAGGTAAATTCAAATCAGTGGCCTTAGCTCAAGGACAGCCCAAGAGCAATAGGGAAGAGAGTCCCCACACTTAAAGAGCGAGCATAACAAATAGCCTGGCCCAGACACTGCATAGAAACAGCAGGTTGAAAGGCACTTGGAGCATAGTGAAGGAAATTTATTCACTAGTCTCATAACAGATGCTTGAGGAGCAGGAATCTTTAGGAGACTTCACCAAGATAAAAAGTGCTGGTGGGTGCCATGTATCTTGCCCCCTTAACCTGAGCCTAGATAGCCAGGCACTTACAGGAGCCAGTGCTAACATTTTTTTACCTATCTTGCTAGCACCTCATGCCCTACCTCTAAGTTCCTCTGAAGAGTCACCACATCCAACCCTTCCTACTCCACAGGCATCCTTTCAAAGCAGCCCACAAGAGGAAGACAATTCCCCACAGAAAATGGCTTGGAAAGAGAGACAGAACAAATTTTGTGAGTTCTTGCAAAAAGTGGTGCTTAAAGTCGGGAGTTTTTATGGTCAGCAAGCTTGTCTCAGTGAAAGCCTAAAAGGCATTGCACAGCTCTTGGATAGAAGGTAGAGAAAACATCCCACAGACATACAGCCTGCAAACAGTAATCTGGAGTTTGGAGTACACAGTGGGTAGGTTATTTACTTTTTTAGAAGCATGGCCCAGAGAGGAAGCATTCATGGAAAGACCTATCTGGAACAAAGGAACTGACCAGCACCTATTTCCTCTCCTATCCCTCAGCATATACACAGCACAACCTGTGGGAACCAGTACAGCATGCACCAACATTTGTTACCTAACTTACTTACAAGCTCTGATTCCCTGCATTCAAGTGGAACTCCCCTTTCCAGTCACACTTGCCTCAGTCTCATTGAGGCAGGCCCCCTCTCCCAGAAGATCATAACAAACCTCTGCCAACACTACATATCTTGAACTGGGAGTTGTGCAGAGCCTTGGTTCCAGCATCAGTGGCAACAGGTCTCATTTCACAAGCAGACAAGAACACACTGAGTTAAAGCTGACCACATTCAATTCTGGCCAGTGACAAAACACTGCCCACAATAGGCAGAGAGTCACTGCAGACAACTGGCCTGAAGGATAAAGCAGCCAAAATACAACACCAGAGGACATGCAGCACATATTGGAGATATTCCTTGAAGACCCAAGCCCAGGGGAACAAGGGACACTATATAGAAAGGCATTATAGGACCTCTTCTTCATATGTAGTTGACTTTCCTAACCCATAATCACAGGCACAGACACTTAGTCAAAATGAGAAGACAGGGGAATTTTCCCCAAATTAAAAAACAGGACAAGGCCACAGCCAGAAATCTAAGTGAAAGAGATATTACTAACTTGCCTGAATAGAATTTAAAGAAATGATCATGAAGATACTCATTGGACTTGAGAAAGAGTGGAAGGCATCAGTGAGAACCTTAACACAGAGATAAGGAATAACACATCAGAGACAAAGGATACAGTAATTGAAATAAGATACACACTCACTGGGATGAACAGCAGACTGGAAGAAGTAGAGAAATGAATTAATGACATAGACGACAGTAATAGAAAGTAATCATTCTGAACAAAAGAGGAAAAGGGAATATACAAAGTGAAAGTAGATTTGTGGAACTCAGTGACTTCATCAAATGTAATAACATTTGTATGTCCCAAAAGAAGGAGAAAAAAGTTTATAGAAAATTTACTTGAAGAAAGAATAGCAGAAATTTCCCTAATCTGAGTAAAGGAACAGCAATTGCACTGCTGGGGATTTACCCCAAAGATACAGATGCAGTGAAATGGCAGGACACCTGCACCCCAATGTTTATAGCAGCAGTGTACACAATAGCCAAACTGTGAAAGGAGCCTCAGTGTCCATCGAAAGATGAATGGATAAAGATGTGGTTTATGTATACACAGCCATTACTGTATTACTCAGCCATTAGAAACGACAAATACCCATCATTGCTTCAACGTGGATGGAACTGGAGGGTATTATACTGAGTGAAGTAAGTCAATCGGAGAAGGACAAACATTATATGGTTTCATTCATTTAGGGAATATAAAAAATAGAGAAGGGGAATAAAAGGGAAAGGAGAGAAAATGAGTGGGAAATATTAGTGAAGGTGACAGAACATGAGAGACACCTAACTCTGGGAAATGAACAAGGGGTAGTGGAAAGGGAGGTGGCTGGGGGGTTGGGGTGACTGGGTAACAGGCACTGAGGGGATGGGCATTGGGTGTTATGCTATATGTTGGCATATCAAACTCCAATAAAAAATATATACAAAAAATGAACATATATACATATCCAGGAGGCACCTAGAAACCCCACCAAAATCAACAGTCAGATCACACACCAATCCATATTTTAATTAAAATGGTAAAATATAGCAATAAAGAAAATATCTTGAAGGCAGCAATACAAAAGAAGACAGTTTCATACAAAGGAAACTCCAAAAGGCTATCAATGGGTTTTTCAGCAGAAACTTTCCAAGTCAGACGGGACTGGGATAATATATTCAAAGTGCTGAATGTGAAAAATCTGGAGCCAAGGATACTCTGTCCAGCAAGGCTATCATTTAGGATAGAAGGAGAGATAAAGAGTTTTCCAGACAAACAAAAGCTATAGCAATTCATGACCAATAAATCAGCCTTGCAAGAAATATTAAAGGGAACTCTGGGAGTGGAAAGGAAAGATCAAAAGTGATATTTTGAAGGTAGGAAACACAAAATCAGTAAAATATATCTGTAAAAAAATTAGTAAAGAACTCACAAGATGAAAGAATGTAAAATATGACACCATATATCTAAAATGTGGTGGGCAGAGAAGTAAAGAATTTACAAACCTAATGGTAACCACACAACAAAAACCATTGATAAATATACAAAGAATAAAGAGGAAGAAGTCCAAGTATATCAATAAAACTAGCAAACCATGAAAAAAGAAAAAAAAACAAGAAAGGATCAGAGAAAGTATTAATAAACAAAACAAGTAATAATATCACAATAAATACATATCTATCAATAATTATTTAGTGTAAATGGAAGAAATGCTCTGATAAAAAGACATAGGGTGATACAATGGTTAAAAAACAAGAACTAGGGCAGCCCCAGTGGCTCAGTGGTTTAGCGCCGCTTGCAGCCCGGGTGTGATCCTGGAGACCCGGGATCGAGTCCCACATCGGGCTCCCTGCATGGAGCCTGCTTCTCCCTCTGCCTGTGTCTCTGCCTCTGTGTGTGTGTGTGTGTGTGTGTGTGTCTATGACTAAATGAACAAAATCTTTAAAAAAAAAAAAGCAAGAACTATCTCCATGATGCCTACAAGAGACTCAATATAGACATGCAGACACCTTCAGATGGAAATTGAGGGATGGAGAAATATCTATCATACAAATGGATGTCAAATGAAAGCTGGAGTAGCAATTCTTATATTGGACAAAATAGACTTTAAAACAAGGACTGTAATGATAGAGAAAGAAGGGCACTATTTACATAATGAAAGGGACAATCCAACAAGAAGATATAACAAATATAAATATTTGTGCATCGGAGGGAGGGGCAAGATGGCGGCAGAGTAGGGTCTCCAAGTCACTTGTCCTCAACAAATTACCTAGAAAACCATCCAATCATCCTGAAAATCTACGAATTCGGCCTGAGATTTAAAGAGAGACCAGCTGGAACGCTACAGTGAGAAGAGTTCGCGCTTCTATCAAGGTAGGAAGACGGGGAAAAAGAAATAAAGACACAAAAGGCCTCCAAGGGGGAGGGGCCCCGCGAGGAGCCGGGCTGAGGCCGGGGTGAGTGTCCCCAGGACAGGAGAGCCCCGTCCCAGAGGAGCAGGAGCTGCACCGACCTTCCCCGCGGAAAGGCCTCCCGGGGAATTGGAGCAGGATCCCCAGAAAGGCGGGGATGCCCTCGGGCTCCCTGGGACAGTAACAGAGGAACTGCGCCCCGGAGAGTGCGCCGAGCTCCCTAAGGGCTGCAGCGCTCGGCGGGACCCGGAGCAGCTCGGAGGGGCTCGGGCGGCGGCTCTGCGGAGGGGGCTGCGCGGCTCCGGGAGCAGCTCAGCGGCGGCGGCTCGGGCAGAGGAAGAAGCTCCGCGGAGGGGGCGGCGCGGCTCTGGGAACAGCTTGGAGGGGCTCGGGCGGCGGCTCCGCGGAGGGGACTGCGCGGCTCCGGGAGCAGCTCAGCGGCGGCGGCTCGGGCAGAGGAAGAAGCTCCGCGGAGGGGGCGGCGCGGCTCCGATAACAGCTCGGAGGGGCTCGGGCGGCGGCTCCGCGGAGGGGGCTGCACCGCCAGGAGCGCGAATCCAACAGCGCAGGCCCCAGAGCACAGGGCGCCGGGACACAGCCCAGGATCCGGCCTCCCCTGGAATAGGCAGAGGCCGGGAGGGCCCAGGACAGCAAGGACGCTCCTGCCTGGAGCTGAGCAGATCAGCGGCCCCGCCCCGGAGCCCCCAGGCCCTGCAGACGGAGAGCCCCGGAGCTACTGCGGGGGCTGACTCCAGGGCCCCAGAGCTGCCCCCGCCACTGTGGCTTCCTCCCGGGGCCTCACGGGGTGAACACCCCCCACTGAGTCCTGCACCAGGCAGGGGCAGAGCAGCTCCCCCAAGTGCTCACACCTGAGAATCAGCACAGCAGGCCCCTCCCCCAGAAGACCAGCGACTCGGACCAGTTCCAAGGGAAGTCAAGGGACTTAAAGTACACAGAATCGGAAGATACTCCCCCGTGGTTTTTTTTTGTTTTTTGTTTTTGTTTTTGTTTTTGTTTTTGTTTTTGTTTTGTTTTGTGCTTTTTTTTTCTCTCTTTCTTCTTGATTTCTGATTGCTTCCCCCACCCCCCCTTTTTTTTCTTTTTTCTCCTTTCTTTCTTTTTCTTTCTTTTTCTTCTCTTTTTCCCCTATTTTTTCTTCTTTCTCTTTTTTCTTTTTCTCTTTTATTTCCTTCTCTCTCTTTTTCTCCTTTTCCCAATACAACTTGTTTTTGGCCACTCTGCACTGAGCAAAATGACTAGAAGGAAAACCTCACCTCAAAAAAAAGAATCAGAAACAGCCCACTCTCCCACAGAGTTACAAAATATGGATTACAATTCAATGTCAGAAAGCCAATTCAGAAGCACTATTTTACAGCTACTGGTGGCTCTAGAAAAAACCATAAAGGACTCAAGAGACTTCATGACTGCAGAATTTAGATCCAATCAGGCAGAAATTAAAAATCAATTAAATGAGATGCAATCCAAGCTAGAAGTCCTAACGACGAGGCTTGACGAGGTGGAAGAACGAGTGAGTGACATAGAAGACAAGTTGATGGCAAAGAGGGAAACTGAGGAAAAAAGAGACAGGCAATTAAAAGACCATGAGGATAGATTAAGGGAAATAAATGATAGCCTGAGTAAGAAAAACCTACGTTTAATTGGGGTTCCTGAGGGCGCCGAAAGGGACAGAGGGCCAGAATATGTATTTGAACAAATCCTAGATGAAAACTTTCCGAATCTGGGAAGGGAAACAGGCATTCAGATCCAGGAAATAGAGAGATCCCCCCCTAAAATCAGCAAAAACCGTTCAACACCTCGACATTTAATAGTGAAGCTTGCAAATTCCAAAGATAAGGAGAAGATCCTTAAAGCAGCAAGAGAAAAAAAGTCCCTGACTTTTATGGGAAGGAATATTAGGGTAACAGCAGACCTCTCCACAGAGACCTGGCAGGCCAGAAAGGGCTGGCAGGATATATTCAGGGTCCTAAATGAAAAGAACATGCAACCAAGAATACTTTACCCAGCAAGGCTTTCATTCAAAATGGAAGGAGAGATAAAGAGCTTCCAAGACAGGCAGGAACTGAAAGAATATGTAACCTCCAAACCAGCTCTGCAAGAAATTTTAAGGGGGACTCTTAAAATTCCCCTTTAAGAAGAAGTTCAGTGGAACAATCCACAAAAACAAGGACTGAATAGATATGATGACACTAAACTCATATCTATCAATAGTAACTCTGAATGGGAACGGGCTTAATGACCCCATCAAAAGGCGCAGGGTTTCAGACTGGATAAAAAAGCAGGACCCATCTATTTGCTGTCTACAAGAGACTCATTTTAGACAGAAGGACACCTAAAACCTGAAAATAAAAGGTTGGAGAACCATTTACCATTCAAATGGTCCTCAAAAGAAAGCACGGGTTGCCATCCTTATATCAGATAAATTAAAATTTACCCCGAAGACTATAGTGAGAGATGAAGAGGGACACTATCTCATACTCAAAGGATCTATCCAACAAGAGGACTTAACACTCCTCAATATATATGCCCCGAATGTGGGAGCTGCCAAATATTTAAACCAATTAATAACCAAACTCAAGAAATACCTTGATAATAATACACTTATACTTGGTGACTTCAATCTAGCTCTTTCTACCCTGGATAGGTCTTCTAAGCACAACATCTCCAAAGAAACGAGAGCTTTAAATGATACACTGGACCAGATGGATTTCACAGATATCTACAGAACTTTACATCCAAACTCAACTGAATACACATTCTTCTCAAGTGCACATGGAACTTTCTCTAGAATAGACCACTTACTGGGTCACAAATCGGGTCTGAACCGATACCAAAAGATCGGGATAGTCCCCTGTATATTCTCAGACCATAATGCCTTGAAATTAGAACTTAATCACAACAAGAAGTATGGAAGGACCACAAACACGTGGAGGTTAAGGACCATCCTGCTAAAAGATGAAAAGGTCAACCAGGAAATTAAGGAAGAATTAAAAAGATTCATGGAAACTAATGAGAATGAAGATACAACCGTTCAAAATCTTTGGGATGCAGCAAAAGCAGTCCTGAGGGGGAAATACATCGCAATACAAGCATCCATTCAAAAACTGGAAAGATCTCAAATTCAAAAGCTCACCTTACACATAAAGGAACTAGAGAAAAAGCAACAAATAGACCCCACCCCCAGCAGAAGAAGACAGTTAATTAAAATTCGAGCAGAACTCAATGATATCGAGACCAAAAGAACTGTGGAACAGATCAACAGAACCAGGAGTTGGTTCTTTGAAAGAATTAATAAGATAGATAAACCATTAGCCAACCTTATTAAAAAGAAGAGAGAGAAGACTCAAATTAATAAAATCATGAATGAGAAAGGGGACATCACCACCAACACCAAGGAAATACAAACGATTTTAAAAACATATTATGAACAGCTGTACGCCAATAAATTAGGAAATCTAGAAGAAATGGACGCATTCCTGGAAAGCCACAAACTACCAAAACTGGAGCAGGAAGAAATAGAAAACCTGAACAGGCCAATAACCAGGGAGGAAATTGAAGCAGTCATCAAAAACCTCCCAAGATACAAGAGTCGAGGGCCAGATGGCTTCCCAGGGGAATTCTATCAAACGTTTAAAGAAGAAATCATACCTATTCTACTAAAGCTGTTTGGAAAGATAGAAAGAGATGGAGTACTTCCAAATTCATTCTATGAGGCCAGCATCACCTTAATTCCGAAACCAGACAAAGACCCCACCAAAAAGGAGAATTACAGACCAATATCCCTGATGAACATGGATGCAAAAATTCTCAACAAGATACTAGCCAATAGGATCCAACAACACATTAAGAAAATTATTCACCATGACCAAGTAGGATTTATCCCTGGGACACAAGGCTGGTTCAACACTCGTAAAACCATCAATGTGATTCATCATATCAGCAAGAGAAAAACCAAGAACCATATGATCCTCTCATTAGATGCAGAGAAAGCATTTGACAAAATACAGCATCCATTCCTGATCAAAACCCTTCAGAGTGTTGGGATAGAGGGAACTTTCCTCGACATCTTAAAAGCCATCTACGAAAAGCCCACAGCAAATATCATTCTCAATGGGGAAGCACTGGGAGCCTTTCCCCTAAGATCAGGAACAAGACAGGGATGTCCACTCTCACCACTGCTGTTCAACATAGTTCTGGAAGTCCTCGCCTCAGCAATCAGACAACAAAAAGACATTAAAGGCATTCAAATTGGCAAAGAAGAAGTCAAACTCTTCCTCTTCGCCAATGACATGATACTCTACATTGAAAACCCAAAAGCCTCCACCCCAAGATTGCTAGAACTCATACAGCAATTTGGTAGCGTGGCAGGATACAAAATCAATGCCCAGAAATCAATGGCATTTCTATACACTAACAATGAGACTGAAGAAAGAGAAATTAAGGAGTCAATCCCATTTACAATTGCACCCAAAAGCATAAGATACCTAGGAATAAACCTAACCAAAGAGGTAAAAGATCTATACCCTAAAAACTATAGAACACTTCTGAAAGAAATTGAGGAAGACACAAAGAGATGGAAAAATATTCCATGCTCATGGATTGGCAGAATTAATATTGTAAAAATGTCTTGTTACCCAGGGCAATTTATACGTTTAATGCAATCCCTATCAAAATAGCATGGACTTTCTTCAGAGAGTTAGAACAAATTATTTTAAGATTTGTGTGGAATCAGAAAAGACCCCGAATAGCCAGGGGAATTTTAAAAAAGAAAACCATATCTGGGGGCATCACAATGCCAGATTTCAGGTTGTACTACAAAGCTGTGGTCATCAAGACAGTGTGGTACTGGCACAAAAACAGACACATAGATCAATGGAACAGAATAGAGAACCCAGAAGTGGACCCTGAAATGTACGGTCATCTAATATTCGATAAAGGAGGAAAGACTATCCATTGGAAGAAAGACAGTCTCTTCAATAAATGGTGCTGGGAAAATTGGACATCCACATGCAGAAGAATGAAACTGGACCACTCTCTTTCACCATACACAAAGATAAACTCAAAATGGATGAGAGATCTAAATGTGAGACAAGATTCCATCAAAATCCTAGAGGAGAACACAGGCAACACCCTTTTTGAACTTGGCCACAGTAACTTCTTGCAAGATACATCCACAAAGGCAAAAGAAACAAAAGCAAAAATGAACTATTGGGACTTCATCAAGATAAGAAGCTTTTGCACAGCAAAGGATACAGTCAACAAAACTAAAAGACAACCTACAGAATGGGAGAAGATATTTGCAAATGACATATCAGATAACGGGCTAGTTTCCAAAATCTATAAAGAACTTATTAAACTCAACACCAAAGAAACAAACAATCCAATCATGAAATGGGCAAAAGACATGAAGAGAAATCTCACAGAGGAAGACATGGACATGGCCAACAAGCACATGAGAAAATGCTCTGCATCACTTGCCATCAGGGAAATACAAATCAAAACCACAATGAGATACCACCTCACACCAGTGAGAATGGGGAAAATTAACAAGGCAGGAAACCACAAATGTTGGAGAGGATGTGGAGAAAAGGGAACCCTCTTACACTGTTGGTGGGAATGTGAACTGGTGCAGCCACTCTGGAAAACTGTGTGGAGGTTCCTCAAAGAGTTAAAAATAGACCTGCCCTACGACCCAGCAATTGCACTGTTGGGGATTTACCCCAAAGATTCAGATGCAATGAAACGTCGGGACACCTGCACCCCGATGTTTCTAGCAGCAATGGCCACAATAGCCAAACTGTGGAAGGAGCCTCGGTGTCCATCGAAAGATGAATGGATAAAGAAGATGTGGTTTATGTATACAATGGAATATTACTCAGCAATTAGAAACGACAAATACCCACCATTTGCTTCAACGTGGATGGAACTGGAGGGTATTATGCTGAGTGAAATAAGTCAATCGGAGAAGGACAAACAGTGTGTGTTCTCATTCATTTGGGGAATATGAATAATAGTGAAAGGGAATATAAAGGATGGGAAAAGAAATGTTGGGAAATATCAGGAAGGGAGACAGAACATAAAGACTCCTAACTCGGGGAAACGAACTAGGGGTGGTGGAAGGGGAGGAGGGCGGGTGTTGGAGGGGAATGGGTGACGGTCACTGAGGTGGACACTTGACGGGATGAGCACTGGGTGTTTTTCTGTATGTTGGTAAATTGAACACCAATAAAAGTTAATTAAAAAAAATATTTATGCATCCATCATGGGAGCACCCTAGTACATAAAACAGTTAATAACAATAATAAAGAAACTAATTGATAATAATACAATAGTAGCAGGAGTCTTTAACACCCCACTCATATCAATGGACAGATCATCTAAACAGAAAATCAACAAGGAAATAATGGCTTTGAATGACATACTAAATCAGATGGATTTAACAGATATTTAGAACATTCCATCTTAAAACAGCAGAATACACGTTCTTTCCAAATGCATATGAAACATTCTCCAGAATAGATCACATATTAGGCCATAAAACAAGCCTCAGCAAATACAAAAATATTGAAGTCATACCATGTTTCTTTTCTGAGTACAGTGCTGTGGAATTAGAAGTCAACCACAAGAAAAAATCTGGAAAGACCAGATTTTTGGTGATTACATGGAGATTAAATAACATGCTAATGAACAAATAATGGGTCAACCAGGAAATAACAATTAAAAAACTCATAGAAACAAATGAAAATGAAAACACAATGGCTCAAAGTCTTTGGGATACAGCAAAATCTTTTCTAAGAGGGAAGTTTTAGTGATACAAGTCTACCTCAAGAAGCATGAAAAATCTCAAATAAGTAATCTAAACTAACACCTAGAGAAGCTATAAAAAGAAAAAGAAATAAAAGTCAAAACCAGGAAATGGAAAGAAATAATAAATATTTGAGCAGAAATTAATGACATAGAAACTAAAAACACAATAGAACAGATAAATGAAACCAGGAGCTCATTCTTTGAATAAATCAATGAAATCAATCAACTTCTAGCCTGACTTACCTACAAAAAAAAACAAAAAAACAAAAAACAAAGGGGAGAGTAGAAATAACAACCAACACCATAGAAATACAATTATAAAAAGAATATTATTTAAAACTATATGCCAACAAATTGGACAATATAGAAGAAATGGATTAATTCTTAGAAACATAAAAACTACCAACAGAAACAGGAAGGAATAGAAAAATTGACCTGATGAATTACCAGCAAAGAAATTGAATCAGTAATAAAAATATTCCCAACAAACAAACTCCAAGACCAGACAGCTCTACAGGTAAATTATACCAAACATTTAAAGGAGAATTAATATCTATTCTTCTCAAACTTTTACAAAAAAATAGATAGGGAAACTTCCAAATTTCTTTTACAAGACTGACATTACCCTGATATCAAAACAAAATATAGACACTAGAAGGAGAGAGAGAGAGAGAGAGAGAGAGAGAACTACAGGCCAATATATCTAATGAATGCAGATGCAAAAATCCTCCATAAAATACTAGCAAACCAAATCCAACAATACATTAAATAATCATTGACCATGATCAAGTGTGATTTACTCCCAGCACACAAGGTAGTACTGTATTCACAAATCAATAAATGTGATACATCACATCAATAAGCAAAGATTAAAACCATATGATCATTTCAATAGATACACAAAATTCATTTGATGAAGTACAACAGTCATTCATGACAAAATCCCCCAACAAAATAGGTTTGGGGGGACATAACAAAATAAAGGACATACATGAAAAACTCATAAGTAACATCATACTCAATGGGAAAAAATTGAGAAATTTCCTCAAATGTCAGGAACAATCAACACTCAGCACTTTTATTTAACATAGTACTGAAAGTCCTAGCCATAGCAATCAGACAACAAAAAGAAATAAAAGGCATTCAAATTAGTAAGAAAGAAGTAAAACTCTTTGCAGATAACATGATACCATATATATATAGGAAGCCCTAAAGACTACCCATAAGATAATAGAACTTATAAATGAACTCAGTAAATTCATAGGATAAAAAATCAATATACAGAAATTTGTTGCCCTTCTATATCGTAATAATGAATGAGCATAAAGAGAAATTTTTAAAAATCCATTTTTAATTGACCAAAAATAATAAAATACCTAAGTATTAACCAAATAAGTGAAAGACCTGTGCTCAGAAAACTATAAAACATGGATGAAAAAAATGGAAGATGAAAAAAAAAAGAAATGGAAGATGACACAAACGGAAGGACATTCAATGCTCAAAGATTAGAAAAACATATATTGTTAAAAACGTCTATACTAGGGCAGCCCGGTGGCACAGAGGTTTAGCGCCGCCTGCAGCCTAGGACGTGATCCTGGAGACCTTGGATCGAGTCCCACGTCAGGCTCTCTGCATGGTGCCTGCTTCTCCCTCTGCCGCTCTCTCTCTCTCTCTCTCTCTCTCTCTCTCTCTCTCTCCTCTCTATCTCTATGAATAAATAAATAAATAAACTTTAAAAAATGTCTATACTACCCAAAGCAATCTATATATTTAATGCAATCCCTGTCAAAGTATCAACAGCATTTTCCCCAGAACTAGAACAAACAGCCTTAAAATTTGTATTGAACCACAAAAGATTGCAATTATCTAAAGTAATCTTGAAAAAGGAAAAGAAAACTGGAGGTATCACACTCCCAGACTTCAAGTTATATTACAAAGGTGTAGTAATCAAAACAAGTTAATACTGGCACAAAAATAGATACACAGATCAATAGAACAGAGTGGAAAACCCAGATATAAACTTACTATTTTATAGTCAGTGTTTGACAAAGTTGGCAAGACTATGCAATGGGAAAATTCTCTTCAACAAATGGTGTTGGGAAATCTAGACAGCTACATGCAAAAGATTGAAACTGGACCACTTTCATTCTTTTTTCTTAAGTTTTTCTTTTAATTCCAGTTACTTAACATACAGTGGTATATTAGTTGCAGGTGTACAATATAGTAATTCAGCAATTCAATACATGACCCTGTGCTTATCACAATAAGTACACTCCTTAATTTCCATCACCTATTTAACTCATTTTCCCACTCCCCTCCTCTCTGGTAACTATCAGATTGTTCTATAGAGAACAATTCTAATTATTCAATTAAAAGACTGTTGCTTCTCTCTCTCTCATTTTTATGATTTTTAGATCACACACAAAAATAAATTAAGAATGGATTAGAGACCTAAATAGGAGATCGGAAACCATAAAAATCCATTGCTCATGGCCACAGCAACATTTTTCTAGATATGTCTCTTGGGGGAAGAGAAATAAAAGTAAAAATATAAGCTATTGGGACTGCATCAAAATAAAAAGCTTTTGCTCAGCAAAGGAAACAATAAACAAAAGTAAAAGACAACTTACTGAATGGGAGAATATATTTACAAGTAACATATCTCATAAAAGGGTTAGCATCCAAAATATATAAAGAACTTACACGAAGCAAAACCCCAAAACAAATAATCCAATTTAAAAGTGGGCAGCAGTAATGAACAGATATTTCCGAAAGAAGACATCCATATGACCAACAGGCACATGCAAAGATACTCATCATCATTTACCATCAGGGGAATGCAAATCAAAATTACAATGAGATATGTAATTAGAGATCTGTTATATTACAGATCTGTCAGAATGGCTAAAATCAACACCAGGTATTGGTAAGGATGTGGAGAAAGGGGAACCCTCTGGCACTGTTGATGGGAATGTGAGCTGGTGCAGCCACTGTAGAAAATATGATAAAGGTTTCTCAACAATAGAACTACTACCCTAAGATCCAATAATCACACCACTGGTATTTACCCCCCAAATACAAAAACACTAATTCACAGGGATACACTCCTATGTTTATGGAAGCACTATTTATAATTGCCAAATTATGGAAGCAGTCCAAGTATTCATTGATAGATGAATGGATAAAGAATATATGGTATATATGGTGTATATGTACGTGATACTCCATTTAAGGGAATACTGCTAAGCCATAAAAAATGAAATCTTGCCATTTGCAAGGACATGGATGGAATTAGAGAGTATAATGCTAAGCAAAATAAGTCAGAGAAAGACAATACTATGCGATCTCACTCATATGTGTAATTTAATAAACAAAACAGATGAACAAAAGGGGAAAAGACAGTGAAAGAAGCCAAGAAATAGATGCTTAACTATTGAGAACAAATTGATGGCTGCCAGAGGGAATGGGTGAAATAGATGGGTGGGGATTAAGGAGGACACTTGTCAGGCTGAACATTGGGTGATGTATGGAATTGTTAATTACTATATTGTACACCTGGAACTAATAAAACACTATATTAACTATATTGGAATTAAATTGTTTTAAAAATAAAGAAAAAAGTACACTTATCTTGATGAGTACTGAGTAATTAATATATGATATTGTTGAATTTCTATATTGTACACCAGAAACTAATATAACACTGTATGTTAACCACCCTGGAATTAAAATTTTTAAAAAGAATCCATGAAAGGAGGCACCTGGGTAGCTCAGTCGGTTAAGACTCTGCCCTCAGCTCAGGTCATGATTTCAGGGTCTTAGAATTGAACCCCGTGTTGGGATCCCTCCTTAGCAGGGAGCCTGCTTCTCCCTCTCCCTCTGCTGCCCCACCCCTGCTTGTGCTCTCTCACTTTCTCTCTCTCTCTCTCTCAAATAAATACAAGCTTTAAAAAATAGAATCCACAATAGGAGTGCCTAAGTCCCCCCTTTGGCAAAATCAGTTGAGTGTCTGACTTTTGGTTTTGGCTCACATCATGATCTTGGGTTCATGAGATCAAGCCCTGCATCAGGCTCAGCACTCAGAGTCTGCTTGGATTCTCTCTCCTTCTCCCTCTGCCCACTCCTCCCCTCCTCTTCTCTCCTCTCTCTCTCTCAAATAAATATTTTAAAAGGATCCATTATAAATGTATAGTATGCAGTACTACTCTGTAGTAAGAAGTAACAAATTACTGATGAATGCAACCACTTCGATGAATATCTAAGGAATTATGCTGAGTGAGAAAAAAGAGCCAGTCACAAATGGTTACATACTGTATGATTCATTTATACATGACTTATTTATTTTTTAAATAATAAAATTACAAGTGTGGGAAAGATTATTGGTTTCCAGGGGTTAGAAGTGGAAAAGAGATATAAGATGGTAGGTGTAGCTATAGAATGGCAATATAATGGATCCTTAGAACTGGATCAGTAACTGGACTGTGGTGCAGGGGCAGGAATCTTCACAAGTGATAAAAATTTATAAACCTTAATATACACCCACAGATATGAACAAATGAGTAAAAACCTGGGGAAATTTGAGTAAGATTTATGGATTATATCAAAGTCAGTATTTTTGTTCAAATAATATACTGTAGTTTTGCAAATGTTGCCATTGAAGGAAACTAGGCAAAATGCAGAAGAGATTTCTCTGTACTATTCTGTATAATTGTAGGTTTACCTACAATTATACCAATTGAAATTTCAACTAAAAAATAATTCTAGGACAATTTTTGATGGGCCAACCATAGTCTATCCCACTCACTGATTTCAACTGTAATCTCTTGACAAAAATACAAAAGCAACTATTTGAGGATTCTGAAAATTTAACAATAGTAAGCAGATTCAGTAGGAAATCAAAACTTAAAGAATAATTCTTATGGGAATGAGTTTATTGGGAGTGTCCCCCTTTTTTTGTTTCTTGGCTTTGACTCTAGGGCAGTTCTAGTGCAGAACTGCACAACAGGCAGGGATAGTGAAAACTCTGAGAGAAACCCTGTCTTGCTAGTAAGAATATTGGGAATGAAGACCATTCTTGCCAATGAATGTTGGAGTAATCTTTATTTGCATTTATTTTTTCTCTTTTTTTTCTCTAGGCCCCATCTTGAAGTGGCCTCAGTCACGCAGCTCTACTGCAGCAGCAGTGGTACATTTATCTAAACAACAAGAGAAAATCTGTATTTCTCAAAGAGGAAAAGGGGTCCTGTTGTTCAAAGAAGTATATATAATTTTCTCTTATATTGTTTGTACATCTTTTTTCTCTCACTGATTCCCTCTGAGAATGGCCTCAGATGTACATAACTGCATAGCATCAAGTGGCTAAATCTTTGAGAGGAAACATATCTTTCTTCAATTTTTTTTAAATTTTTATTTATTTATGATAGTCACACACAGAGAGAGAGAGAGGCAGAGACACAGGCAGAGGGAGAAGCAGGCTCCATGCACGGAGCCCGACGTGGGACTCGATCCCGAGTCTCCAGGATCGTGCCCTGGGCCAAAGGCAGGCGACAAACCACTGCGCCAAGCCAGGGATCCCCGAAACATATCTTTCTAACTAGAGTATAGGGGAAAGTCTCCTAGGACCAAGACAGTGTGAGAGAAATCACTAAAAAAGAGAAATCTGGTTAGGTGTTCCCCTAACTTGGTGTATGAATTAACAAAATTCCCAAGTGCACACCTGAGTTGTGTATGTGAGGGAGAGACTCAAAGCAACATAGCAAAGTCTTTTACTACTGATAGGAGCCACCACCTAACTCCCTAATTGCTAAGTGGAACAAGGATAGGATAGACCAAAATCAGTGTAAGAAAGTCTTTTTAAAATTAGCTGACATTAGAGCAGCCCAGGTGGTTCAACGGGTTAGCGCCGCCTGCAGCCCAGGGTGTGATCCTGGAGACCAGGGATCAAGTCCCACGTCAGGCTCCCTGTGTGGAGCCTGCTTCTCCCTCTGCCTGTGTCTCTGCCTCTCTCTTTCTCTCTCTCTGTGTCTCTCATGAATAAATATATTTAAAAAAATAAAAAAAATAGCTGACATTGGAATAATCAGAAAAAGAAAAACCACAGGAAAGAGTTTTTAGTCTGAACCTACCCAGATTGAACTTCTGCTAAAACAAAGAAAGAAATCAATATACCAAGAGAATTTTAACAAGACCCAGAGCCTTATGATGTAATATTGAAAATGTGCAGAATACAACCTGAAATTATTCAACATACAAAGAATTGGGAACATGTGACTAATTCTCAAGGAAAAAGACAATCCATAGATGACACCTATAAGATGATCCAGATGTAGAATTATCAACCAGACATTAAAGCAACTATTATAACCATAGCCTCATGAAGTACAGATGAAAACTTTGAAGTTAACAGAAAAAGAAATATTATCAATAAATAAATGGAAAGTATAAAATGGAGTAAATGAAGATTTTTGTTTCTTAAGACATTTTTAAAGATTTTCTTTTAAGATTTTATTGAAACTTTAAATAAACTAACTTTAAGGTTAGTTAACATATAGTGTATTATTAGTTTCAGGGGTAGAATTTAGTGATTCATCACTAAGTTGCATATAACACCCAGTATTCATTACATCAAGTACCCTCCATAATGCCCACCACTGCATTACCCAATTCCCCACTAACCTCCCCTCCAGCAACCCTGTTTGTTCCCTCTAGTTAATAGTCTGTTATAGTTTGCCTCCTTCTCCATTTTACCTTACTTTATTTTTCCTTCCCTTGCCCTATGTTTATGACTTTTGTTTCTTAAATTCCACATACCAGTGAAATCTTACAATATTTTTCTTTCTCTGACTGACTTATTTCGCTTAGCATAATACACTGTAGTTCCATTCACATCATTGAAAATGGCAAGATTTCATTCTTTTTAAAGGCTGAGTAATATTACATTATATATACATATGTGTGTATACACACATATGTATGTATATGTATGTATATATATGTATGTGTATATATATATGTATGTATGTATATATACACATCTTTATCCATTCAGCAATCAATGGACACCTGGGCTCTTTCCATATTTTGGCTACTGTGGGCATTACCATAAATATTGAGGTGCGTGTGCCCCTTCGAATCACTATTTTTATGTCCTTTGCATAAATACCTGGTGGTGCAATTGCAGATTGTAAGGTAGTTCTATTTTTAACTTTTTGAGGAACCTGCACACTGTTTTCCAGAGTGCCTGCACAAGTTTGCATTCCCACCAACATTGCAAGAGCGTTCCCCTTTCTCTGCATCCTTCCCAACATCTGTTATTTCCTGACTGGTTAATTTTAGCCATTTTGACTGGTGTGAGGTGGTATCTCATTGCAGTTTTTTTTATTGCAGTTTTGATTTGTATTCCCCTCATGATGAGGGATGTTGAGCGCTTTTCATGTGTCTGTTAGCCATTTATGTCTTCTTTGGAGAAATGTCTATTCATGTCTTCTGCTCACTTCTTGACTGGATTTTTTGGTTTTTTGGGGTGTTGAATTTGATAAATTCTTTATAAATCTTGGATACTAGCCCTTTCTCTGATATGTCATTTGCAAATACCTTCTCCCATTCTCTAGGTTGCATTTTGGCTTTTTATCTTGATGAAGTCCCAATAGTTCATTTTTGTTTTTGTTTCCCTTGCCTCTGGAGATGTCTCTAGTAAGAAGTTGTTACAGCCAAAGTCAAAAAGGTTGCTGCCTGTGTTCTCCTCTAAGATTTTGATCAATTCCTGTCTCACATTTAGTTCTTTGATACATTTTGAACTTATTTCTGTGTGTACTGTAAATAAGTAGTCCAGTTTCAGTCTTCTGCTTGTTGATGTCCAGCTTTCTCAACATTATTTGTTGAAGAGACTCTTTTTACCACTGTATATTCTTTCCTGCTTTGTCGAAGATGAGTGGATCATAGAATTGAAAGTCCATTTCTGGGTTCTCATTCTGTTCCATTGACCTACGTGTCTATATTTGTGCCAGTACCATACTATCTTGATGATTACAGCTTTGTAATATAGCTTGAAGTCCAGAATTGTGATGCCTCCAGCTTTGGTATTATTTTTCAACATTACTTTGGCTAATCGGGGTCTTTTACAGTTTCATGCACATTTCAGAAGTGTTTCTTCTACCTCTGTGAAAAATACTGGTGTTATTTTGATAGAGATTGCATTGAATGTATAGATTGCTTTGGGTGGCATAGACAATTTAACAGTATTTATTCTTCAAATCAATTAATAGAATGTTTTGCCATTTTTTGTATCTTCTTCAATTTCTTTCATAAGTGTTTTGAGAGTACAGAGTCTGTTTCTTGGTTTGTTTTTCTTTTGTTTGCTTGCTTTGTTTCTTAGATTCCACATATGAGTGAGATCATATGGTATTTGACTTTCTCTGATTGGCTTATTTTGCTTAGCATAATATCCTCTGAATCTATTCATGTTGTTGCAAGTGGCAAGATTTCATTCTTTTTTATGGCTCAGTCATATTCCATTGTGTGTGTGTGTGTGTGTGTGTGTGTGTGTGTGTGTACACCATATCTTCTTAATCTTTCATCTATCAGTGGACATGTGGGCTGCTTCCATAATTTGGCTATTGTAAATAATGCTGTGATAAACATAGGGGTGCACATGTCTTTTCAAATTAGTGTTTTCATGTTCTTTGGGTAAATACCCAGTAATAGAATTACTGGATTATATGGTATTTTTATTTTTAATATTTTGAGGAATGTCCCTACTAATTTCCATAGTGGCTACACCAGTTTGCATTTGCACCAACCCAGGGCATGAGTGTTCCTTTTTCTCCACATCCTTGCCAACACTTTTTATTTCTCATCTTTTTGGTATTAGCCATTCTGACAGACTGTGGTTTTGATTTGCATTTCCCTGATGATGAGTAATGTTGAGTGTCTTTCCAAGTGTCTGTTGGCCATCTGGATGTCTTCTTTGGAGAAGACATGTCTTCATGTCTTCTGCCCATTTGTTAACTATATAATTTGGTAGGGATTTTTTTGACATTGAGTCGTATCAGTTCTTTATAGAGGTTGGATACTTTTTGGATCTGTCATTTGCAAGTATCTTATATTCTGTAGGTGGCCTTTTAGTTTTGCTGATTGTTTCATTTGCTGTGCAGAAGTTTTTTATTTTGATGTAGTCCCAATAGCTAATTTTTAGTTTTGTTTCCCATGAGTCATGAGACATATCTAGAAAGAAGTTGTTATGGCTGATGTCAGAGACCTTACTGCCTGTGCTCCCTTCTAGGATCTTTGTGGCTTCAGGTCTCACATTTAGGTCTTTAATCCATTTTATTTTTTTTGTACGGTGTAAGAAAATGACACATTTTCATTCTTTTGCATGTAGCTGTCCAGTTTTCCAGCACTATTTATAGAAGAGACTATCTTTTCCCCATTCTGTATTCTTGCCTCCTTTTTTGAAGCTTAATTGGCAATATAGGTGTGGGTTTAGTTCTGGGCTTTATATTCTGTTCCATCAATCTATGTGTCTGTTTTTATGCTAGTACCATAGTGTTTTGATTACTTCAGCTTTGTAGTATAACTTGATATCTGGGATTGTGATTTCTTCAGTTTTGTTTTTCATTTTCAGTGTTGCTTCAGCTATTTGGGGTCTTTTGTGGTTCCATATACATTTTAGGATAGTTTGTGAAAAGTGCTGTCGGTATTTTGGTAAGTATTGCATTAATTCTGTAGATCGCAATAAATCTGTAGTATGGACATTTTAATATTTGTTCTTCCAATCCATGAGCATGAAATGTATTTCCATTTGTTTGTGTCATCTTCAATTTCTTTCATCATTGTTTTATGGTTTTCAGAGTACAAATCTTTCACCTCCTTAAGTTTATTCCTAGTTATCTTATTTTTTTTGATGAAATTGTAAATTGGATTGTTAGGTTTATTCCTAGGTGCCTTATGGGTTTTGCTGAAATTTTAAAAGGAATCAATTCCTTGATTTCTCTTTCTGCTGCTTCATTATTGGTGTATAGAAATTCAACAGCCTTCTGTGCATTGATTTTTTATCCTGTGAATTTGCTGAATTCTTCTATCAATCCTAGCAATTTCTTGGTGGAGTATTTTGGGTTTTCCACATAGAGTATCACATACTCTGCAAACAGTGAAAGCTTGACTTTCTCCTTGCTGATTTGGATGCCTTTTATTTCTTTTTGCTCTGTGATTGCTGAAGCTAGGACTGCCAGTACTATGTTGAACAACAGTGGTGAAAGTGGATATCCCTGTCGTGTTCTTGACCTTAGGGGAAAAGCTTTCAGTTTTTCCCTATTGAGGATAATATTAGCTATGGGTCTTTTGTATATGGTCTTTATGATGCTGAGTTATGATCCTTCTATCTGTACTTTTAAAGTTTTGTGGGTTTTGTTGTTGTTTGTTTTTGTATTTGTTTTCTATCAAGAAATGATGCTGTACTCTGTCAAATGCTTTTTCTGCATCTATTGAGAGGATCATATTGTTCCTATTCTTTCTTTTATTAATGTGGCTTAAACATTGATTGATTTGTAAATACTGAACCACACTTGCAGCTCAGGAATGAATTCCACTTGATCATGGTAAATAATTCTTTTAATGTACTGTTGGTTTCAATTCACTGGTATCTTGAGAATTCTTTGCATCCATGTTCATCAGGGATATTGGCCTGAAATTCTCCTTTTTAATGGAGTCTTTTGTTTTGGTATCAAATTAATGCTGGCCTTGTAGAATGAGTTTGAAAATTGTCTTTCCATTTCTATTTTTTGGAACAGTTTGAGAAGAACAGGTTTTAACTCTTCTTGAAATATTTGGTAGAATTCCCCTTGGGAAGCCGTCTGGCCCTGGACTTTTGTTTGTTGAGAGATATTCTTGTTTTTTAAAGATTTTATTTATTTATTATGAAAAACACACACATAGAGAGGCAGAGACACAGGCAGAGGGAGAAGCAGGCTTCATGCAGCGAGCCCAATGTGGGACTCTATCACTGACGCTGGGATCACGCCCTAAGCCAAAGGCAGATGCTCAACTGCTGAGCCACCCAGGCGTCCCTGTTGAGAGATTTTCATTACTGATTCATTTCTGCTGATTATGTGTCTGTTCAGATTTTCTAATTCTTCCTGTTTAACTTTGGGTAGTTTATATGTTCCTAGGAATTTTTCCATTTCATGTTTGCCATGTTGACATATAATTTCCTTAACACTCTCATATAATCGTTGGTGTTTCTTTGGTGTTGGTTGTGATCTCTCCTCTCTCATTAGTGATTTTATTTATTCATATCCCTTCTCTTTTCTTTTTGGTAAGTCCAGCTAGGGGTCTATTATATTTGTTAATTCTTTCAGAGTACCAGCTGCTAGTTTCACTGACCTGTTCTACTGTTTCTTTTTATTTCTATGTCATTGACTTGTGCTGTAATCTATATTGTTTCCCTTCTCCTGTTGGATTTAGGCTTTATTTGCTGTTCTTTCTCCAGCTCCTTTAGGTGTAAGGTGGCTGTGTATTGGAGACTTTTCTTCCTTTTTGAGGAAGACCTGTCTTGCTATACACTTCCCTCTTAGGGCGGCCTTTGTTGAACCCCAAAGTTTTTTAACTGTCATGTTTTCATATTCATTTGCTTCCATGTATGTATGTATGTATGTATTTAAGATTTTATTTATTTATTCATAAAGACACACAGAGAGAGAGACAGAGAGAGAGAGAGAGAGAGAGAGAGAGAGAGGCAGAAACACAGGCAGAGGGAGAAGTAGGCTCCATGCAGAGAGCCCAATGTGGGACTCGATCCCAGATTTTCAGGATCACGCCCTGGACTGAAGGTGGCACTAAACCACTGAGCCACCTGGGCTGCCCCCATGTATTTATTTAATTCTTCTTTAATTTTCTGGTTGACCCATTCATTTTTTTTAGTAAGATGTTCTTTAACATCCATGTATTTGTGGTCCTGCCAAATATTTTCTAGTGGTTGACTTAAATTTCATAATATTGTGGTCTGAAAATATGCATGGTATCATCCCAATCTTTTTGTTCTGGTTGAGGCCTGACTTGTGACCCAGTATGTGATCTACTGTGGAGCATGTTCCATATGTACTCAAAAAGAATGTTTATTCAGTTGCTTTAGGATGAAATGCTCTGAATATATCTGTGAAGTCCATCTGGTCCAGCGTGTCATTCAAAGCTCTTGTTTCCTTGTTGATCTTCTGCTTAGATGATCTACTCATTATTGTGAGTGGGGTGTTTAAGTCTCATACTATTATTGTATTATTTCAAATGAGTTTCTTTAGGTTTGTTATCAATTGAAATATATATTTGGGTACCCCCCAAATTGGGGGCATAGATATTTATAATTCTTAGTTCTTATCAGATAGACCTCTTTATTATGATATAGTGTCCTTCTTCATCTCTTATTACAGTCTTTGGTTTAAAATCTAGGTTATCTGATATAAGTTTGGCTACTCCAGCTTTCTTTTGATGTCGATTGGCATGAAAAATGATTCTCTACCCCCCTCGCTTTGAATCTGGAAGTTTCTTTGGATATAAAATGGGTTTCATAAGCAGCATATCAATTGATCTTGTTTATTAATCCATTATGATGCTCCGTCTTTTTATTGAAGCATATAGTCTTCTTATTTCAGAGTAATTATTGAAACATTTGAATTTAGTGATATTGTATTACGTGTAAAGTTGTTATTCTTTGTTTTAAATATTTTATCTATTTATTCATGGGACACACACACACACACACACACACACAGGCAGAGACATAGGCAGAGGGAGAAGCAGGCTTCATGCAGGGATCCTGATGTGGGACTCGATCCCGGGAATCCAGGATCATGCCTTGGGCCAAAGGTAAGTGCTAAACCGCTAAGCCACCCAAGGATCCCCCTAAAGTTGCTATTCTTGTAGATTTTCTCTGTTCCTTTCTAGTCTTTGTTGGTTTTGGTCTCTCTTTCTAGCTCAATGGGTCCCCTTTAATATTTCTTGCATAGCTGGTTTAGTGTTCATAAATTCCTTTAATTTTTTTCTTGACTTGGAAACTATCCTTCCTTCTATTCTGAATAGCAGTCTTGCTAGATAAAGTATTCCTGGCTGCATATTTTCCTCATATCATGCCAGTCTTTTCTGGCCTTCCTGATGTCTGTAGACAGGTCTGCTGCTATCCTCATGTGTCTACACTTGTAGGTTAAGGTCATTTTTCCATAGAAATTTTCAGAATTCTATCTTTGTATTTTGCAAGTTTCATTATATGTCATGGCTTTGATCTGTTTTTTTTTGTTTGTTTGTTTGTTTGTTTGTATGTTTTGAGAGTTCTCTGTGCCTCTTGGATTTGAATGCCTGTGTCTTTCCTCAGATTAGGGAAGTTCTCAAATATAATTTGTCCAATTTAAACTTTCTGACCCTTTTTCTTGCTCTTCTTATTCTGCGAGTGCTATGATATAGATATTACTGTGCTTTGTGGAAATGCTGAGTTCCCTACATCTATATTCATGATCCAATAGTTTTCTTTCCCTCTTCTTTTCAGCTCCATAAATTTTCATAATTTTATCTTCTATATCACCTATTCTTTCCTCTTCTCCAATCATCATTGTTTTTTACATCCAATTAGTTTTGCATCAGTTCTATAGAAGTTTTAAACTTAGCCTGACAATTTTCTAGGTCTTTTATCTTTGCAGCAAGTGTTTCTCTGGTGTCTCTATGTTTTTTTCATTCCTAGCTAGTAGTCCATGACTATTGATCTAAGTTCTTGTTAGATATATTGCTTGTGTCTGTTTTTAGCAAGTCCCTGGCTGTGATGTCTTCCTGACCTTTCCTTTCGGGAGAATTCCTCCATCTTGGCATTTTGGCAAAGTTTCTATCTTTTCTGTGTTATGAAGGCTTGTTACATTTCCTGCACTTCAGAATAATGCTATTTTAAAAAGAGGTCATACACTGTCCAGGGCCTGGCACTTTAGGAAGTGTTCCTGGTGTATGCTGTGTGCACTCTGCTGCTATGTTTTGCCTGCTATTTTCCACTGGTCAGGCCTCTGCAGAGTGCCTCCTTGTTTGCAGTGGGAAGTACTTGGAGCTTTATGTAGGTGTGCTTTGATTTGTTTGTTGAATAAAGCCTGGGAAAAAGAGACAGAAAGTAAAAGAAAAAAAAAGAGAAAGACAAAAAAGAGAGAGACAAAAAAGCCTGTTCCAAACAAAAGATACAAGAAAGGGAATGAAAAAGAAAACAAACAATCACAAAAACTATAAGCCTGATTCCAAAGAAAAAGGAAAGGAAAATAATTAAAAAGAAAAGAAAAAAGAAGCCTGATCGAAAGAAAGAAAGAAAGAGAAAGAAAGAAAGAAAAGGAAATGGAAAAAGAAACCTAACAAACAAAAAACTATAACCCTGATTACACAAGAAAAAGAAAGAATATGAAAAAAAAAAAAACCAGTCTGGTCCTATTTCCCCCAGTACTGAAGGGGACACTTTGAAGCACTGTATGATCAGTAGACTGGTGCATGTGGCAAGCTACCTGTTTTGCTCTTCTTGGAGAGAGGCCTGCTATGGTGGCTCAGAGTCAATCCTGCCCAGTAAAAAAAGCACTTGCCATGCACAGTGTGGTGGGGTTTGATGTAAAAGCCTCCCACCTCCACTGGGGGCAGCTGTGTTGCTCTCTGATGTACAATAAAGTAATAGTGCAGATAAAATGGTGACACCCCACTCTTTTGATTCCTGAACAGGGGATCTCACACCCTCTGCTATTCACAGAAAAGCAGAGGCCCTCAGTGTACCCAATGACCAGCTCTCCTGTATTTTATTTTTGGTGAAATTGGGATTCAAAACTCTAAATCTCCTGCATTTTATCTTTGGTGTGTGGCTGGTGTTCAAGACTCCAAATCTTAAAGGAGCTGGCATTGCTTGGCTCCACTTCTTCCTCTGTATTAGAGGCTTGCTGTGGCTCTGACTACTGCCCTTTGTCCCATAAAAACAGTCCCCTGCCTGTTCTGTGCATAGAATCTGTGGTATATCATCATTAACAGCAGTGACCAGGTTATCCACCCTCTGCCCATGCCTTTGTCCCCTGCCTGTGAAAGACCATTTGCTGAAAACTGCAAGATCCTTTGTCTTTGAAGAGGCAATATAGCCTCTTTCAAATGTACTCCAAGAAGGGGAATGATCTCTTCCAGTGTGACCCCAGAGAGCCCTACACCACTTTGTGCTTGCTCCCTGACTAGAGCACTCTTCTCCAGGTACACATGCTATATAGCTCAGCTCCAGTGAAAGTGATGCCCTTCCAAACCTGAGAAGCTTGAGTTCCAGTTACTGTTTGGAAAAAACCTGTGCCACTCAGCTCCCCCCAACCCCAGTCCGTGGTCTGAAAGGTTTGCTTCTTGTGCGATTGCAATGCTGCACACCCTTAACCTCCCCCTCCTTTTTCTCTCCCCACAGAAAAGTTCCCTCTCCCCAGCAGCACGACAGCTTTTCTCTCTCCTAATTCACTTCCATGCACCCCACACATGCCATGCTGTTTCTTTCCAACCATGGAGAACCTTCTTCCAAACTTCAGATCAATTTTCTGGGTGTTCCACATGACTTGACACAATACAGCTGTGTTCTAGGAACGAGGAAAGCCCAGGATCCTCCTATGTGTGTGCCATATTAACTCCTCCTTGGAGTAAATGAATATTTTAGAACAAAATTGTAATATCTGATAAGAAGAATCATTGGTGATATTAGCATCATGATGGCATAACTCCTTCTTTTCTTTCCCTCATTTAAACAACTAATTAATTAGACATCCATAACCAAACAAATGGTCTTCTGCATATTATATAAGGAAACCTGGGAAGTTTCTAGCCAACTTGTGTATCTGAAATAAACAAACAATACCTTGGTAAGGATTGTAAATCCAAGGGAGTAGGCATATCTGTCCTATTCCCCCTCACCAAGATGAGGAGTAGTAACCTAGAGTGCAAAGCTTAGCAGAAACTCATGAACAGGAGAATTGATGGAAGTCTAGGCTGTCTAAGGAGAGATTCCAGCATGCAACTGGAATGGGATAGAGAACAGTTTGAATACAGAAGAGAGGGAAATACTTGTCAAGGTAGCTGCCCCCACTACAATGATACTTCCAGGGGTTAGACAGCAGTAGCTGCAGTCTTTCCAGCAGAGGAGATGGAAGTGATAACCTGTCCCAGGAGAACATGAAAAGCAAAAGTAATGAATGACTCCCTGCCTACCTTAGTTGTGTAGGTTGCAGCTAGAGAAACCCACTACTCTCACAAGCATCTGGATTGCTGAGCAGGGACCTCTAGGAGTCAGGGGAGGGGGATAAAGGAAAACTGGAAAAAAGGCAGTAAAAACTTCAAAGGATGTTAAATGAACATGTTTCTTGTTGTCTGCTTCAGGACTTTAGCCAGAACTGTCCATAAACCTGTGGGAGCACCCCACTTGAAGATGTCCCCACCAGGTCTATGGACACTATCAAAGCCCCAACTGCTAACTCCACACCTTTCCCAACTCTGCTGCCATTTCCTTTTAAGTGCTTCAGAGTGCATCTGTGATAGCAAGCTCTGGTAAAAACAGGGTCTTCAGATAATAAGCCTAGGTCATTGGGCCAGGGAGAAAGTACAAACTTGAGCTATAGCACCACCTTCTGGAATACAAAAAAAAAAAAGTTTCAAAGAGCCAACCTATTGAATTGTAAGAGCAGCAGACATACAACTTCAATTAAGGAGCTTTCTGCTATTTCAAATGTGAAAGCAGAAGCACAAACCTACAATCACCATGAAAAATCAAGGAAATATTGAATTGAAAAAAGAAAACAATAATCTCCCAACTAATGAACTCAAAGGCACAAAATATTGTGAACTGATAAAGAATTCAAAATAGCTTCTGCACATAAATCCAATGAACTATTAGAAATCTCAGAACATTCCACAATAGCCAAACTGTGGTATATGTATACAGTGGAATATTACTCAGCCATTAGAAATGACAAATACACACTATTTGCTTCAACGTGGATGGAACTGGGTGTTATGCTGAGTGAAATAAGTCAATTGGAAAAGAACAAACATTATGTGGTCTAATTCATTTGGGGAATATAAAAAATAGTGAAAGGGAATAAAGGGAAAAGGAGAGAAAATGAGTGGGAAATATCAGTGAGGGTGACAGAACATGAAAGACACCTAACTCTGAGAAAAGAACAAGGGGTGGTGGAAGGGAGGTAGGCAGGGAGTTGGGTGACTGGGTGACGGGCACTGAGGGGGGCACTTGACGGGATGAGCACTGGGTGTTATGCTATCTGTTGGCAAATCGAACTCCAATAAAAAATATACAAAAATAAATAAATAAATAAATAAACAAATAAATAAAACAACTGTGCTATAAAACTACCATTCATCTCCAGGCAATGTCAGGTGTACATTTTTGCAATATACTTGTTTTTATGTTTTTGTTAAAAAATAAATTAAAAAATAAAATTGCATTTGAAAAAAAGATATCTCACACCATATTTGAATAAATTCAAGAATAAAATTAATAAATAGGAGTTCTTTACCAAAGAGATTTAAATTATATAGACATATAACCCATATATATTATATATAATAATTTTAATTATGTTAATATTAATTATATATTATTTATAATGTGTGTGCGTGTATGTGTGTGTGTATAGAGCCAAACAGAAATTCTGGAGCTGAAGAATTTGATAAATGAAAAGAATGCAATAGAGTGCACTGGTAATAGAGAAGGCTATATGAAATAAGCAAACTGGAAGATAGTAATATAGAAATAATTCAGTTAGAAGAACTAAGATTTTTAAAAGTGATGAAACCCTATGAGAGCTATCAGTTTCTATCAGAAAGGAAAATATTAGAATAATTGGGATTTCAGAAAGAGAAAAGAGGGAAAGAGGGGGCAGAGTGTTTATTAAAAGAAATAATAGCTGAGAATTTCCCAAATCTGGAGAAGAACTTGGACACATAAGTCCATGAAGCTAATATAACCCTCTATTATCTCAATATGAAAAGACTTTCCCCAAGATATATTATAATGAACCTGTCAAAAATCAATGATAAAGAATCTCAAAAGCAACCAGGGAAAACAGGAAGTAACTCATTAGGTTATCAGCAGATTTCTCAATAAAATGTCTACAGGTCAGGAAAGAATGGAATGACATTCACTGTGTTGAAAGACAAAAAAGTTACCAACAAAGAGTACTTTATCTGGCAAAGTTATCCTTCAGATATGCAGGAGAAATAAAGACTTTATCAGAGAAACAAAAGCTGAGAGAGTTTACCACCAGTAGACCTGTCTTACAAAAAACTGGAAAGGGCTCTTCAAGCTGAAAAGAAAAGAAGTAGACCTGTCTTACAAAAAACTGGAAAGGGCTCTTCAAGCTGAAAAGAAAAGATGCTAATTAGTGGCATGAAAAATATGAAAGTACACAACACATTAGTGAGTAAAAAATAGTCAAAAGACATTAGAAATCTGTGATTCTACAGTAGAATGGAATGTTAACCACTTGACTATAGTAGAAAAGTTAAAGGGAAAGAGAATTAAAAATAACTATACCTGACAACCTGGGTGGTTCAGTAGGTTGTCTGACTCTTGGTTTTGACTCAGGTCATAATCTCATGGGCCATCAGATTGAACCCCGCATTAGGCTCCATGCTCAGTGGAGAGTCTACTTAAAGATTCTCTCCCTCTGTCCCTACCCCATACTCATGCTCATTCTCAAATACATAAATAAATCTTTAAAAAATAATTATGGTTACTATTACTTGTTAACCAATATGGAACATAAAAAAGGGGTAGATTGTGGCATCAAAAAATAAAAGTGGATGAGTAAAGGATAGAGACTGTGAAAATAAATTGCTATAAATATAATACTTGTTTTATTTATGTGATGTTTAATGTAAGCCCAGAGGTAATGACAAAGCAAAAATCTAGAGCAGATTCATGAAGCAAAAATGAGGGAGTGGGGAGACAGAGCATACCACCATGGAAAAGTACCAATTTACAAAAGTAGGCAGAGACAGAAGGAAAAAGAAAAAATGGAGATGCAAAATTACTAGAAGGAAAACATGATAGCATAATAGTTTTTTTAAAAGACCCAAATGTATGCTAATTACTCATTTCAGCTCTAAAGACACATATAGGCTCAAAGTGAAGGGATGGAAGAAGATGTTTCAAACAAGTAGAAACCAAAAAAAAAAAAAAAAGTGGAAGTAGCTATACTTATATCAGACACATTAGACTTTAAGGCAAAACCAGTAACAAGAGAGAAAGTCATTATATAATAATAAAGGAGCTAATATATCAGGAAGACGTATGTGGAATTTAAGAAAGAAAACAAAATAGTAAACAAAGAAAAAAAGAGACAAACAAAACATACCCTTCAATATAGAGAACAAACTGGTGGTTTCCAGACAGGAAGTATGGGTGAAATAGATAAAGGACATTAAGAGTACACTTATCATGATGAGCACTGAGTAATGTATAGAATAGTTGAATAATTATATTGTGTGCCTGAAAATAATATAATGCTATGTTAACTATACTTTAATAAAAAATAAAATGTAGCAATCATAAATATATAAACACCCAACATCAGAGCATCTAAATATATTAAGCAAATACTAACCAATCTGAAGAGAGAAATAATAAATAGTAGAGGGCTATGATATTTCACTTTCTGCAATAAATTGATCATCCAGATAGAAAATCAACAACAAAATGTTAAAATTGAATTAGATCAAATGGACTTATTAGATATACACATAATGTTCCATCCACAGTAGCAGAATAAACATTCTTCTGTATTGCACACATTATATTTTCCAGGATATATTATGTAATAAGACACAAAACAAGTCTTAGAAAATTTAAGATTAAAATCATACCAACTATCTCTTCTGACCACAATGGTATGAATATTGAAATTAACAAAGATAGGACATTCCGAAAATCTACAGGTAAATGGAAAGTAAATGACACATTATTGAACAACCCATGGGTAAATGAGAAATCAGAAGAGGAAAATCAGACAGGGAAGCCCAGTCCCAGAGAAGCAGGAACTTTAAAAATCTGCACCAGATTCTTCCTGGACACTTAGCAGGGAACCTCAAAACAAATGAAAGTGGAAATACAATATAACAAATATGGTGGGATGCTGAAAATCAGTTCTAAAAGGAAATTAATAGCAATAAATACATATATTAAGAAATAAGAATGGAGCCTGGGAAGATGACAAAGTAGGATAACCTTAAGGTCACCTCATCTCACAGATACAACCAGATAACAGCCACATTAGTGTAACTAACCCAGGAAATGAACTAATGCCTGGAAGACACTTTACAATTAATCTTAGAGAAATTTTGATTACCATCAAAAATGGTAAGAAGTTAGAGAGTTGCTCCACAATAAAACTAAACTGTGAGACTAATCACAAATGTAAGAGACACCACAAGCATAGAGAATGGAGAGAAACAGACCTACCAGACACTCCAAACATAGGGGAACTACACTGAGAAGATGATTACCCATAACATTTGGCTTTGAAACCAAAGGGGGGCATCCTGGGTGGCTCAGTTGATTAAGCATCTGCCTTCAGCTTGAATCATGAACCCATGGTTCTGGGATCAGGCCCTGCATTGGGCCTCCTGTCCAGCAGGGAGCCTGCTTCTCCCTCTGCTTGTGCTCTCTCTCTCCCTGTCAAATAAATTAATTAAATCTTAAAAAAAGAAAAAACTGCAGGGGCTTACCTTCATGAGCTTTTTATACTCAGTGAGGCTTAACAGCTAGAACATTAAAAGCAGCAAGGTTGGCTCTGGGATAGCTGACAGTTGTAGGAAACAGTCCCAGCCTTTTCAAAGCATTCCCAGCATAACATGTAGCCCCATTGAGATATAGCAAAGAAGCAGCAATTTGAAAAGTACCTGGTGGGGATCCCTGGGTGGCGCAGCGGTTTGGCGCCTGCCTTTGGCCCAGGGCGCGATCCTGGAGACCCGGGATCGAATCCCACGTCAGGCTCCCAGTGCATGGAGCCTGCTTCTCCCTCTGCCTGTGTCTCTGCCTCTCTCTCTCTCTCTCTGTGACTATCATAAATAAATAAAAAAAAAATTTAAAAAAAATGAAAAGTACCTGGTATATGCTGAAAGGAGACAAACTTTTTATTTTTCCAAATTTTTATTTAAATTCAACTTAGTTAATAAATAGAGTAACATTGGTTTCAGGAGTAGAATTTAGTGATTCATGACTTACATGTAACATCCAGTGCTCATCATAACGAGTGTGCTCTTTAATACCTATCAGCTGTTTATCCCAGCCACATCCATCCATCACCCCTCAGTTTCTTCTCCAGAGTCTTTTATGGTTTCCTTCCCTCTCTATTTCATTTCCCTTCCCATATGTTCATTTCTTTTGTTCCCAAAATTCAACATATGACTGAAATCATACGGTATTTATCTTTCTCTAACATATTTTACTTAGCATAATACTCTACCTCCATCCATGTTGTTGCAAATGGCAAGATTTCATTCTTTTGTAGCTGAGTAATATTCTAATAGATATGTGTGATATCCATTCATCAGTCAAGCTCTTCCCATAGTTCAGCTACTGTTTATAGTGTTGCTATAAACATCAGGGTGTGAGGGGCAGGGCAAGATGGTGGAGGAGTAGAGTCCCCAAGTCACCTGTCCCCACCAATTTACCTAGATAACTTTCAAATCATCCTGAAAACCTACGAATTTGACCTGAGATTTAAAGGCAGAACAGCTGGCATGCTACAGAGAGAAGAGTTTGTGCTTCTAACAAGGTAGGAAGGCAGAAAAAAAATAGAATCAAGTGGGAGAGGGTGTTGTGCCCAAGATTGCAAATCCGAGAAACCACCAAGGAGCCGACACCGATGCAAACACACAAGGGTTTATGTACAAGCTCGAGCTTGGGTCCAAGTATACCCAACACAGCAGAGCAGGGACTTGGACACCGAGGCTAAGAGGCATAGCAGCTTTATACGGGCCAGGGGCCAAAGGGATTGTAACACACATAGAAAGTTGCACAGTCATGTCAGTCCACACACAGGTGGCCAATTGGATCACGATTCACCCTATAGTGACCATTTGAACTGGCCTATCACTCTGGTCAGAATTGACATGCAGTTTTGGAGGGCACAAGGCAGGGTTACATTTTTATGAGCCAGTAAGGGTGTGCTCAGTGGCTTGACTAGGTTGGGGCAGCACCTTAAGCAATAAGCAGGTCATGTTGGGGTCATACAGGAGGTGGCGGGTGCAGCACAAAGTGGAGTTAGTCCTGCTCTGCTTGTCCAGGGGTAGGGGATTTTTGTTAAATTTCCTGGGTCCCACAGAGGGGCCCTGCAAGGAGCCGGGCTAAGGCCAGGTGGCAAAAGCCTCCAGGACAGGGAAGCCCAGTCCCAGAGAAGCAGGAACTTTAAAAATCTGCACCAGATTCTTCTTGGACACTTAGCAGGGAACTGGGACAGAACCACAGGAGGGGCAGTGGAGCCTCCATTTCCCAGGGCCACTAAAAGAGGAAGTGTGCCCCGGGAGAGAGTATGCCACAGACTGTGGACCGAGCTTGCTAAAGGGCTGGAGCACACGCCCAGCAGGGCCTTGGGAGAAGCTCAGGCGGCAACGCCGGGGCAGAACGAGCTGCGCCCTGCTGCCTTCAGGAGCCATGCACTTGAGCACGATTCCAGCAGTGCAAGGCCCAAATCCCAGGGTGCCAGGGCGGACACAGCCCATGATCCTGTGCTTCCCCCAGGATAGGTGGAGGACAGGAAGGCACAGAACAGCAAGGACTCTCCGGCCTCCAGATGCCCCCAAGCTGTGCAGACCAGTGCCCCTGCCCCCCCCCCAAGAGCATCCAGGCCAGTGCAGACTGGGAGCTGCAGTAGTTACTGCAGGAGCTGACTCCAGAGATAGAGACCTGGCCAGCGCCAGTGTTTTTGTTCCCCCTGGTGTCACCCTGTGCCTGGGACAGAGCAGGGCCACCAGGGAACAGGGGCCTCACAGGATAAACAGCTCCCACTAAGCCCTGCACCTGACAAGGGACAGGCCAACTCCCTGAGATGCACACACATGACAATCAGCACACCAGGCCCCTCCCCTGGAAGACCAGCTGGAAAGCAAAGGGAAGAGCAAGTTCTTGACCAAGCAGCACTGGAAAACTCCAGGGGAAGTCGAGGGATTTACAGTATATAGAACTGGAGGATACCCTTCCTTTTTTCTCTTTCTTTCTTTTTCTTCCTTTTTCCAGTACAACTCCTTTTTAGCCAATCTGAGCAAAATGTCTAAAGAAGAACTCACCACAAAAGAAAGAACTAGAAACAGTACTCTCTGCCACAGAGTTACAGAATTTGGATTACAATTCGATGTCAGAAAACCTATTCAGAAGCACAATTATATACCTACTGGTGGCTCTGGAAAGAAAGAATAAAAGATTCTAGAGGCTTCATGACTGCAGAATTATGATCTACTCAGGCCAAAATTAAAAATCAATTAAATGAGATGCAATCCAAACTGGAGGTCCTAACGATGAGAGTTAATGAGGTAGAAGAAAGAATGAGTTACATAGAAGACAAGTTGATGGCAAGGAAGGAAGCTGAGGAAAAAAGAGAAAAACAATGAAAAGACCATTAGGAAAGGTTAAGGGAAAGAAATGACAGCCTCCGAAGAAAAAATCTACCTTTAATTGGGATTCCAGAGGGCACCGTAGGGACAGAGGACCAGAAAGCATGGTTGAGCAAATCATAGCTGAGGACTTCCCTAATTTGGGGAAGGAAATAGGAGATAAAGAGGTCCCCCCCAAAATCAATAAAAATCATTCAACACCTCGACACCTAATAGTGAAACTAGCAAATTCCAAACACAAAGAGAAGATCCTGAAGCAGCAAGAGACAAGAGATCACTAACTTATATAGGGAGAAATATTAGATTAACAACAGACCTCTCCACAAAGACCTGGCAGGCCAGAAAGGGCTGGCAGGATATATTCAGGGTCCTAAATGAGAAGAACATGCAACCAAGAATACTTTATCCTGCAAGGCTCTCATTCAGAATAGAAGGAGAGATAAACAGCTTCCAAGATAGGCAGAAACTGAAAGAATATGTGACCACCAAACCAGCTCTGCAAGAAATATTAGGGGGGATTCTGTAATAGAAAGAGGAAGCCCAAAGAAATAATCCACAAAAACAGGAACTGAATAGGTATTATGATGACACTAAATTCATACCTTTCAATAATAACTCTGAACGTGAACAGGCTTAATGATCCCATCAAAAGACGCAGGGTTTCAGACTGGATAAAAAAGCAAGACCCATCTATTCACTGTCTACAGGAGACACATTTTAGACCTAAGGACACCTACAGCCTGAAAACAAAAAATTGGAGAACAATTTACCATTCAAATGGTCCTCCAAAGAAAGCAGGGGTAGCCATCCTTATATCAGATAAACTAAAGTTTATCCCAAAGACTGTAATAAGAGACAAAGAGGGACACTATATCATACTTAAAGGATCTATCCAACAAGAGGACATAACAATCATGAATATTGATGCCCCGAATGTGGGAACTGCCAAGTATATCAATCATTTAATAACCAAAGTAAAGAGATACTTAGATAATAATACACTTATGCTTGGTGACTTGAAAACAGTGCTTTCTACAATCGACAGATCTTCTAAGCACAACATCTCCAAAGAAACAAGAGCTTTAAATGATACGCTGGACCAGATGGATTTCATAGATATTTACAGAACTTTACACCCAAATGCAACTGAATACACATTCTTCTCAAGGGCACATGGAACTTTCTCCAGAATAGACCACATACTGGGTCACAAATCAGGTCTCAAATGATACCAAAAGATTGGGATTGTCCCCTGCATATTTTCAGACCATAATGCTTTGAAACTTGAACTAAATCACAAGAAGAAATTTGGAAGAAACTCAAAAAAGGGAGGTTAAAGAGCATCCTGATAAAAGATGAAAGGGTCAACCAGGAAATTATAGAAGAATTAAAAAGATTCATGGAAACTAATGAGAATGAAGATACAACTGTTCAAAAACTCTGGGATACAACAAAAATAGTCCTAAGAGGGTAATACATCACAATACACGCATCCCTCAAAAAATTGTAAAAACCTCAAATACCCAAGCAAAACCTGCACCAAAAGGAACTGGAGAAAGTACAGCAAATAAAATCTACACCAAGTAGAAGAAGAGAGTTAATAAGGATTCAAGCAGAGCTCAAAGAAATAGAGGTCAGAAATACTGGAGAACAGATCAACAAAACCAGGAGATGATTTTTTGAAAGAATTAATAAGATAGATAAACTTTAGCCAGACTTATTAAAAACAAAAGAAAACCATGGACTTTCTTCAGAGAGTTAGAACAAATTATTTTAAGATTTGTGTGGAATCAGAAAAGACCCAGAATAGCCAGAGGAATTTTAAAAAAGAAAACCATAGCTGGGGGCATCACGATGCCAGATTTCAGGTTGTACTACAAAGCTGTGGTCATCAAGACAGTGTGGTACTGGCACAAAAACAGACACATAGATCAATGGAACACAATAGAGAATCCAGAAGTGGACCCTCAAATTTATGGTCAACTAATATTCGATAAAGGAGGAAAGTCTATCCACTAGAAGAAAGACAGTCTCTTCAATAAATGGTGCTGGAAAAATTGGACATCCACATGCAGAAGAATGAAACTAGACCACTCTCTTGCACCATACACAAAGATAAACTCAAAATGGATGAAAGATCTAAATGTGAGACAAGATTCCATCAAAATCCTAGAGGAGAACACAGGCTACACCCTTTCTGAACTTGGCTACAGTAACTTCTTACAAGATACATCCACGAAGGCAAAAGAAACAAAAGCAAAAATGAACTATTGGGACTTCATCAAGATAAAAAGCTTTTGCACAGAAAGGATACAGTCAGCAAAACTAAAAGACAACCTACAGAATGGGAGAAGATATTTGCAAATGACCTATCAGATAAAGAGCTACTTTCCAAGATCTATAAAGAACTTATTAAACTCAACACCAAAGAAACAATCCAATCATGAAATGGGCAAAAGACATGAACAGAAATCTCACAGAGGAAGACATAGACATGGCCAACAGGCACATGAGAAAATGCTCTGCATCACTTGCCATCAGGGAAATACAAATCAAAACCACAATGAGATACCACCCACCACCAGTGAGAATGGGGAAAATTAACAAGGCAGGAAACCACAAATGTTGGACAGGATGCGGAGAAAAGGGAACACTCTTACACTGTTGGTGGGAATGTGAACTGGTGCAGGCACTCTGGAAAACTGTGTAGAGGTTCCTCAAAGAGTTAAAAATAGACCTGCCCTATGACCCAGCAATTGCACTGTTGGGGATTTACCCCAAAGATTCAGATGCAATGAAACGCCAGGACACCTGCACCCCGATATTTCTAGCAGCAATGTCCACAATAGCCAAACTGTGGAAGGAGCCTCGGTGTCCATCGAATGATGAATGGATAAAGAAGATGTGGTTTATGTATACAATGGAATATTACTCAGTCATTAGAAATGACAAATACCCACCATTTGCTTCAACATGGATGGAACTGGAGGGTATTATGCTGAGTGAAATGAGTCAATCGGAGAAGGACAAACATTTTATGTTCTCACTCATTTGGGGAATATAAATAGTAGTGAAAGGGAATATAAGGGAAGGGAGAAGACATGGGTAGGAAATATCAGAAAGGGAGACAGAACATAAAGACTCCTAACTCTGGGAAATGAACTAAGGGTGGTGGAAGGGGAGGAGGGCGGGGGGTGGGGGTGAATGGGTGAGGGGCACTGAGGGGGGCACTTGACGGGATGAGCACTGGGTGTTATTCTGTAAGTTGGCAAATTGAACACCAATAAAAAATAAATTTATTACTAAAAAAAACACATCTTTGCAAATATTAGATTTTAAGCACTCAAGACTTGACTGTGGGTTTATAATTTGCTCTGACCATAAAACTATATTTTTTCTTTTGTTAACAGAAAGGTGCCTCTTATTAATTACCTGATTGCTTGCTAAACAAAACAGAGCATATGATGGCTAACACCACTTGCTATGCCATTGAGGCCTTAAATGACTCTCAAAATGGCATTAGATATTTTAACTAGAGAAGACAGGACATGTGTTAGCATAAAAACAAAATGTTGGGTATATATTCTAGATATCACCAAAAGATTCCAGATATCACCAAAAAGATATCACCAAAAGATATGCCTAAAAGATACAGATATTCAAACAGTGCTTTAAGTCATCTCTCTTCCTCTCTCTTTCCTTCCCTCCCTCCCTCTTTTCTTTAGTGAGTAGTTAAACTCCTGGACTGGAGAAAGATCTTGGTTAATTATTAAAGGTCTTCTTATTCAGGATCCTCTTTCTCATCATAATATTAACCTTATTTTGTTGACTTTTCTGTTGTCCCTCTGCCTGGTGGCAAGACTCCTTCACTGCTATAACTTCCAGGCGACAGATAATCCTTTCTAGTTGAGTTCATATGTGTTGTCTACCTTGGATTGGCAGCCTCTACCTTTTGTATCTTCTATATATAAATTCCCCAACTGACCAATGTTGACCCAAAAATAAGAACACATCTATGCCCCTATTCAGCAGGAAGAAGGTACAGAAGAGAAGACCTTCCATCCTCAGCACCCTTAAAGATTTAAGGGCCATAACCATTCAGGGGGAATGATGCAGGGAACAAAGGCAAAAGGTGAATGTAGATAAAATTAAATTTCTTTCTGACCTATAGCCCATTGACCAATACTTCAGGCAAATAGAGTATAACACTCCTCCAGGAAACTCTCAACTGTCTTAGTATTAGCTCTTTTTATAGAGAAATAAACTTCACTTGACAATACCTAGGTCTCTACTGTCCTGTGAGTCTTTACCATATGAAACTCATTTTGGAAACTTCCCTTTGTCATTACCGCCCCAAATCATAAAGTATATTATCAGTTTTCCGCTCACAATCCCAGGGCAGCAGCTCTTGTTCCCGTGCTTTAATAAAAAAACCCTTTCTGCACCAAAAACCTCAAGAATTATTTCTTGGCCATGGGCTCTGAACTGCAAACTTCAAACCACATCATATGGTTGGACAGTGTTTGGAGTTTTATTATATTCGGGGATCTTGTTTGTCTTGTAACCAAGGTGCTTTTTAAGATATTCAAACATCTAACATTGATTAAACTTTTGAAAACATCATTTGCAATGTCTACATCTAATGTCAAAAAAGTAAATGTACTTATCTTTGTTCCATCTTATGTACTATTTTTTTCCTTCTACAGGCTTTTTCATTTATATTTCTTGAAAATGTTCCTACTCTTGCTTTCCCCATCATCCCTCCCCCAGTTTCTTTTATTTAAATTTTTTTTTTCAGGCACCACAAGGACAATTTATTACCCAAAGCAGTTTGAGGAATTCCAAGCATTGGTCACAGCTCTCCCCAGTCACAAGAAAGCCAGAGCCTCTTCAAACTCACCCTCTACTCCCAGCTGAAGGCAAGGATTAAAAGGCTGCAACCCAAGTTATGTCACAGCTGCAATATCCTCATTCTTGACTAATAATCTCAAAGTCACAAATGGGCATAAAGTGATTTGGACCCAAATCGTGTTTACAGAGGAAAGCTCCACGATTAAAATACAATTGGAAAGATCATTCCAAGAGAAAAGATAACAAGAGTGTTAACAGGTTAGGAGGAGGGATTTCTGTTTATAATGGTCAGAAATAAATGGAATTGCCTATCATCATCGTCAGGGAGGGTGAAGGGAATGCTAAGCCTGGGGCTGGAGGGGGAGGACAGGTACACCGGCCAAACCCTCCTGGGCAGGTCTCCCAGGAGGACTCCCCTTGACTGCTGCCCTGAGGAAGGAGCCTCCTGGTTGCCTAGCGACAAAGGAACCCCCCCCCCAGGTGACTGCCTCTAAATCTGCAGAAGGGTTGGTGGGGGGAGGGGGGTGTTGGGAAGGCAGTTTAGGTTACACACAGTTCTCAGGAGTTGAAGAAGAGGCAATCTTCAAGCTGTACTGAGAACTTCCCTATTTCTACCTTTGGAGAATGCGCAAGCTGGTTGGCCCTCATGTGGGATTTCAGTTCGTGGGTTTTTTTAAATTGACTTAAAACTTATCCTAGACCCAAGAAGGTCAGTCCCTTAAAGTCTCCTTTTATCATCAAACTAAACAGCACTTATATCTAGAAACACTGTGCTCTAAAAATGGCTGACAACCCTTCATGTCACAAACTGAGGTTTTCGTGAAAATCAATTCCTGTGCCAGTCAAGTCTGGATAAAGTTATCTCTTCATAATTTAGCTCCCACCCCCCACCTGGCCAGTCACAGTGGAACCAGGAACCCAAGGGGGCAGATTTCTTTCCTGATTTAGGCACTCCAGGAAGAAGGGGAGTTCCCAGCACCTGCCTAACCTGGCTCCATTTGCTGAACTTTGCTCTGGATGAGTAAGTAGGTCACTCTGGCTGCAAATTCCCCCAAACTCTCCCTACTTGTGTTTTTAAGGCACACCAATTCCTCTGTGTAAGGCTCTCTGCTTATAATGAATTATTTTAATTATTTCTGCTACTCAAAAGAAACTTCTGCATCAAAGCCCACCTGCCCTGAGATACTGGCTCGGTGTGGGGGTGGGAGGATGAGGGCAGAGCCCAATTAATATTAGGGATTCTGGTCATTGGGGTCGCACTTGAGCATGACTTTCAACCCCGTTCCCTTTCTGGCTGTTTCAAAGGCCTCCAGAGCTTTCTCCAGAGGAAACCTATGAGTAACTAAGGGCTTTACATTCACAGCCTTGGACGCAAGCATTGAAATTGCCATCGGCCACGTGTTGCAATATCGAAACACGCCCTTGATATCCACCTCCCGGGTGCTTGCGTGTGTTAGGGGCACCGTGGTCATCTCGGAGCCCAGCCCTACGAGCACCAGGGTCCCCCCAGCACGAGTAGCATAGATGCCTGACTGGATGGCGGACTCCACCCCTGTGCACTCGATGGTCGCCTCTGGCTTGCACCCCAGCATATCTTCCACTTTACTGGCTATTTCCTTAGGGCTCTCCTTGGAGATCTGGAGGACGATATCAGCCCCAACTTCCTTGGCTTTAGACAACCGAGAGGCAGACAGATCAGTCACCAGCACTTGACCTGCACCCATTGCCTTGGCCACAATCAGAGTGACCAGTCCAATCGGCCCAGCTCCACACACTAAGACCTTGTTCCCCAGGGTGATTCCAGCTCGCCGACAGGCATGGATCCCCACAGACAGTGGCTCAATCAGGGCCCCTTCTTCATAGGTGACATTGTCAGGAAGCTTGTAGCAGAAGTCAGCATTGTGCTTATAAAACTGGCAGAGGTTCCCATCATCAGGGGGTGTGGCACAGAAGAAGATAGATGGTGACAGATTGTACCGGCCAATCTTGCAGAATTCATCCATTTCTCGCAGAGCACCAGGCTCGATGGCAACACGATCCCCTGATTTTAGGTGCTTTACCAGTGATCCCACTTTTACAACTGTTCCTGAAGCTTCATGCCCCAGCACCATTGGCTTTTTCACAATAAAATCCCCAATTCGACCATGCTGCCAGTAGTGGACATCTGAGCCACAGATTCCGACGGAATGCATCTTCAGCAGTACTTCATTTGGGCCTGGTTCTGGGATAGGATAGTTCTCCAGGCGCAGGTCTCCGGGTCCGTGCACCACCAGAGTGAGGTTCTCGGCCTTGGCGGCCGCCATGTCGTGCTCTCCCTCCTGGGTCGAGGCTGCAGTCCGCGGGATGTGCGGTGGCTCGAGTGACAGCCCCGCGAGGGTACAGGGTTAGAGCTGGGAGGCCCCGGGTCGGCCGGGGGCGGGGCCTCCACGTCCTGACAACCGGGGCGGGGCTAGCGTGGGGGGCGGGGCCTCCCTGCGGCGCCCGGGCGTTTGCCCGAGAGGGTGCGGGTGGGGGCTGGGAGGGGGTGGGGAGGAGGCTGGGAGGTGAGGGGGGCGCTGGGGAGGGGGCTGGGAGGTGGGAAGGAGGCTGGGAGGGGGCTGCAGAGGGGGCTGGGGAGGGAGCTGGGAGGGGAGGGGGGCGCTGGGGAGGGGGCTGGGAGGTGGGAAGGAGGCTGGGAGGGGGTGGGGAGGAGGCTGGGAGGTGAGGGGGGTGCTGGGGGGGGCTGGGAGGTGGGAAGGAGGCCGGGAGAGGGTGGGGAGGAGGCTGGGAGGTGAGGGGGGCGCTGGGGTGGGGGCTGGGAGGTGGGCTCTTTTATTTAAATTTTTGAGAATTTCTGGAGCTGTGTAAGAAAACAATTACAGTGTTGAAAAAAAGAATAATATGCTTTACAACTTGTACAAACCGATGGCAGCCAAATGTCATTTGCTTTCAGTGAGAGGCTCCAATATCTTCACAACGAAAAATGCTTTGTACTTCTTTGCTCTCAATTTGATTGTAGCACATTAATACTAATATGCCTTCTTTAAATATACTTTGTGCATAGTTTAATTTTTTAAAAGTTGTATCTAACAAAATGTCCTTTAACCATTAAAAAAAGAGAAAAGAGTCAAATTAATAAAATCATGAACGAGAAAGGAGATATCACCACCAATACCAAGGAAATACAGCTGATTTTAAAAACTTATTATGAGCAGCTATACGCCAATAAATTAGGCAATCTAGAAGAAATGGACACATTTCTGGAAAACCACAAACTACCAAAACTGCAGCAGTAAGAAATAGAACACATGAACAGGCCAATAACCAGAGAGGAAATTGAAGTAGTCATCAGAAACCTCCCAAGACACAAAAGTCCAGGGCCAGATGACTTCCCAGGGGAATTCTGCCAAATGTTTAAAGAAACATTATCTATTCTACTAAAGCTGTTTCAAAAGATAGGAAGTGATGGAATACTTCCAAACTCGTTTTATGAGGCTAGCATCACCATAATTCCAAAACCAGACAAAGACCCCACCAAGAAGGAGAATTATAGACCAATATCCCTGACGAACATGGATGCAAAAATTCTCAACCAGATACTAGCCAATAGGATCCAATAGTACATTAAGAAAATTATTCACCATGACCAAGTGGGATTTATCCCCATGATGCAAGGCTGGTTCAACACTCATAAAACAATCAATGTGATAGATCATATCAATAAGAGAAAAAACAAGAACCCTATGAAAAACGAGAACCCTATGATCCTCTCAATAGAATGCAGAGAAAGCATTTCACAAAATACAGCATATATGCCTGATTAAAACTCTACAGAGTGTAGGGATAGAAGGAACATTCCTCAGCATCTTAAAAGCCATCTACGAAAAGCCCACACAGGCTACACCCTTTTTGAACTTGATCACAGTAACTTCTTGCAAGATATATCTATGAAGGCAAGAGAAACAAAAGCAAAAATGAACTATTGGGACTTCATCAAGATAAGAAGCTTCTGCACAGCAAAAGAAACAGTCAACACAAGGAAAAGACAACCTACAGAATGGGAGAAGATATTTGCAAATGACAGATCAGATAAATGGCTAGTATCCAAGATCTATAAAGAATTCATTAAACTCAACAGCAAAGAAACAAAGAATCCAATCACTAAATGGGCAATAGACATAAACAGAAATTTCACTGAGGAAGACCTAGACATGGCCAACAAGCTCAAGAGAAAATGCTCTGCATCCCTTGCCATCAAGGAAATACAGATCCAAACCACAATTTGATACCTCCTCACACTAGTGAGAATGGTGAAAATTAACAAGACAGGAAACAACGAATGTTGGAGAGGATGTGAAGAAAGGGGAACCGTCTTGCACTTTTGGTGGGATGTGAACTGGTACAGCCACTCTGGAAAACTGTGTGGAGGTTCCTCAAAGAGTCAAAAATAGAGTTACCCTATGACTCAGCAATTGCATGGCTGGGGATTTACCCCAAAGACACAGATGCGTTGAAAGATCAAGACACCTGTACCCCAACGTTTATAGCAGCAATGTCCACAATAGCCAAACTGTGGAAGGTGCCTCGGTGTGCATTGACAGATGAATGGATAAAGAAGATGTGATATATATATATATATATATATATATATATATATATATATTCAGCCATTAGAAAGACAAATACCCACCATTTGCTTCAACATGTATAGAAATGGAGGGTATTATGCTGAGTGAAGTAAGTCATTCGGAGAAGAACAAATGTTATATGGTTTTATTCATACAGGGAATATAAAAAATAGTGAAAGGGATTATAGGGGACAGGAAAGAAAATGAGTGGTAAATATAAGAGAGGGTGACAGAACATGAGAGACTCCTAACTCTGGGAAAAGAATTAGGGTTAGTGGAAGGGGAGGTGGGCAGGGGGATGGGATGACTGGGTGATGAGCACTGAGGAGGTCATTTGACAGGATGAGCAATGAGTGTTATACTATATGTTGGCAAATCGAGCTCCAATTAGAAAATATACAAAAAAATAACATATCACAAAAGAATATTAAATGAAATGAAAAATAATCTTGATGGAATATATAGCAGGCAAGATGAAGTACAGAAACTAAGTAATGACCTGGAAGACACAGTAATGGAAATAAACCAAGTTAAGTAAATGAAAGAATAAAAAATTTTGCAAAGAGAATAGACTAGGAAATTCAGCAACTCCGTCTAGCATAAAAACATTTGCATTGTAAGGTTCCCAGAAGAGGAAGAGAGAGAAAACGGGGCAGAAAATTTATTTGAGGAAATAAGAGCTGAAAACTTTCCTAATCTGTGGAAGGAAACAGATTTAGATCTAGGAAGACACAGACATCCCCCCACAAATTCAACCCAAGCAGTTCCACATCAAGACACATAGTAAATTCAACATAGAAGCAACAGTTGGCACAACAAGAGGGAGATATGTTTATAATGCTTTTTGGAACTTGTTGGGGGACTTGTCTAGAAACAAAGGAGCTGGCAGCCAACATTTTCGTCCTCTACCTGCCAGAGTAAACACAGAACTACCTGTGGGAGGTAATTTTGCACAGACACTTGTTACATAACCTGCTAGCAGTGCGCTGTATCCCTGAGTTCTCTAAGGCCTTGCCCACTCCAAGCCTGCTGGCCTGGGCCCTGGGTTAATTATAAATTTTGTCAGCTCCAAGCATACTCCTCCTAGGTGATGCCTTCTCACACCAAACCCACAGCAGACACAGGCTTCAAGGGATTGGGCCTACGACTAGGGGCTCAGCACAAATTTTACTTATGCTGTACATGCTTTGCCCAACCACTCTGCTCACAGATGTCTTGAGAGCCTACCTACTGCCATGCTCCATGTCCAGCTGCCATGTACACAGATAGCATGTGTGCTCAGCCAACACATTCTGCACACAGCCACCACGTGCAAAGATATCCTGTACCATTGGCCACTGCCACACCTTGGGGCATCTGGCCTAAGACTGGTGGTTCAGCACAAATTTTGGTAATTTTGCACATGAGCCCTGACCAACCACTGCACACATAGAAGCTGTGCACTTCTGGAATGTCATCACAGCCACCATGAGTTGCACCCCTGGTGGCCACCAGACTGTGAAAGATCCAGCCTAGGTCTAGTGACTTAGTGCAAATTTTACAAATACCATTGCCCTGCCCTGATGTCACTCTGAATTCATGCCCACTCACAGCCAGCCTGCTTGAGTCTCACTAACCACACAGAGAGCAAGTACTGACCATGACAGGCAGGGTCAGTGCATACATCTGGACTAAAAGGAAAGGTGACTCAGATACAATAGCAAGAGGCAAGTAACACGCATAGGAGGCTGCCCTGACATACTAGGTTCTGGTGAAAAGGGGATATTGCACTGCAGGGCAATGAGGACCTCTTCTTCATAAAGCCACTACATTCAAGAGCAGAAGATGTAGCTGACTTTCCTAGCACACAGAAGCACAGAGAGGTAGAAAAAAAATAAAGATACAGAGATATATGTCCCAAATGAAAGAATGGGAAAATATCAAAGGAAAACAGAAATAAGTAATATGCCTGATGGAGAATTTACTCTATTATTAGAATTACTCTAAGGTAATGATCATAAAGATACTCACAGGATTTTAGAAAATGGTAGATAACATCAGTGAGATCCTTGACAAAGAGATAAAAAATAATATATCGCAGATGAAGAACTCAATAAATGAATTTAAAAATATAAAAGATGGAATAAATAATAGGGTAAAGGACAGAATAACTTATCACTGACCTGGAGGATAGTGTAATGGAAAGCAAGCAAGCTGAAGAGCAGAAACAAATATTAAATAATGAGAATATACTTAGAGAATTAAGTCACTCCATCAAATGTAATAATATTCGTATATAGGGATCCCAGGAGGAGAGAGAAAATGGGGAGGCAGAAAAAGTACTTGAAGAAATAATAGCTGAAAACTTCCAAAATCTGAGGAGAGAAACAGAGATCCAGGTTTAGGAGGCACAGGGATCAAGCAACAAATTCAACCCAAGGAAGTCCATACCAAGTAATTAAAAAGGCAAAAAAAAAAAAAAAAAAAAAAAAAAAAAAAAAAAAAAAACCTAAAAGAAAAAACAGAAAGAAAAAAGGCAATAAAGAAAGAAACCAGATTGAAAGAATTGGACATTTCCATTTTTCTGTAAACACCCTCTGAAACCATCACTCATTCTTGGAAATTGAAGAGACATGTTAGTATGTTGGGAAAAGAAAAAAAGATTTCAAAGACAGTATATTTTAAAAAGTAAGATATCACCAATTTTTATATTAATTAAATGTTTTTTTTATTGGAGTTCAATTTGTCAACATATAGCATAACACCCAGTGCTCATCCCACCAAGTGCCCCCCTCAGTGACCATCACCCAGTCACCTCCCGCCCACCTCCCTTTACACCACCCCTTGTTTGTTTCCCAGAGTTAGGAGTCTCTCATGTTTTGTCACCCTCACTGATATTTTCACTCATTTTTTTCTCCTTTCCCATTTATTGCCTTTCACTATTTTTTATAGTCCCCAAATGAATGAGACCATATAATGTTTGTCCTTCTCCAATTGACTTATTTCACTCAGCATAATACCCTCCAGTTCCATCCATGTTGAAGCAAATGGTGGGTATTTGTCATTTCTAATGGCTGAGTAATATTCCATTATATACATAAACCACATCTTCTTTATCCATTCATCTTTCGATGGACACCGAGGCTCTTTCCACAGCTTGGCTCTTGTGGACATTGCTGCTATAAACATCGGGGTGCAGGTGTCCCGGCGTTTCACTGCATCTGTATCTTTGGGGTAAATCCCCAACAGTGCAATTGCTGGGTCGTAGGGCAGGTCTATTTTTAACTCTTTGAGGAACCTCCACACAGTTTTCCAGAGTGGCTGCACCAGTTCACATTCCCACCAACAGTGCAAGAGGGTTCCCCTTTCTCCACATCCTCTCCAACATTTGTGGTTTCCTGCCTTGTTAATTTTCCCCATTCTCACTGGTGTGAGGTGGTATCTCATTGTGTTTTTTTTTCTCATTGTGGTTTTTATTTGTAATTCCCTGATGACCAGTGATGCAGAGCACTTTCTCATGTGCTACTTGGCCACATCTATGTCTTCCGCTGTGAGATTTCTATTCATGTCTTTTGCCCATTTCATGATTAGATTATCTGTTTCTTTGCTGTTCAGTTTAATAAGTTCTTTAGAGATCTTGGATACTAGCCATTTATTTGATATGACATTTGCGAATATGTTCTCCCATTCTGTAGGTTGTCTTTTAGTTTTGTTGACTGTATCCTTTGCTGTGCAAAAGCTTCTTATCTTGATGAAGTCCCAAAAATTCATTTTTGCTTTTGTTTCTATTACCTTCATGGATGTATCTTGCAAAAAGTTACTGTGGCCAAGTTCAAAAAGGGTGTTGCCTGTGTTCTCCTCTAGGATTTTGATAGAATCTTGTCTCACATTTAGATCTTTAATCCATTTTGACTTTATCAAATGTATGGTGTAAGAGAATGGTCCAGTGTCATTCCTCTGCATGTGGATGTCAAATTTTCCCAGCACCATTTATTTCTGGGCATTGATTTGTATCCTGCCACACTGCCAAATTGCTGTATGAGTTCTAGCAATCTGGGGGTGGAGTCTTTTGGGTTTTATACATACAGTATCATGTCATCTGCAAAGAGGGAGAGTTTAGCTTCTTCTTTGCCAATTTGAATGCCTTTTATTTCATTTTGTTGTCTGATTGCTGAGGCTAGGACTTCTAGTACTATGTTGAATAGCAGTGGTGAGAGTGGACATCCCTTTTGTGGCCCTGATCTTAGGGGAAAGACTCCCAGTGTTTCCCCATTGAGAATGATGTTGGCTGTGGGCTTCTCGTAGATGGCTTTAAAGATGCTAAGGAATGTTCCCTCTATCCCTACACTCTCAAGAGTTTTCATCAGGAATGGATGCTGTGTTTTGTCAAATGCTTTCTCTGCATCTATTAAGAGGATCATATGGTTCTTGTTTTTTCTCTTGCTGATATGACCAATCACATTATTTGCTTTATAAGTGCTGAACCAGCCTTGCATCTCGGGGATAAATCCCACTTGGTCATGGTAAATAATCTTCTTAATGTATTGTTGGATCCTATTGGCTAGAATCATGTTGAAAAATTTTGCATCCATATAAGGATGGCTACCCCTGCTTTCTTTTGAGGACCATTTGAATGGTAACTGGTTCTCCAACCTTTTATTTTCAGGCTGTAGGTGTCCTTCTGTCTAAAATGAGTCTCTTGTAGACAGCAAATAGATGTGTCCTACTTTTTTATCCAGTCTGAAACCCTGCGCCTTTTGATGGGGTCATTAAACCCGTTCACGTTCAGAGTTACTATTGAAAGATATGAGTTTAGTGTCATCATGATATCTATTCAGTCCCTGTTTTTGTGGATTGTTCCACTGGACTTCTTCTTAAAGGGGAATTTTAAGAGTTCCCCTTAAAATTTCTTGCAGAGCTCGTTTGGAGGTCACATATTCTTTCAGTTCCTGCCTGTCTTGGAAGCTCTTTATCTCTCCTTCCATTTTGAATGAGACCCTTGCTGGATAAAGTATTCTGGGTTGCATGTTCTTCGCATTTAGGACCCTGAATATATCCTGCCAGCCCTTTCTGGCCTGCCAGGTCTCTGTGGAGAGGTCTGCTGTTACCCTAATACTCCTCCCCATAAAAGTCAGGGATTTCTTGTCTCTTGCTGCTTTAAGGATCTTCTCTTTATCTTTGGAATTTGCAAGCATCACTATTAAATGTCGAGGTGTTGAACGGTTTTTATTGATTTTAGGGAGGGATCTCTCTATTTCCTGGATCTGAATGCCTGTCTCCCTTCCCAGATTAGGAAAATTTTCAACTAGGATTTGGTCAAATACATATTCTGGCCCTCTGGCCCTTTCGGTGCCCACAGGAACCCCAATTAAACGTAGGTTTTTCTTTCTCAGGCTGTCGTTTATTTCCCTTAATCTGTCTTCATAGTCTTTTAATTGTTTGTCTCTTTTTTCCTCAGTTTCCCTCTTTGCCATCAACTTGTCTTCTATGTCACTCACTCATTCTTCCACCTCGTTAACCCTCATCTTTAGGACTTCTAATTTGGATTGCATCTCATTCAATTGATTTTTAATTTCTGCCTGATTAGATCTAAATTCTGCAGTCATGAAGTCTCTTGAGTCCTTTATGCCTTTTTCTAGAGCCACCAGTAGCTGTATAATAGTGCTTCTGAATTGGCTTTGTGACATTGAATTGTAATCCAGATTTTGTAACTCTGTGGGAGAGAGGACCTTTTCTGATTCTTTCCTTTGAGGTGAGGTTTTCCTTCTAGTCCTTTTGCTCAGTGCAGAGTGGCCGAAAACAAGTTGTACTGGGAAAAGGAGAAAAAGAGAGGAGAGAAAGAAGGAAAGGAAATAGAAAAAGAAAAAAGAAAAAAAAGAAAAAGAAGAATGGAAAAAAAGGGTGGGGGAAGCAAACAGAAATCAAAAAGCAAAAAAAAACCACGGGGGAGTATCTTCTGTTTCTGTATACTTTAAGTCCCTTGACTTCCCCCGGAAGCTGTCCTTCTAGCTGGTTTTCTGGGGGAGGGGCCTGTTGTGCTGATTTTCAGGTGTTAGCACTTGGGGGAGCTGCTCTTCCCCCTGCCTGGTGCAGGGCTCAGTGGGCGTTATTTACCCCGTGAGGCCCCAGGAGGAACAACCACAGTGACCTCGGCCAGCTCTAGAGCCCCAGATTCAGCTCCCCCAGTGACTATGGACCTCTCAGTCTGCAAGGCCTGGATGCTCCGGGGGCGGGGCTGCTGATCTGTTCAGCTCGGGGCAGGAGCCTCCTTGCTGTCCTGGGCCCTCCTGGCCCCTGCCTGTCCCGGGAGGAGGCCAGATCCTGGGCTGTGTTCCGGCGCCCTGTGCTCCCGGGCCTGCACCGTTGGAATCACGCTCCTGGCCGCACAGCCCCCTCTCCGGGGAGCCTCCACCAGAGCCCCTCCGAGCTGCTCTTGGGTCCAGCCCTGCGGGAGCTGCAGCCCTTTAGGGAGCTGGGCGCACTCTCCCTGGGGCGCAGTTGCTCTGTTAGTGTCCCCGGGAGCCCGAGGGCATCCCCGCCCTCCTGGGTCCTGCTCTAACTCCCTGCGGGCGCCTTTCGGCCCGGGAAGGTTGGTGCAGCTCCTGTTCCTCCGGGACGGGGCTCTCCAGTCCTGGGGACACTCGCGCTGGGCTTAGCCCGGCTCCTCGCGGGGCCCCTCCCCCTTGGATGCCTTTTGTTTATTTCTTTTTCCCCATCTTCCTACCTTGATAGAAGCGCGAACTCTTCTCACTGTAGCATTTCAGCTGTTCTCTCTTTAAATCTCAGGCCGATGGGATCCCTGGGTGGCGCAGCGGTTTGGCGCCTGCCTTTGGCCCAGGGCGTGATCCTGGAGACCCGGAATCGAATCCCACATCGGGCTCCCGGTGCATGGAGCCTGCTTCTCCCTCTGCCTATCTCTCTCTGCCTCTCTTTCTCTCTGTGACTATCATAAAATAACAAAAAATAATAATAATAAAAAAAATAAATCTCAGTCCGAATTCGTAGATTTTCAGGATGATTTGAAATGATCTGAATGCCTGTTTCCCTTCCCAGATTAGGAAAGTTCTCAGCTATGTTTTGTTCAGATACATATTCTGGACCTCTGTCCCTTTCGGCGCCCTCGGGTACCCCCAATTAAACATAGATTTTTCTTCCTCAGGCTGTCATTTATTTCTCTTAACCTTTCCTCGTGGTCTTTTAATTGTTTTTCTCTTTGTTCCTCAGCTTCCTTTCTTGACATCAACTTGTCTTCTATGTCACTCACTATTTCTTCTACCTCATTAACCCTCATCATTAGGACCTCCAGTTTGGATTGCATCTCATTTGATTGATTTTTAATTTTGGCCTGATTAGATCACAATTCTGCAGTCATGAAGTCTCTTGAATCCTTTGCTTTTTTCCAGAGCCACCAGTCTTATAATTGTGCTTCTGAATTGGCTTTCTGACATGGATTGTAATCCAAATTCATTAACTCTGTGGCAGAGAGTACTGTTTCTGATTCTTTCTTTTGTGGTGAGTTCTTCTTTCTTGTCATTTTGCTCAGTGCAGACTGGTTAAAAACGAGTTTTAATGGAAAAGGAAGAAAACAAAAAGAATAAAAAGGGAGGGGTATCCTCTGGTTCTATATACTGTAAATCCCTTGAGTTCCCCTGGATCTTCCCAGCACTGCTCGCTGAAGAACGTGCTCTTCCCCTGTCCTTCCAGGGGGAGGGGCCTGCTGTGCTGATTCTCATGTGATTCCTCGGGGAGCTGCCCCCCCACCCCGCCAGGTGCAGGGCTCTTTGGGAGCTGGTTTTTCTGTGTGGCCCCTATTCCCTGGTGGCCCCGTTCCATCCCAGGCACAAGGTGACACAAGGAAGAACAACAACACTGGCTGCTGCCAGGTTTCCAGCTCTGGAGTCAGCTCCCTCAGTAACAACCACAGTCTGCCATTCCACACTGGCTTTGATGCTCCAGGCAGTGGGGCACTTATCTGCTCTGCTTGGGGGTGCCCGGTGGCAGGGGAGTCCTCGCTGTCCTGTGCCCTCCCTGCCTCTGCCTCTCAGGGGGAGCACAGGATGCTGGGCTGTGTCTGCTCGGCACCCTGGCTTTTTGGGCCCTGCGCTGCTGGAATCACGCTCCCAGGGCTGTGGCTCCCCAAAGCAGCAGGGCACAGTCCCCTCAACAGGAGCCGCTGCCTGAACTTCTCCCTAGGCCCCGCTGGCTGAGCGCTCCAGCCCTTTATGGAACTCGGCCCCTATGGAAATCAGCACGGGTTTGTGGTGCGCTCTCCCCTGGGGTGCACTTCCTCTGTTAGTGATTCCGGGATCCTGGAGGCTCCACTGCCCCTCCTGCAGTTTTGACCGGTTTCCCTGCTAAGAGATTTTCTGTCCAGGAAGAATCCAGTGCAGATTTTTAAATTTCTTGCTTCTCCGGGACTGGACTTTCCTGTGCTGGAGGCTTTAGCCACCCAGCCTTAGCCAGGTCCTCGTGAGGGCCCCTCCCCCCATTTGAGCCTCTTTTTTTCTGCCTTCCTACCTTGTTAGAAGCGCAAAATTTTCTCTCTGTAGCATTCTTGCTGTTCTATCTTTAAATCTCAGGTTGAATTCGTAGGTTTTCTGGATGATTTGAAAGTTATCTAGGTAAGTTGGTGGGGACAGGTGACTTGGGGACCCCACTTCTCTGCCATCTTCCCCTTCCCCTCCTCTTCAATGCCTTTTAAATGCCCATTGGATAAAGCCCTAAATACTTGACCCAGAAAATTAAATTTAGTTTCCCATCTTTATCTATCTCCACATGCAACCTTTCTATTTCCACTCTAGCCACATTAGACCTCTGTTTCTTCAACATGCCAAACTGTCCTCTATCTTAAACCTGCAAACATGATAATCTTTACAATCTGAATATTCTCCCCTCTTTTATTTACCTAGTTAAATCCTACTTATCCTTCAAATATCATTTGTAAAATCCAACCTTTCCTGGGTTAAAATGGGTGCAGCATGAAGCTAGAGTGTAAGTATAGAGTAGATATTCCTAAGGAATGATACATATTGTATAGATGCATGAGTATTTAGAAGTACATGGTGCAATGGAGGTATATAGAAAATTCCTAACACTAGGGGAAACTGGGTGGCTCAGTTGGTTAAGTGTCTGCCTTCAGCTCAGTTCATGACTCAACATTGGGCTACCTGTTTAACGGGGAGCCTGCTTCTCCCTCTCCCTCTGCCCCTCCCTCCAAATTGTGTCCTCTCTCATTCACTGTACTCTCTCTCAAATAAATAAATAAAATCTTTTTAAAAAGAAAATTCCTAATACTAATTACACTTATTAATTATTTGTTTATATTTCATTTCAATGCTTTGTTATAAACTTCAAGAGAGCAAAAGCAATGTCTTCCATTTTCCATGTAAAATTAGTACAAATTTATTCCTAAATAATTGATTAAATATTATAGTGAAACCATGTGAAGCCAAAGATTTCTTTTTTTCATGTACTTTTAAATTTTGGGCTCAATTTTTTATTTTTTATTGGATGAGATTAGCAGTTTGTGGATTTTGAGAAATTGGTTCATTAATCTAAGATGTTGAATTTATATGCATAGGGTTTTCTCATATTCACTTTTTTTCACTTTAATGAGAGCAATATCTGTAGTTTTATATGCCCTGTTTCATTCCTGATATTAGTAATTTATGCCTTCTCTCTTTCTTTGTCAGTTTTACTAGATGTTTGTCAGTGTTATTGATATTTCTAAATAATCTCCTTTTTGTTTCAATGATTTCTCTCTTGTTTTTCCATTTTATATTTCACTTTTTTCTTTTCTGGAGATAATGGATATATTTATCATTTTAATTGTAACTATGATTTAATGGATATATACATATATCCAAGTTTATTCACATTGTATACCTTAAATGTGTCCAGTTTTTTAATATCAGAAAATACTTACATAATGCTATTTTAAAAGTTACTAATGCTAGTAAGTCTATGCTGGAGTTTGGAAGTATTTATTTACCTATGATATAATTGACATATAAGATTGTGAAACTTCAAGGTGTACAACATTTTTTTGGTTTACCTCTCTCCCTTGTTCCCCTGTACTTGTTTATTTTGGTTCTTAAATTCCACATAGGAGTGGTTTTATTTGATACATATATAGAGTTTAATATGATTGCCACTGAAGGATTAGCTAACACCTCTATTGTATTACATAATCATCATTTCCTTTTTTGTGGTCACAGCATTTAAGATCTAGTTTCTTTGCAACTTTAAAGTATACAATACAGTACTGTTTACCTAAATCAGTATGCTGTGTGTTAGATCTCTAGAACTTATTCATCTTCTAGTCGTGAGTTTGCACCTTTTGGTCAACATCTCCCAATTCACCTACCCCCAGATCCTGGTAAGAAATTTTACTCTCTGTTGTTACAAGTTGGCTTTTTTGACTCCACATATAAGTGATACTCTACAGTATTTGGTTTTCTCTGACTTATCTCAGCATAATTTCCTCCAGGTCCATACATGTAGTTACAAATGGCAGGATTAACTTCTTTCTTATGGTTGAATAATATTCCCTTGTATAAATACATACCACATCTTGAGGGAGGGTCCAAGGTGGCAGCATAGGAAGATATTGCACTCACATTCTCACATGGACACACTGAATCTATATCTACATATAGAGCAATTCCTACTAAAGAAGAATTGAAGGCTGTTTGAAAAGCTTTGGCACAACAAAGGATAAAGAGACCACATAAAGTATGACAAGAGAGATGGAGACAGGGTAATGATGGGTACCCTACCCCCAATGCTGTGAATTGCAGCAGGGACTGATAGTACTGGGGGACTCTGAGCAGGTTTGTTTGCCTGGGGTGACAGAAAAAAAGTCACAGTTTAAAGGACAACTATATTACAAGTGAACTAATCCAAACAGTGGGAAAACATTGTAATTCTCTCCAGTGCTGGATGTGCTGACAAGTGTCATTATTTATGATCTCCCTCCACCTTAATATCATAGAGAGGAGTAGGTAGGGTCCAGGAGCTCTAGCTGGCCTGCTGCCTCATCAATCCTCAGACAGGCACAGAAAAAAAAGGGGGGTTAGAAAAGGCAGCTAGAGTAGAATTGAACTAATCCTAAAAGATCTGAAAAATGGTGAGGGAACTGCTAGAAATCTTTCTAAGATTACAGGTGCTGGTGCTGACAAGCACCATTGTTTACATTTCCCCTCCACATTTAAAGGATAGACAGGAGCAGAATCTGGGTGTCTAGTCAGCCTTTTGCTTCAATGAGCATCAGTATCCTAGGCCATTCCCACCCTAGCTATCCCCCTAAAGTGGGCTCACACCCATATCTGCCAGAGCTCTAGCCCTCCTACTAAGGTAACCTCAGTCTGGTGCATACAGGGACACCCTCAGGCTGCAACTACTATAAATCCAGACATCTCAAAAAGTGACATAGGTGTAAAGCAATTCAGTAAACTGCAGGCCCACATCCCCACTGCAACTCCAGCCAATTTGCTAGGGCATCTGCCATTTGGAGCACTCCAGGACCACCTGGACCATAATGTACTGAAAACTCCCAGTCCACACTTGTGCCTTCTTAAAATCCAGCTATTCCAACAGGGTGCCCCCTGCAATAGAGCACATTTGGGACCCCCTATCTGTTGTTCACTTCAACTCCAGTTATCTCACCAAAGTGGTCCCAACATAAAGTGCCCAGAAAACTCCAAGAAGCACCCACTACGGCTCCAACCAGCCAGCAAAACCTACCAGGTACACACAATCTACACAAGGCCACATCTTCAACACTGGGGGGGGGGGGTAGCTTTTTATCCTAATTCATAGATACAAACGCAGGACATTAAAGAAAAAAACCGAGAGAGAGAGAGAGAGAGAGAGTAATATGCTCAAAAATTTTTTTAAAAAGACAAAACTTCAGAAATAGAACCAACTAAAATGAAGATAAGCAATCAACCTAATGAAGAGTTCAAAATAATGACAATAAAGGTGCTCACCATTTTTTTTTTTGTTAACCTGAGTTTCTAGATCATTTTCGTTATGTGAGTGATTTCTTTCCAAAACTAATTCCCAAAGGAAGTAGGGCAATGTGACAAGAGAAACAGCCAAGCAACATGAGAAAAAAGAAACCAACAAAAAGACGCTAAGCATTTTTCTTGGGATCAGAGAAATCCTGATCGTGTAAGGTTTTTTCACCCTGCCCTGAGAAAAACCAATTCCCTGACTCAGATGCTTCAGGAGAGAACTGGGTTTCTGATCCAGTAAATCGTGACTGCCTCTGGCACTTGGTTCCCACAGCTGTGGATGTGGCCTCAGACCAGCTCGGTGGTTTCCAGGCTGCACTTGGAGGAGTTGGAAGGGCTCTGAACATGCACCTTAGGGGCAGCCTGGGATCCATACCCTACAGCTTTTAATTGATAGGTACACCAACTCACATAAAACTTTGCTAGAAAGAAGTCGGATTGTGTGTTTTAAGAAGACTTGAAAAAGGGCAGCCTGGGTGGTTTAGCACACAGGCTAAACAGAAAAAAAAATTAAAAGGAGAATAGATTTGGAGACATCTGGGACAATATCAAACATACTAATATCTACATTATAGTGATCTTTGAAGAGAAAAGAAAAAAAGTCAGGATTTTATTTGAAGAAAAAATAGCTGAAAATTTCTGAACCTGGAGAAAGGATCAGACATCCAGGTCCAGTAATCAAAGAGAGTCACAAATGAGAAGAACCCAAGGAGGTCCACACCAAGACAAGTAATAATTAAAATGGCAAATTTAAAAATAAGAGAAACTCTTAAAAAGCAACGAGAGAGCAGTGACTAGTTAAGTAAAGGAAAACCCATAAAGCTATCAGCTGATTTTTCAATGGAAACTTAGCTTTGCTCACTCCATTCCAGCCATACTGGACTCCTTGCAAAATGCCCCCACCTCAGGGCTTTTGCAGTTACTGTTCCCTCTGCATGGAGCACTCTTCCCTCAGATAGTTGCCAGTCTAGTTCCTTCACTCCCTTCAGGTATCTCTGCTCAAATGGCCAGAACAAAGTGGCATGATATAGTCAAAACCTACAACTAGGGACACCTGAGTGTCTCAGTTGATTGAACAGCTGACCTTGATTTCAGTTCAGTCATGATCTTGGAGTCTTGAGATCAAGCCCTACATCAGGCTCCATACTCAGCAGGGAGTCGGCTTCAGTATTCTCTCTCTACCTCTGCCCCTCCTCCTGCTCATTGCTATCTCAAATAAATAAATAAATCTTAAAAAGTAAAACTACAGCAAAAAACACTCCACCCAGCAAGGTTATCATTCATCAATGAAGGAGAGATCATTACATTTTTATTCAAATTCCAGTCACTTAACATACAGGGTTAATATTAGTTTCAGGTGTATAATTTAGTGATTTATCACATTTTTTTCAAATATTTTATTTATTTACTCATGAGAGACACACAGAGAGAGGCAGAGACACAGGCAGAGGGAGAAGCAGGCTTTAAGGCTCCATACAGGGAGCCTGATGTGGGACTTGATCCTGGGACTATAGGATCATGCCCTGAGCCCAAGGCAGACGCTCAACCGCTGAGCCACCCAGGCATCCCTAGTGATTCATCACTTATATACAACACCCAATGTTCACCAAAACAAGTGATATTCTTAATACCACCACCCATTTAACCCATCTGCCACTCACCTTCCCTTAAGTAACCATCAGTTTTTTTTTTTCTATACTTAAGAGTCTGGTTTTTTCTTTGCCTCTTTTTGCCCCTATATTCATTTGTTTTGTTTTCTAAATTCCACATGAGTGAAATGATATGGTATTTCTTTTTCTCTGACTTATGTATGTTGCTTAGCATAATACTCTCTAGTTACAACAATGCCATTACAAATGGCAAGATTTCATTCTTCTTATGCCTGGATAATAGTCCATTGTATGTATCTACCACATCTTTATCCATTCACCAGTCAATGAACATTTTGGCTCTTTCCATAATTTGGCTATTGTTGATAATGCTGCTATAAACATTACGGTGCATGTTTCCCTTTGAATCAGTATTTCTATATTCTTTTGCTAAATACCTACTAGTAAAATAACTCGGTTGTGGGGTAGTTCTATTTTTAACTTTTTGAGGAACCTCCATGTTGTTTTCCAGAATGGCTACATCAGTTTGCATTCCCACCAGCAGTGCAAGATGGCTCCCTTTTTTCAACACTCAGCTGCTTCCTGTGTTACTGATTTTAGCCATTCTGACAGATGTGAGGTGATATCTCATTGTAGTTTTGCTTTTCCTTGATGATGAATGATGTTGAGCATCTTTCCATGTGGCCATCTGGATGTCTTCCTTGGAAAAATGCTCATGTCTTCTACACATGTTTTACCTGGATTTCTTGGGTTTTTTTTATATATATAAAGTTCTTTATGTATTTTGGATACTAACACTTTATCAGATACATCATTTGCAATTATCTTCTCCCATTCTGTAGGTTGCATTTTAGTTTTCTTGATTGTTTCCTCCACTGTGCAGAAACTTTTATATTGAAGTCCCAGCAGTTTATTTTTGCTTTGCTTCCCTTGTCTTAGGAGACATATCTAGTAAGAAGTTGCTATGGCTGATGTCAGAGAGGTTGCTGTCTATCCTGTCCTCAAAGATTTTTGTTTTATGTCTCAAATTTAGGTTTATAATCCATTTTGAATTTATTTTTGTGCATGGTGTAAGTGGTCTGATTTCATTTTGCATATTTTTGTCCACTTTTCCTAACATCATTTTCTCTTGGATATTCTTTCCTACTTTGTTGAAGATTAATTTAACATATATTGTGGTTTCATTTCTGGGATTTTTATTCTGTGTCATTCATCCATGTGTCTGTTTTCTGTGTCAGTACTATAATGTCTTGATGACTATAGCTTTGTCATATAATCTGAAGTATGGAATTGTGATGCTTCCAGCTTTGATTTTATTTTTCAACATTACTTTGGCTCTTTGGAGTCTTTTGTGATTCCAGACAAATTTTAGGATTGTTTGTTCTACCTCTATGATAAATGCTGGTAGTAAATTGGTGGGGATTTCATTAAATGTGCAGATTGCTTTGTGTAGTATAAACATTTTAACAATGTTTGTTCTTCCATTCTATGAGTATGGAACTTTTTCCATTTCTTCCTTTGATCTTAAATTTATTTCATAGGTGTTTTATAGTTTTCAGAGTATAGATTTTTACGTCTTTGGTTAGGTTTATTCCTAGGTATGTTATTAGTTTGCATGCAATTGTAAATAAGATCAATTCCTTAATATTGCTTTCTGCCACTTCATTATTGCTATATAGAAATGCAACAGATTTCTGTACATTGATTTTGTATCCTGTGATTTTACTGAATTCATGTATCAGTATTAGCAATTTTCTGGTGGAGTCTTTTGGGTCTCCTACATAGAAGAGTATGTCCTCTACAAATATTGAAAGATTGACTTCTTCCTTGCCAATGTGGATGCCTTTTTTTGTATATTTTTTATTGGAGTTCAACTTGCCAACATATTGTATAATACCCAGTGCTCATCCCATCAAGTGTCCCTTTCAGGGCCTGTCACCCCATCCCCCCACCCATCTCCCCTTCCACTACCTCTTGTTCATTTCCCAGAGTTAGGAGTCTCTCATGTTTTGTCACCCTCTATGATTTTTCCCATTTATTTTCTCTTCTTTCCCCTATGATCCCTTCCACTATTTTTTATATTCCCTGTATGAGTGAAACCATATGATGATTGTCCTTTTCTGATTGACTTACTTCACTCAGCATAATACCCTCCAGTTCCATCCACATCAAAGCAAATGGTGGGTATTCGTTGTTTCTACTGGTTGAGTAATATTCCATTGTATGCATAGACCTTTTTATTTCTGTTTTCTGATTGCTGAGCCTGGGACTTCCAGTACTAATTTAAATAAGAGTGGTGAGAGTGGAATCCATGTCTTCTTCCAGACCTTAGAGTAAAAGCTCTCAGTTTTTCCCCCGTAAAGGATGATATTAGGTGTGGGTTTTTTTTAAAATATATCCTTTATTATGTTGAGGTATGTTCTCTCTAACCCTTTTTTATTAAGGGTTTTTGTAATGAATGAATGTAAATGCTTTTTCTGCATCTATTCAAAGGATAATATGATTCTTATACTTTCTTTTATTAATGTGGTATATCATGTTGATTGATTTGTAAATATAGAACCACCCTTGCAAACCAGGAATAGACGCCAGTTGATCAAGTTGAATGATTCTTTTAATGTACTATTGGATTAGATTTGCTGGTATTTATTCAGAATTTTACATCTATGTTCATCAATGATATTGGCATCTAGTTCTCTTTTTTAATGGAGTCTTTATCTGCTTTTTGTATCAGATAATGCTGGCCTCACAGGATGAATTCAAAAGTTTTCCTTCCATCTCTGTTTTTTGGATTAGTTTGAGAAGAATAAATATTAATCCTTCTTTAAATGTCTGGTAGAATTCATGTGTGAAGCATTCTGATCTTGAACTTTTGTTTCTTGGGATCTTTTTGATTATAGATTCAATCATTGCTGGTTATCAGTCTGTTCAAGTTTTCTGTTTCTTTCACTTTCAGTTTTGGTATTTTATGTTTCTTGGGAATTATTCATTACTTCCAAGTTGTCCAATTTGTTGGTGTAAACTGTTTCATAATATTCTCTTGTAATTATATTTCTGTGGTGTTGGTTGCTATTGCTCTTCCTCATTTGTGATTTTTTATTATTTGGATCCTTTATCTTTTCTTTTTGATAAATTTGGTTAGAGATTTATCAATTGTATTAATTTTTTTCAAAGAACCAGCTCCTAGTATCATTGATCTATTCTATTGGGGGTTTTATAGTTTCTATATCATTTATTGCTGCTAAATATTTACTATTTCCTTCATTCTTCTGGCATTAGACTTTGTTGTTCTTTTTCTGGCTTCTTTAGGTGTATGGTTAGCTTGTTAATTTGAGATTTTTCTTGCTTCTTGAAATAGGCCTGTATTGCTATATCCTTCCATCTTTGGACTACTTTTGCTACATCCCAACATTTTTGGTCATTGTATTTTCATTTTTATTTGTTTCCACATATTCTTACATTTCTTCTTTGGCTTCCTGGTTGAGCCGTTCATTGTTTAATAGCATGTTATTTAACCTCCATGTATTTGTGGCCTTTCCAAAATTTTCTTGTGGTTGATGTCTACTTTAATATTGTTCTGGGCAGAAAAGGTATGAATTCAATCTTTTTATATTTGTTGAGGCCGCTTTGTGACCTAATATGTCATCCAGTCTGGAAAAGGTTCCTTGTCCACTTGAAAACCATATGTATTCTGCTGCTTTGGGATGGAATGTTCTGAATATATGTGTTAAGTCCATCAGGTCTGGCGTGTCATTCAATGTCATTGTTTCCTTCTTGATATTCTGTGTTTATAATCTGTCCATTGATGTAAATGAGGTGTTAAAGGTCCCTACTCTTATTTTATTGTTATTATCAATTAGGTCCTTTATGTTTATTAATTGTTTTATATATTTGGGTGGTCCCTTGTTGAATGCATAAATTATCACAATTGTTATATCTTCTTGGCGGTTTGTCCCCTTTGTGTTTATATAATGCCTTCTTTGTCTCTTGTTACAGCCTTTGTTTTAAAATCTAGTTTGCCCAATATAAGTATTGCTACTCTAGCCTTCTTTTGACATCCACTTGCATGATAAATATTTTTCCATACCTTGCTTTAAATCTGCAGGTGCCTTTAGGTCTAAAAATGAATCTCATTTAGGTGGTTTCTAGAAGTTAGTGAAAGAATAGGGGACCTCCTTTCATCTGGTACCTTGAATTTAGCTAGATAAAGATCAAATCATTTTGAACACCCAGGAATTCAACCTGAGATATAAGAAAAGAATTTCTGGAACTCTACAAGTAGAAAAGCAACCACTTTTTGCAAGGTAGGAGGTACTGACAAGTGAATCTGAGAGGATACATTGGAAGATAAACAGCGGGGGTGGGTGCTTCTATAAACCAGCTACTAGAAAGTGATATAGCTCTGGAGCACAAAATCAGTACCCTTGGAAGTCTGCTACAGTGAGACATCCTTGCCTGCAAGGTGCTCAGGTTAGTGAAGTAGGGTAGAATCCTAGTTGGGACAATGTGGACTCAGGATCCCTGGAGTCATAGAAATAATGAGGATGCCTGAGTTGGTAGAGTTCCCAAGCATTGGAGCAGGGAAATCAGTTACGGTCAACAAGCCCGGGAGGGGGATCTGAGCTTGGTTTCCCATAAACCATGAACTGCAGCCTGATGAGGTAACTGCTATCCAGGTGTAGGGCCTGCAAAGGACAGGAATGTGGTTACCCTCCACCTTCCCCAGGAGGATCACTGTGGGGATGCACTGCAGAAGTCTACAGAATTTGGCACACAAAAAAGTGAAGACCACCTACCCTTGAGAGTTTACTGAAGAGAGGGGACTGTGATCTATCAGCTCCAGAGCTGTATATTAGGGCATAGCCATTTTAATTTTTATCCCCTAAAGAGATGCTGATAGCCTTCAGGCAACAAAAGCCACACAGAGTAACCAGAAGTGGCTTACACTTAGCCCAGACCCTTGGCAAGGGGTGGTACAACTCCACCCAGGCAAGGAAACCAGAAAATTGGCACAGCAGGCCCCTTCCATGGAAGACCAACTGGAAGAATAGGTGAAGAGCAAGATTGCAAACTACACAGGATTGCAAAACTCCAGCACTAGGGTAAAATAGCACATAGGTTTTGAGTTTTTTCTCATGATTCAGTTATCTTTCAATTTAAAATTTTACATTTCTTTTTTTCTCTTTTCCCTTTTCAATAAATTTCTTATTTTATCAACTTTTTGTTTTTAAGACTTTTTATTTTTATTTTTATTTTTTATTGCTGTTCAATTTGCCAACATACAGAATAACACCCAGTGCTTCAAGTGCCCCCCTCAGTGCCCATCACCCATTCACCCACACCCCCCGCCCTCCTCCCCTTCCACCACCCTTAGTTCGTTTCCCAGAGTTAGGAGTCTTTATGTTCTGTCTCCCTTTCTGATATTTCCTACCCATTTCTTCTCCCTTCCTTTCTATTCCCTTTCACTATTATTTATATTCCCCAAATAAATGAGAACATTTAATGTTTGTCCTTCTCTGATTGACTCATTTCACTCAGCATAATACCCTCCAGTTCCATCCACATTCAAGCAAATGGTGGGTATTTGTCATTTCTAATGGCTGAGTAATATTTCATTGTATACATAAACCACATCTTCTTTATCCATTCATGTTTTTAAAACTTTTTAATTTTCATTTTTGCATTTACATTTTATGGATACATTCTTCATTTTGGCTTTCTTTTACTATATATATATATGAATGTATATATGAATATTTCTAGCATATATATACTATATATATTCATATATATATATGAATATTTCTTTCTTTACAATTTTGAAATTTAGTGTCTTCTAACACACAGACCAAAATACACTCAGGATGAAGTGAATCACCCTGTTTTGTCCATCTTGGAAGATTATATTCTCTCTTCTCATCCACCTCCTTTTTTTCTTTTTCTTTTACTTTTTCTTTTCTCTTTTGGTTTCTGACATCTTTGGATTTGTCTAGTGTGTATTTCCCATGGGTTGTGGTTGATACAATTTTTTTATTTTCCTGCTCATCCATTCTTCTCTGGACAAAATGACTAGAAGGAGGAATTCACTACAAAAGAAAGAACCAGAGGTAATACTTTGCCACAGATCTAATCAATATGGATATAAGTAAAATGTCAGAGCTGGAATTCAGGATAACAATTATAAAGATACTAACTGGGCTTGAAAAAAATCATGAAAGGCACTAGAGAATCTCTTAATATAGAATGAAATCTAATCAGACCAAAATAAAAAATGCTCTGAGATGCATTCTAACTGGATGCTGTAACAGAGAGGGTAAATGAAGCAGAAGAGAGAGTCAGTGATATAGAAGACAAGTCAATCGAAAGGAAGGAAGCTGAGGAAAAGAGAGAAAAACAACTAATAGGACTGTGAGGGGAGGATTTGAGAAATCAGTAATGCCATAAAATGAAACAATGAAACAATATTAGAATTATTGGGTTCCCAGAGGAAGAAGAAAGAGAGAGAGACAGAGAGATGGGGGGGGGGCGGGGGGAGAAAGAGAAACTATATTTCAGCAAATTATAGCTGGGAAGTTCACTAATCTTAGGAAGGAAATAGGCATTCAAGTCCAAGAGGTAGAGAGGACCCCTCTCAATATCAATAAAAATAGATCAACACCTCAACATATAATTATGAAGGTTGCAAATTTTAGAGATAAAGAGAAAATCCTGAAATAAGCTCAAGATAAGAGGTTCTTAAACTACAATGGTAGAAACATTAGGCTGGCAATAGACCTATTTAATGAGACCTGGCAGGCCAGAAAGGGCTGCTGTGATATATTCAGGTACTAATTGAGAAAAACATGCAGCAAAGAATAATTTATCCAGCAAAGATGTTATTCAGAATGGAAGGAGAGATAAAGATCTTCCAGGGTAGACTGAAGCTGAAAGAATATGTAACCACTATAGCAGCCCTGAAAGAAATATTAAGGGGGATCCTGTAAGTGAAAATAGAGTCCAAAAGTAACATAGACAAGAAAGAAACAGAAACAATCTACAGAAGGAGGACTTCACAGGTAATACAATGACACAAAATACATATCTTTCTAGAGTTACTCTGAATGTAAATGTGCTAAATGCTCCAGTCAAAAGACAGAGTATCAGATTCGATAAAAAAGTAAGACCCATCCATATGCTGTCTACAAGAGAATCATATTAGACCTAAACATAACCATATTAAAAGTGTGTGTGTGTGTGTGTGTGTGTGTGTGTGTGTAGAACCATTTATCATAGTAACGGACATCAAAAGAAAGTTGAGGTAGCAATCCTTGTATCAGACAAATTAGATTATAAACCAAATATTGTAATAAGGACTGAAGAGGGACACTATATCATACTTACAAGGTATTTAAAAAAAAGATTTTAGTTATTTATTTGAAAGAGAGAGAGAGAGATAGCATAAGAGAAAGAGCTCAAATGGAGGAGGTACAGAGGGAGAGGGATAAGCAGACTCCCTGCTGAGCAGGAAACCCGATGCAGGGCTCAATCACAGGACTCTGGGATCATGATCTGAGCTGAAGGTAGTAACTTAAGTGAATGATCCATGCAGGCACCCCTTAAAGGGTCTTTCCAACAAGAAGATTTAACAATTATAAATATTTATGCTCCTAACTTAGGAGCAGCTAATTATATAAAACAATTAATAACATAATTTTATATATATATATATATATATATATATATATATATATATATAATACAGTAATAGTAGGGGACTTAACCGCAATGGACAAATCATCTAAGCAGAAGATCAACAAGGAAACAAGGGTTTTGAATGACACACTAGACCAGATGGTTTTCACAGATTATATATATATATATATATATATATATATATATATATATATAGAGAGAGAGAGAGAGAGAGAGAGAGAGAGGGAATTCCATCTAAAACAACAGAATACGGGATCCCTGGGTGGCGCAGCGGTTTGGCGCCTGCCTTTCGCCCAGGGCGCGATCCTGGAGACTCGGGATCGAATCCCACGTCGGGCTCCCGGTGCATGGAGCCTGCTTCTCCCTCTGCCTGTGTCTCTGCGCCTCTCTCTCTCTCACTGTGTGCCTATCATAAATAAATAAAATAAAATTAAAAAAAGATACCAACTGGTATCTATTTAAAAAATAAAATAAAATAAAACAACAGAATACACATTCTTGAGTGCACATGGAACATTCTCCAGAACAGATCACATACTGGGTCACAAATTAGGTCTCAACTGATACCAAAACACTGGGATTATTCCCTGAATTTTTTCAGGTCATAGTGCTGTGAAACTTGAAGTCAATCACAGGAGAAATTTGGAAGGAACTCAAACACTTGGAGGTTAAAGAGCATCCTACTAAAGAATGAATGGGTCAAATGAGAAATTAAAGAAGGATTAAAATAATTTATAGAGATGAATGAAAATGAACACAACTAGGGATCCCTGGGTGGCGCAGTGGTTTGGCGCTTGCCTTTGGCCCAGGGTGCGATCCTGGAGACCCGGGATCGAATCCCACATCGGGCACCCGGTGCATGGAGCCTGCTTCTCCCTCTGCCTATGTCTCTGCCTCTCTTTCTCTCTCTCTGTGACTATCATAAATAAATAAAAATTTAAAAAAAAAAGAAAATGAACACAACTATTCAAAACCTTTCGGACACAGCAAAGGTGGTCAGAAGAGGGAAGTATATTGCAATACAAGTCTTTCTCAAAAAAATTTTAAAAATTTCAAACACACAAGCTAACCTTACACCTAAGGGAGCTGGAGAAAGAACAGCAAATGAAGCTTAAACCAAGCAGGATAAGAGAAATAATAAACATTAGAGCTGAAATCAATGAAAGAGAAACCAGAATAACAGTAGAACATATCAATGAAACTAGAAGCTGGTTCTTTGGAAGAATTAATCAGATCCATAAACTTCCTAGACACACTTAACAAAAAGAAATATAAAAGGACCCAAATTAATAAAATCATGAATGAAAGAGGATACATCATGACCAACACCAAGGAAATACAAACAATTTTAAGACCATATTATGAACAACTATATGCCAACAAATTAGGTAGTCTGGATGAAGTGGATGGATTCCTGGAAACTTATAAACTACCAAAACTGAAACAGGAAGAAATAGAAAATCTGAACAGACCCATAACCAGCAAAGAAATTGAAGGAGTCAAAAACCTCCCAAGAAACAAGAATCCAGGACCATATGGCTTCCCAGGGTGAATTCTACCAAACAATTAAAGAATAAAAAAGTACCTATTACTCTGAAACTGTTTTAAAAAATAGAAATGGAAGGGAAATTTACATATGCATTCTATGAGGCCAGCATTATCTTAATCTCAAAACCAGACAAAGACCTCATGAAAAAGGAGAATTACAGACCAATATTACTGATAAACACGGATGCCAAAATAATCATCAAGATATTAGCTAATAGGATCTAACAGTTCATTGAAAGAATTATTCACCACGACCAAGTGGGATTTATTCCTGAGCTGCAAGGGTGGTTCAGCATTTCCAAATCAATCAGCCTGATACATTAAATTAATAAAAGAAAGGACAAGAACCATATGATCCTCTCAATAAATGTTGAAAAAGGATTTGACAAAATTCAGCATCCTTTCTTGACTTAAACGCTTCACAGTGTAGAGATAGAGGGAACACACCTCAATATCATAAAAGCCAGCTACAAGGAGCTCACAGAAAATATCATTCTCAATGGGGAAAAACTAAGAGCTTCTCCCTAAGGTCAGGAACACAACAGGGATGCCCACTCTCACCACTGTTTTTCAACATAGTACTAGAAGTCCTAGCCTCAGCAATCATACGACAAAAAGAAATAAAAGCCAATCAAATTGGCAACAAATAAGTTAAACTCTCACTTGTCACAGATGACATGATATTCCATGTAGAAGACCAAAAAGACACCACCCCAAAATTGTTAGAACTCATACAGCAATTCAGCAACGTGGCAGTATATAAAATCAATGTACAGAAATCAGTTGCATTTCTATACACTAACAACGAAATTTAAGAAAGAGAAATTAAGGAATTGGTCCCATTTACAATTGTTACCAAAAACCGTAGGATATCCAGGAAAAAACTACCCCAAGAGGTAAAAGATCTGTACTCTAAAAACTACAGAACACTTACGAAAGAAATTGAAGAGGACACAAAGAAATGGAAAAACATTCCATACTCATGGATTGGAAGAATAAATATTGTTGAACTGTCTATGCTACCCAGAGCAATCTACACATTCAGTGGAAACCCTATCAGAATACCATTGAGATTTTTCGCAGAGCTGGAACAAATAATCCTAAAATTTGTATGAACCCAGAAAAGACCCCAAATAGCCAGAGTAATGTTGAAAAAGAAAACCAAAGCTGAAGGCATCATAATGCCATGATTCAAGCTTTATTACAAACTGGTAATGATCAAGACAGTATGGTACTGGCACTATAACAGGCACACAGATCAGTGGAACAGAATAGAGAACCCAGAAATGGACCCTCAACTCTATGGTCCACTAATCTTTGACAAAGCAGGAAAGAATATCCAATGGAAAACAGTCTCTTCAACAAATGGTGTTGGGAAATTGGACAGTCGCATGTAGAAGAATGAAGCTGGACCATTTTCTTACACTATACACAAAGATAAACTCAAAATGGATGAAAGAATCCATAAAAATCCTAGAGCAGAGTACAGGCAGCAACCTCTTAAACCTTGGCCACAGCAGCTTCTTGCTAGATACATCTTCAAAGGCAAGGGAAACAGAAGCAAAAGTGAACTTTTGGGACTTAAGATAAAAAGCTTCTGCACAGTAAAGGAAATAGTCAAGAAAATTAAAAGGCAACCTACAGAATGGGAGAAGTTATTTTCTAAGGACATAACAGATAAGGGGCTAGCATCCAAGATCTTTAAAGAACTTATCAAACTCAACACCCAAAACCCAAAAAACCCAGTCAAGAAATGGGCAGAAGACATGAACAGATATTTCTCCAAAGAAGACGTACAAATGGCTAACAGACACATGAAGAAAAAAGCTCCACATCTCTTGGCATCAGGGAAATACAAATCAAAACCACAATGAGATACCACCTCACACCATTCAGAATGGCTAAAATTAACAAGACAGGAACTGGTAAATATTGTTGAGGATGCAGAAAAAGGGGAACCCTCTTACACTGTTAGTCGAATGCAAGTTAGTGCAGCCACTCTGGAAAATAGAGGTTTCTCAAGAAGTTAAAAATAGAGGTACCCTATGACCTAGCAATTGCACTAGTAGTGCTTACCCCAAAGATACAAATGTAGTGATCTGAAGAGGCACCTGCACCCCAATGTTCATAGCAGAAATGTCACAATAGCCAAACTGTGGAAAGAGCTGAGATCTCCACTGATAGATGAACGGATAAAGAAAATGTGTTACCATTTACTCAAAGTGATGGGGCTAGAGTATATTATGCTAAGTGAAATAAGTCAATCAAAGAAAGACAATTATCATATGGTAATTCACTCATGTAGAATACAAGAAAACAAATACAAGAAACAGCACAGAGGATCATAGGATGGAGAACTGAATGCGAAGTCATCAGAGAGGGAGAAAACACATGAGAGACTTAAGTATAGGAAACCAACTGAGGGTTGCTGGAGGGGAGGTGGGTTGAGGATGAGGTAACTAGGTGATGTTCTTAAGTAGGGCACATGATGTGATGAGCCCTGGTGTTATGCACAAATTATAAATTATAAATTAAAATAAATTATTGAACACTACATCTGAAACTAATGATGTACTATATGCTGGCTAATTGAATTTAAATAAAATATAAATACATACATACATAAGATTAATCTTTCAGGCAGTGTATAGATGGGTCTTATTTTTCCCCCGACACACTATGTCTTTTGATTAGAGTGTTTGGTTTAATTATATACAATGTAATTATTGATAGGTATATGTTGACTGCTATTTTGTTACTTATTTTGTCGTTGTTCTGTAGATTATTTTTTGATCCTTTCTTGAATTTGCCACTTTTAGTCTCTACTTTGCACTGAAAAAGTCCCTTTCGGTATTTGTTGCAGTGCTGGTTTAGTGGTCACAGCCTCCTTTAGGTTTTGTTTGGCTGAGAAATTCTTTACTCTCCTTCTATTCTGAATGATAGCCTCACTGGATAGAGTATTCTTGGCAGCAGATTGTTCCCATTCAGCACTTTGAATATATCATGGCACTCCAATCTGGCTTGCCAAGATTTTTTGAGAAATCACCAGCTAGCCTTATGAATTTTCCCTTGTGAGTTAAGGACTTCTTTAGTCTTGCCGCTTTTAGGATTATTTTTCTTTATATTATATTTTACCAGTTTTATTACAATATGTCATGGTGTTGGCTTGCTTTTGGTAATATTTTGATGGTAGTTTCTGTGCCTTCTGGATCTGGATGTCTGTTCCCTCACCCAGACTGGGGAAGTTTTCAGCTATTAGTTCTTCAAATAAATGTTTTACTCCCTTTTCTCTAACTTATTTTTCTAGAACTCATTACAGAATGCTACTACATTTGATGGAGAGTCACTAAGTTCTCTAAGTCTATTTCTCATGTACATAATTTCTCTCTCTTTTGTTCAGCTTCATTATTTTAATTTCTTATCTTCTAGATCATTAATTCATTCCTCTACTTCTTCTAGCCCACCGTTCATTGCCTCAAGCCTGTTTCTATCTCATTTATTGAATTCTTCATCTCTGATTCTATTCTATTCTATTCTCTTTCATGTTTGTGATAAGGGTCTCACTGTTGTCTTCTACTCTTTTCTCACACCAGTGGGTATTATTATTTGTTGCTTTGAATTTTCCTCTAGGCATGTTACTTATATCTGTTTCATTTAGATTTCTGGGTGTGGCCTTGTTCTATTTTTTTTTCATTCAGGATAAATGTTTAAGTCTCTTTTATTTTGCCTAAAACTTTTAAAATAGATTTTATTTATTTATTCATGAGAGACACAGAAAGAGAGAGGGGAAAAAAAAAAAGAGAGAGGCAGAGACACAGGCAGAGGGGGAAGCAGGCTCCATGAAGGGAACCTGATATGGGACTCAATCCCAGGACTCCAGGATCATGCCCTGGGCTGAAGGCAGGTGCTAAACCGCTGAGCCACCCAGGGACCCCTCTTCTATTTTGTCTAATTCACTGCCTTCTGTGTGTTTGCAAAGGCAGTTATGCCAGTTATGTCTCCTGCTCATGAATGTAATGACCTCATGAAGAAGAGGTCACATAAGTGCCCAGAGCATGGCACTTCAGGGAGTGTGTCTGATGTATGCTGAATGTACTCTGCTGTTGTGTTTTAGCTGCTCTATCCTTCAAGGCAGTCATCTGTAGAGGCTCTCCTTGCCTGCCATCAACTGTGTTTGGTCTATGTCCTGAATGCAATGAGTTTTAAATTGGTGTGCTCTGCTCTGCTTGTGAAATGAGCCCTGAAACCACCTCCACTGGAATTGAGGACCTTTACCATTCTCTGCCCATGCAATGTGGTGTATACAGGGGTTTGTGTTGGTCTTTTGATGGATTGGACCGTCTTGCCTGGACTGAGGCAAGCTTGACTGAGAAGGACTACCCATTAGAGCACTGGGGTTGGGCTTGGTGTATGCAAGTTATGCAACCAGTGGTGGTGCTGCACTGCTTTCCACAGGTGGCTCTGCATTTATACTGAGGGGCAAAGGAGGCAAATGGTGCCATCCATCTCCTTTATTACCCAGGATGTTTGCCTGCCTTCTCTCTAGAAACAGTGCAGTGCCCTCTGAGGTCTACCTCAACCAAGCGCACTGACCTTTAACATATCTAGGCTTTAAGCCCCACTCATTGCAAGAACCTAGGAAATTAGCCCCTCTCATTTACTAACCCAGTGGTTTAGGGAAACATTTGACTTGTGTATTCCCCTGTGTGTTTCTCTCTGTCACCCTTTTCCACGACCAAGTCTCCCTCCCCTCCAAAGCAGCTACAGTCCCTTTCTCCCATATACCTCATCTGCATACCCTACCTTCTTCCATGTGGCCTCTTCTCTCCCTTTAGTTGTGGAGTTTTTTTCTCAGACTTCAGGTCGATTTCTGGATATTTAGGATGATTTGATACTTATCTAGTTCTGTTCATAGGATGAGGTGAGCATAGTGTCCTTCTATTCCATCACCATCTTCCTCACCTCCTTGAGATCCAATTTTAAATAAAATGTAGTATATACCCTTCTTTTTATGTTTGTGTAAATTCAGCTTAAAATACTAAAGATTATTTATAAATAATTAGAAAAGGTCTAAAAGTTGTAAAAGAAAGAAGTCAACCTAAGTACCTTCACACCCTATTGTCAATGTGGTAGTGAATTTCTTTGATTTATTTTTGCTTCTGAGTCCCTTGGATTTCCTTTTGCTTCATATATTCAGGACTGGGTGTTGTAGAAACTGGAAAATCAGAAATTACAAGATTCTGACTGAAAAAGATGAAGATGAAGACAGATGATGATAGAGGAGGAGAAGGAGGAGGAGAAGAAGAAAAAATGTCAGTGTTCTCTATTCAAATAACCATGGAATAGGAATAGCCATCAATGACAGAAAGCCTCTAGATGATAATCTCCTACTGCAGCCAAATATAGAAAAACATGTAGCTTCACCTCACGTTCACCAGCAAAGCTAAGCAAGACACTTGACATCCACTTTCATGGGGCTGTAATGAAACAACCTTCCTCACTTCAGCCTACAAGGGTTGCATAATAGAATTCTGAATTGAAATCTGGAACTTTGATTCCTATCTGGTGGCAACAATACCCACAGCCTATGTCAGTGGAGACTGCATGGAGAACCTAGACTTTCTCCCCCGCTTAGCAATAACAAGGAGCTCCTCCCATTCCACTTGAGTGGTACCTGGTGGAGAACCAGAAATTCCATGATTCCATAATGGTAACTTCCAACCTCATCTAGTTTTAAATAAGTGCCCCCATTCCATTATAATTTCAGTGGAAGCCATGTGGGGAGCAATTTTGAGATACTTCTTTCCTTCTCAATCAGTGATTTTATTGGAGACCTAGTGATGTGTCTAAACTTCCATAGGAAAAAACTTAGAACTTTTTCTTTATGATCAGGAACAAGACAGGGATGTCAATTCTCGCCACTGGTATTTAACATAATACTCAAAGTCCTAGCCACAGCAATCAGACAACAAAAAGAAATGAGTCATCCAAATTGCTAAAGAGGTGAAGCTCACCATTTACAGATGACATGATACTATATACAGAAAAAACAAAAGACTCCACCAAAAAACTACTAGAACTTATATAGGATTCAGTGGAGTCACAGGATACAAAATCAATGGGGAGGTATGTTCTCTCTAAGAACACCTCCTTGAGAGTTTTTAAACATGAATGGGTGTTGTAGTGGTGTAGGGTAGTAACAGTGATTTGAAGAACTCCTTGGACACATAGTAGGAAGATTGCTCCCTCTACTTGGAGCATGTCCCTGAAAGGAAGCATTTAACAATATTTGTTCTTCCAATCCATGAGCATGGAAGGTTTTTCCATTTCTTTGTGTCTTCCTCATTATCTTTTATAAATGTTCTATAGTTTTCAGAGTACAGATCCTTTACCTCTTTGGTTTGGTTTATTCCTAGGTATCTTGTTTTTGATGCAATTGTAAATGAGTGTGATTCCATAATTTCTCTTCCTCATTATTTATGTATAGAAATGCAACAGATTTCTGTACAGAGACATCTCTGGGATAGAAAAAACAATGACAAAACCTGAATTTTTTTTTAAATCGTCATACATGGGGGTACCTGGATGTCTCAGTTGGTTGAGCATCTGACTCTTGATTTGGGCTGAGGTCATGATCTCAGGGTCATGAGATCATACCCTGTGTCAGGCTTCATGCTTGGCATAGAGTCTGCTTGAGATACTCGCTCTCCTTCTTCCTCTGTTCCTCTCTCTCTCTCTCAAATAAATAAATAACTCTTAAAAGGTTGGCATAAAAAAATATACAATAAATAAATAAATAAATAAATAAATAAATAAATAAATAAAAATTCGGCATACATAGCAAGACTGACAATGAAAACAAAGGCAAATACATGATTTATCAATATCAGAAATGAAACAGGGTATCACTGTAGATGCTGTAAGTATAATAAGGGAATATTATAAAATAATCCAAACATGAATTTGTAAGTTAGATGAAAAGTCATGGCAAACAACAAACCACCATGACTCAAACAGTATTAAATAGCTCTAATAGTTCTATAGCTATTAAGTAAATTAACTTCATAACCTCAAAATTACTGAAAAATAATCTCCAGGCCCAGATGGTTTTACTGAAGAATTCTAAGAAACGTCTGAAAAAAATTTAATATCAATTCTACACATCTTTTCCAGAAAATGGAAAAGGAGGGAACACATAACAACTCATTTTATGAGAATCAACATTTCTAAAATTACTCTGTTCACCATTTCTATAACTTTACCATTTCAAAAATGTTATGTAAAGGAAAGAATACAGAATGGGACATTTGGAACTGGTTGGTTCACTGAGAGTGATTCCCTGAAGATTCATCCAAGTTGTTTTGTGTATCAATAGTTATTTCTTTTTTTTTAATTTTTATTTATTTATGATAGTCACACACACACACACAGAGAGAGAGAGAGAGAGAGAGAGAGACAGGCAGAGGGAGAGGCAGGCTCCATGCACCAGGAGCCCAACGTGGGATTCGATCCCGGGTCTCCAGGATCATGCCCTCGGCCAAAGGCAGGCGCCAAACCGCTGTGCCACCCAGGGATCCCATCAATAGTTATTTCTTTTCATTGCTGAGTAGATTTTATGGTATGAATGCATCACAAGGGCAGCCCCGGTGGCCCAGGGGTTTAGTGTCACCTTTGGCCCAGGGTGTGATCCTGGAGACCGGGGATCGAGTCCCACATCGGGCTCCCTGCATGGAGCCTGCTTCTCCCTCAGCCTGTGTCTCTGCCTCTTTCTCTCTCTCTGTGTGTGTCGTCATAAATAAATAAAATCTTTAAAAAAAAAGAATGCATCACAATTTGTTTCACTTATGAAAGGGCATTTTGGCTTAAGTTTCCTCCTAAAACTTAATTAGGCTACTATGAATAAAGCTGCTTTAAATATTCATGTATAAGTTTTTATGTGTATATAAATATTTATTTCTCTGGTATAAATGTCCAGAAATATAATAGTTGGATTGTATGGTAAACATCTGTTTATTTTTCTAAGAACTTCCAAACTGTTTCCCAGAATGGCTTTATCATTACATTCCCAAAAATGATGTATGAGAAAGTAATTCTATGAGTCATCACCAACATTTGATGCATTCACTATTCACTATTTTTTTTTATTTTAACTCTTCTAATATATGTGTAATATCTCCTTGTTTCTTTTAAAAATTTTAAGATGAAAATATAATTAACATACTGGGTTATATTACTTTCAAGTTTACAGTACATTGATTCAAAAAATCTATACATTTCTCACAGTTTATCACAATAAGTGTATTCTTAATCCCTTTTATCTATTTCACTCATCCCCCATCCCCTCCCTTTTGGAAACTACCAGTTTGTTCTCTGTATTTAAGTGTCTATTTTTTTGTTTGTCTCTTTCTTTGTTGTTCATTTATTTATCAAATTCCACATATGAGTGAAATCATATGATGTTTGTCTTTCTCTGACTTATTTCATTCAGCAATTATATCCTCTAGATCACTCTATGTTGTTACAAATGACATGATTTCATTCTTTATTATGGCTAAGTAATATTTATTATATGCTTAAATAATATATATTTATTATATGCTTGCTTAAATTATATATATAATTTTATAATTATATATATATAATTTTATACACACACACACATCTGTTTTATTCTTCCATTCATGGACACCTGGGTTACCTCTATATCATGGCAATTGTAAATAACACTGAATAAACATAGAGGTCCATATGTTTTTGAAATATGTTTTCATTTTCTTTGGTTAAATATCCAGAAGTGCAATTACTAGATAATATGATAATTCTATTTTTAATCTTCTGAGTAATGTTCATATTGTTTTCCAAAGTGGCTGCACCAATTTGCTTTCCCACCAACATTGCACAAGGGTTCCTTTTATTCTGCTTCCTCTCCAACAGTTGTTATTTCTTATGTTTTTTATTTTAGCAATTCTTACAGGCATAAAATGATATCTTATTGTAATATTCATTTGTGTTTCCCTGATGATTAGTGATGTCAAGCATCTTCACGTGTCTGTTGGCCATCTATATTCTTCTTTGGAAAATGTCTATTCATGTCCTCTGCACATTTTTAAAGTGGATTATTTGTTTTTCTTCATGTTGAGTTGTATAAGTTCTTTATATAGTTTGAATATTAACTCTTTTTAAAATTTTATTTATTTATTCATGAGAGACACAGAGAGGCAGAGATATAAGCAGAGGGAGAAGCAGACTCCCTGCGGGGGAGTTCCTGATGAGGAACTCAATTCCAGGACCCCAGGATCATGACCTGAGCCCAAGGTAGACACTCAACAAATGAGCCATCCAGGTGCCCCATATATTAACTCCCATTCAGCAAGTTATTTTTTTTAAAAAGATTTATTTATTTATTTGAGAGAGAGAGAGGGAGAGAGAGAGTACAAGAAGTGGAGCAGCAGAGGGAGAGGGAGAAGTAGGCTGATGCAAAGCTCAGTTCCAGGACACTTGGATCATGACTTGAGCTGAAGGCAGAAGTTTAACTGACTGAGCCGCCCAGACACTCTGTTTTTCTGTATTATTCATGGTTTCTTTCACCGTGCAAAAGCTTTGTGGATTCAATTTATATTTTGCTAATGACTGGAAGTGATAAATGTCTTTTAATGTGTTTATTTGCCAGTTGCATATTCTTTACAGTGAAATATCTATTTATGTATTTTTCTAATTGGATTGCTTATTTTTTTATTGTTGAGTTTTGTGAGTTTTTATATAGCCTATGCATGATTACTTTCTCAAATATGTGCTCTGCAAATATTTGCTCCCATGTCTGTAGCTAGTATCTTTACCATCTTAGCAGGGTTTTGGCAGATTATAAACATTTTAATTTTAATTTTAGTAAAGTAATAATTTTTCAAATTTTAGTTTTATGGGTCATGCTATTGGTATCATACTTAAGGAAAGTTCACCAAGTCCAACATAATCATTATTTGCTCCTATGGTTTTTCTCAGCAAGTATTACAGATTTATATTTCACATTTAAATTGTGATTTATTTGAGAATGAAATCAGACTACTTTTTGTACTATACACAAAAATAAACTCAAAATGGATTAAGGAACTAAATTTGAGAACTGAAACTATAAAAATTCTAGAAGAGTTCACAGGCAATAATTTCCATAACATTGGCCATAACAATTGTTTGTTTATTGTCTAGATATGTCTATTGAGGCAAGAACAACAAAAGCAAAAATAAAACTACTGGCACTTCATCAGATAAAAAGCTGTGCAGCAAAGAAAACAATCAACAAACTAAAAGGCAACCTACAGAATAGGAGAAGATGTTTGCAAATGACATATTTGATAAAGGGTTAGCATCCAAAATATGTAAAGAACTTATAAAACTCAATACCCCAAAAATGAATAATCCAATTTAAAAATGGACAGAAGACATAAATAGACATTTTTTTTTCCAAAGAAGACATCCATATAGCCAACAGACACATGAAGATGCTCAACATCATTTATCATCAGGGAAACACAAATCAAATCTACAATGAGATATTACCCCACACCTGTCAGAATGCCTAAAATCAACAACACAAGAAACAAGAGGTGTAGGTTAGGATGTGGAGGATGGGAAGCCCTCTTGCTCTGTTGGTGGGAATGCAAACTGGTGCAGGAACTCTGGAAAATATTATGGAGGTGCCTCAAAAAGTTAAAAATAGAACTACCCTATGAATCAGCAATTGAACCGGTAGGTATTTACCCAAGGAATACAAAAATACTAAATCAAAGGGATACATGCACTTCAATGGTCATACCAACACTATATCTAATAGTCAAATTAGGGAAGTAGCCCAAATGTCCATCAATAGATGAATGGATAAAGAATTGCATATAAAATATAATTGCACCTGACGGGATGAGCACTAGGTGTTATTCTATATGTTGACAAATTGAACACCAATAAAAAATAAATTTATTTAAAAAAATAAAATATAAAATAATTGCAATGGGATATAATTCAGCCATAAAAAAGAATGAAATCTTGCCATATGCAACAGCATAGATGGATTTGGAGAGTATAATGCTAAAAACCATTTGGTTTTACTTATATTTGGAACTTAAGAAACAAAGCAGATGAATAAAAGAAAAAAAAGAGGGAAACACACTCAAAAAAGAGACTCTTAACTATAGAGAACAAATGCTTACCAGAGGGGAGTTCGTTAGGGAGATGGGTTAAGTAAGTGAAAGTGATTAAGGGTACATTTATCATTTTTAAAAATATTTTATTTATTTGATCATGAGGGACAAAGAGAGAGAGAGAGAGAGAGAGTGAGTGAGAGAGGGGCAGAGACATAGGCGGAGGGAGAAGAAGGCTCCACGCAGGGAGCCCAATGTGGGACTTGATCCCAGGACCCCAGGATCACACCCTGAGCTGAAGCCAGATGCACTCAATCACTGAGCCACCCAGGCATCCCAAGGGTACATTTGTCTTGATGAGCACCGAGCGATATATGGAATTGCTGAATCACTCTATTGTACATCTGAAACTAATATAACACTGTATGTTAACTACACTGGAATTAAAATGAAATAAATATAAATATAAAATAGGGCGTGACAACATGGTGGAAGAGTAGGGTCCCCAAGTCACCTGTCCCCACCAAATTACCTATATAACCTTCAAATCATCCTGAAAACCTATAAATTCGGCTTGAGATTTAAAGAGAGACCAGCTGGAATGCTACAGTGAGAGGAGTTCACGCTTCTATCAAGGTAGGAAGAAGGGGGGGAGGGGCCCCGCGAGGAGCTGGGCTAAGGCGAGTGCCCCCAGGACAGGAGAGCCCCAGGAAAGCCCCGTCCCGGAGAAGCAGGGGCTTCACCAATCTTCGTGGACAGAAAGGCGCTTGCAGGGAGTTGGAGCAGGATCCCAGGAGGCGCGGGGATGCCCTCAGGCCCCCTGGGACACTAACAGGCACCTGCGCCCCAGGGAGAGCGTGCCACACCCCACGGCCGAGCTCCCTAAAGGGGTGCAGCCTGTGCACGGATGGACATAGAACAGCTAGGAGGGGCTCCGGCAGCGGCTCCCCGCGGAGGGGGCTGCGCGGCCGGTAGCGCGAATCCAACAGCGCAGGCCCGGGAGCACAGGGCGCTGGGGACACAGCCCAGGATCTGGTGCTCCCCGCGGGAAAGGCAAAAGCAAGGAGAGCCCAGGACAGCAAGGACACTATTGCCGCCAGGCGGCCAGGCGGCTGGGAGCTGTGTAGATCAGCAGCCCCGCCCCCGGAGCATCCAGGCCGCTGCAGACTGGGAGCTCCGTAGTTACTGCAGGAGCTGAATCCAGCTGCTACTGTTGTTGTTCCTCCTGGGGCCTCACAGGATAAACAAGCCCCACTGAGCCTCACAGTAGCCTCACCTAATAAACAGACTAAACAACTTTCACTGAGCCCTGCACCAGGCTGGGGGCTGAGCAGCTCCCCCAAGTGCTAACACCTGAAAATCAGCACAGCAGGCCCCTCCCACAGAAGACCAGCTAGACCAACAGGGTGAAAACAAATTATTAACCAAGCAGCACTTGAAAGTTCCAGGGGAAGTCGAGGTATTTACAGTATACAGAATCAGAGGATATTACCCCTTGTTTTTTGTTTTCTTTATTTCTCTTTGCTCCCCCCCTTTTTTCTTTTCTTCTCTTTTTTCCTTCTTATTTTTTTCTTTTTCTTATTCTTTTCTTCTTTCTCTTCTCTCCCTTTCCCTTTTCCCAATACAACTTGTTTTTGACCACTCTGCACTGAGCAAAAACACTACAAAAAAAAAAAAAAAACTCACCTCAAAAGAAAGAATCAGAAACAGTCCTCTCTCCCACAGAGTTACAAAATTTGGATTACAATTCAATGTCAGAAAGCCAATTCAGAAGCACTATTATACAGCTACTGGTGGCTCTAGAAAAAAGCATAAAGGACTCAAGAGACTTCATGACTGCAGAATTTAGATTCAATCAGGCAGAAATTAAAAATCAATTGAATGAGATGCAACCCAAACTAGAGGTCCTAACGACGAGGGTTAACGAGGTAGAAGAACGAGTGAGTGACATAGAAGACAAGTTGATGGCAAAGAGGGAAACTGAGGAAAAAAGAGAAAAATAATTAAAAGATCATGAGGATAGAATAAGGGAAATAAATGACAGCCTGAGGAAGAAAAATCTATGTTTAATTGGGGGTACCCGAGGGCGCCGAAAAGGACAGAGGTCCAGAATATGTATTTGAACAAATCATAGCTGAAAACTTTCCTAATCTGGGAAGGGAAACAGGCATTCAGATCCAGAAAATAGAGAGACCCCGCCCCAAAATCAATAAAAACCATTCAACACCTCGACATTTAATACTGAAGCTTGCAAATTCCAAAGATAAAGAGAAGATTCTTAAAGCAGCAAGAGACAAGAAATCCCTGACTTTTTTGGGGAGAAATATTAGATTAACAGCAGACCACTCCACAGAGACCTGGCAGGCCAGAAAAGGCTGGCAGGATATATTCAGGGTCCTAAATGAGAAGAACATGCAGCCAAGAATACTTTATCCAACATTGGCTCTCATTCAGAATAGAAGGAGAGATAAAGAGCTTCCAAGATAGGCAAAAACTGAAAGAATATGTGACCACCAAACCAGCTCTGCAAGAAATTTTAAGGGGGACTATTAAAATTCCTCTTTAAGAGGAAGTCCAATGGAACAATCCACAAAAACAGGGACTGAATAGGTATCATGATGACAATAAACTCATATCTTTCAATAGTAACTCTGAACATGAATGGGCTTAGTGACCCCATCAAAAGGCACAGGGTTTCAGACAGGATAAAAAAGCAGAACCCATCTATTTGCTGTCTACAAGAGACTCATTTTAGACAGAAGGACACGTACAGCCTGAAAACAAAAGGTTGGAGAACCATGTACCATTCAAATGATCCTCAAAAGAAAGCAGGGGTAGCCTTCCTCATATCAGATAAACTAAAGTTTATCCCGAAGACTATAGTGAGAGATGAAGAGGGACACTATATCATGCTTAATGGATCTATCCAAGAAGAGGACTTAACAATCCTCAGTCTATATGCCCTGAATGTGGGAGCTGCCCACATTCATCACGCTGCCCACAAAAGATATCAATCAATTAATAACCAAAGTTAAGACATACTTAGATAATAATACACTAATACTTGGTGACTTCAATCTAGCGCTTTCTACACTCGATAGGTCTTCTAAGCACAACATCCCCCCCAAAAAAAGAGCTTTAAATAATACACTAGACCGGATGGATTTCACAGATATCTACAGAACTTTACATCCAAACGCAACTCAATACACATTCTTCTCAAGTGCACATGGAACTTTCTCCAGAACAGACCACATACTGGGTCACAAATCAGGTCTTAACTGATACCAAAAGATTGAGATTGTCACCTGTGTATTCTCAGACCATAATGCCTTGAAATTAGAACTAAATCACAACAAGAAGTTTGGAAGGATTTCAGACACGTGGAGGTTAAGGACCATCCTGATAAAAGATGAAAGGGTCAACCAGGAAATTAGGGAAGAATTAAAAATGTTCATGGAAACGAATGAGAATGAAGATGCAACCAATCAAACTCTTTGGGATAGAGCAAAAGCAGTCCTGAGGGAGAAATACATTGCAATACAAGCATCTATCCAAAAACTGGAAAGAACTCAAATGCAAAAGCTAACCTTGCATATAAAGGAGCTGCAGAAAAAACAGCAAATAGATCCTACACCCAACAGAAGAAGAGAGTTAATAAATACTGGAGCAGAACTCAATGAAATACAGACCAGAAGAACTGTGGAACAGATGAACAAAACCAAGAGTAGGTTCTTTGAAAGAATTAATAAGAAGGATAAACCATTAGCCAGACTTCTTAAAAGAAGAGAGAAAAGACTCAAATTAATAAAATCATGAAAGAGAAAGGAGAGATCACCACCAACACCAAGGAAATAAAAACGATTTTAAAAATTTATGAGCAGCAATATGCCAATAAATTAGGCAATGTAGAAGAAATGGACACATTTCTGTAAAACCACAAAGTACCACAACTGGAACAGGAAGAAATAGAAAAACTGAGCAGGCCGATAACCAGGGAGGAGATTGAAGCAGTCATCAAAAACCTCCCAAGACACAAAAGTCCAGGGCCAGATGGCTTCCCAGGGGAATCCTATCAAACGTTTAAAGAAGAAACCATACCTATTTTACTAAAGCTGTTCGGAAAGATAGAAAGAGATGGAATGCTTCCAAACTCGATCCATGAGGCCAGCATCACCTTAATTCCAAAACCAAAGACCCCACCAAAAAGTAGAAGTAGAGACAAATATTCCTGATGAACACAGATGCAACAATTCTCAGCAAGATACTAGCTAATACGGGCAGCACAGGTAGCTCAGCGATTTAGTGTCACCTTCAGCCCAGGGTGTGATCCTGGAGACCTGGGTTCGAGTCCTTCTTCGGGCTCCCTGCATGGAGCCTGCTTCTCCATCTGCCTGTGTCTCTGCCTCTGTCTGTCAGTCTGTCTCTCTCTCTCTCTGTGTCTCTCATGAATAAATAAATCTAAAAAAAAGAAGATACTAGCCAATAGGATCCAACAAAACATTAAGAAGATTATTCACCATGACCAAGTGGGATTTATCCCTGGGATGCAAGGTTGGTTCAATAATTGTAAAGCAATCACTGTGATTGATCATATCAGCAAGAGAAAAAACAAGAACCATATGATCTTCTCATTAGATGCAGAGAAAGCATTTGACAAAATACAGCATCCATTCCTGATCAAAACTCTTCAGAGTGTTGGGATAGAGGGAACATTCCTCAGCATCTTAAAAGCCATCTACGAAAAGCCCACAGCAAATATCATTCTCAATGGGGAAGCACTGGGAGCCTTTCCCCTAAGATCAGGAACAAGACAGGGATGTCCACTCTCACCACTGCTATTCAACATAGTACTAGAAGTCCTAGCCTCAGCAATAAGGCAACAAAAAGAAATAAAAGGCATTCAAATTGGCAAAGAAGAAGTCAAACTCTCCCTCTTTGCAGATGACATGATACTCTACAGAGAAAACCCAAAAGCCTCCACCCCAAGATTGCTAGAACTCATACAGCAATTTGGCAGTGTGGCAGGATACACAATCAATGCCCAGAAGTCAGTGGCATTTCTATACACTAACAATGAGACTGAATAAAGAGAAATGAAGGAGTTAATCCCATTTACTATTGCACCCAAAAGCAGAAGATACCTAGGAATAAACCTAACCAAAGAGGTAAAGGATGTATACCCTAAAAACTACAGAAAACTTCTGAAAGAAATTGGGGAAGACACAAAGAGATGGAAAAATAATCCATACTCATGGATTGGCAGAATTAATATTGTGAAAATGTCAGTGTTACCCAGGGAATTTACACTTTTAATGCAATCCCTATCAAAATACCATGGACTTCCTTCAGAGAGTTAGAACAAATTATTTTAAGATTTGTGTGGAATCAGAAAAGACCCCGAATAGCCAGGGGAATTTTAAAAAAGAAAACCATATCTGGGGGCAGGTTGTACGACAAAGCTGTGGTCATCAAGACAGTGTGGTACTGGCACAAAAATAGACACATAGATCAATGGAAAAGAATAGAGATCCCAGAAATGGACCCTGAACTTTATGGTCAACTAATATTCGATAAAGGAGGAAAGACTAAAAAAAAACAAAAACAAAAACAAAAACAACAAAAAAAACCAAAACAAAACAAAAAAAAAAGGAGGAAAGACTATCCATTGGAAGAAAGACAGTCTCTTCAATAAGTGGTGCTGGGAAAATTGGACATCCACATGCAGAAGAATGAAACTAGACCACTCCCTTTCACCATACACAAAGATAAGCTCACAATGGATGAAAGATCTAAATGTGAGACAAGATTCCATCAAAATCCTAGAGGAGAACACAGGCAACACCCTTTTTGAACTCAGCCACAGTAACTTCTTGCAAGATACATCCACTAGGGCAAAAGAAACAAAAGCAAAAATGAACTATTGGGACTTCATCAAGATAAGAAGCTTTTGCACAGCAAAGGATACAGTCAACAAAACTAAAAGACAACCTACAGAATGGGAGAAGATATTTGCAAATGACATATCAGATAAAGGGCTAGTTTCCAGGATCTATAAAGAACTTCTTAAACTCAACAGCAAAGAAACAAACAATCCAATCATGAAATGGGCAAAAGACATGAAGAGAAATCTCACAGAGGAAGTCATAGACATGGGCAACATGCACATGAGATAATGCTCTGCATCACTTGCCATCAGGGAAATACAAATCAAAACCACAATGAGATACCACCTCATGCCAGTGAGAATGGGAAAAATTAACAAGGCAGGAAACAACAAATGTTGGAGAGGATGCGTAGAAAAGGGAACCCTCTTACACTGTTGGTGGGAATGTGAACTGGTGCAGCCACTCTGGAAAACTGTGTGGAGGTTCCTCAAAGAGTTAAAAATAGACCTGCCCTACGACCCAGCAATTGCACTGTTGGGGATTTACCCCAAAGATTCAGATGCAATGAAACGCCGGGACACCTGCACCCTGATGTTTCTAGCAGCAATGTCGACAATAGCCAAACTGTGGCAGGAGCCTCGGTGTCCATCGAAAGATGAATGGATAAAGAAGATGTGGTCCATTTATACAATGGACCATGTATACTCAGCCATTAGAAGCGACAAATACCCACCATTTGCTTCAAGGTGGATGGAACTGGAGGGTATTATGTTGAGTGAAGTAAGTCAATCGGAGAAGGACAAACAGTGTATGTTCTCATTCATTTGGGGAATATAAGTAATAGTGAAAGGGAATATAAGGGAAGGCAGAAGAAATGTGTGGGAAAAATCAGAAAGGGAGACAGAACATAGAGACTCCTAACTCTGGGAAACGAGCTAGGGGTGCTGGAAGGGGGGGTGGGGGTTAGTGGGTGACGGGCACTGAGGGGGGCACTTGAGGGGATGAGCACTGGGTGTTATTCTGTATGTTGGTAAATTGAACACCAATAAAAAAAATTTATTAAAAAAAACAGTGGTTTTGAATAACATATTGAACCACATGCACCTGAAAGTTATATTCAAAGCATTTAATCTATGAACAACAGGTACACATTATTTTTTTTCTTTTTTTCTTTTTTTAAGATTTTATTTATTCATTCATGATACAATGAAAGAGAGAGAGAAGGGGGGAGAGAGAGAGAGAGAGAGAGAGAGAGAGGTACAAGCAGGCTCCATGCAGAGAGCCCAACGTGGGACTCGATCCCGGGACTCCTGAATCATGCCCTGGGCTGAAGGCAGGTACTAAACCACTGAGCCATCCAGGGATCCCCTACACATTCTTTTCAAGTGCACATGGAACACTGTCCAGAATAGATCATGTTAGGAGACAAAACCAGTGTCGTAAGTACAAAAAAAGAGGAAAACATATTATACATCTTTTCCAACCACAACAATAGGAAACCAGAAATCAACCACAAGAAAAAATATGGAGAGAACATAAATGCATGGAGATAAATAATATGCCACTAAACAATATTTGGATCAGCCACAAAATATGCTTTTATTTATTTATTTTAATTTTTATTTATGATAGTCACACACACACACAGAGAGAGAGAGAGAGAGAGAGAGAGAGAGAGAGAGAAAGAGGCAGAGGGAGAAGCAGGCTCCATGCACCGGGAGCCCAATGTGGGATTCGATCCCGGGTCTCCAGGATCGCGCCCTGGGCCAAATGCAGGCGCTAAACCACTGGGCCACCCAGGGATCCCTGGATCAGCCACAAAATAAAGGAAATATAAAATTCATGAAGACATATGAAAATGAAAACACTGTGGTCCAAAAATTTTCTAGAAACATATGAAGTATCAAGACTGAAACAGGAAGAAATAGAAAATCTGAACAGACACATAACCAATAAGGAAATTGAAGCAGTAACCAAAAATCTCCCCTCACCAAAAACAAAAAACAAAAAACAAAAAAACAGGAGTCCAGGACCAGATGGTCTCCCAGTTGAATACTACCAAATATTTAAAGAAGAGTCAATATTTATTCTTCTGAAGTTGCTTCCAAAAATAGAAATGGAAGGAAAACTTGCAAATTCATTCTATGAGGCCAGTATTAGTTTGATCCCCAAATCAAAAAAGACCCCACAGTAAAGGAGAATTATAGACCAATATCCCTGATGAACATGGATGCAAAAATTCATACCAAGATACTAGCTAATAGGATCCAACATGATCAAGTGGGACTTATTGCTGGGCAGCAAGGGTGGATCAACATCTACAAATCAATCAGTATGATACACCACATTAATAAAAGAAAGGATAAGAACCATATGATCCTCTCAATTGATGTGGAAAATGTATCTGACAAAATACAGCATCCTTTCTTAATTAAAACTCTCTGCAGTGTAGGGATAGAGGGAACATACCTCAATATCTAAGCCATATATGAAAGACCCACAGTGAATATCATGTTCAACACGAAAAAAATTGAGATATTTTCCCCTAAGGTCAGGAACACAACAGAGATATCCACTCTCACCACTGTTGTTCAACATAGTACTGGAATTCCTAGCCTGATCAATCAGACAATAAAAAAAAGAAATTAAAGGCATCTAAATCAGTAAAGAAACAGTTAAGCCTTCACTCTTCACAAATGACATGATATTCTATGTTGAAAACCCGAAAGAATATACCCCAAAATTGCTAGAACTCACAGAAATTCAGCAAAGTGGTAGGACATAAGATCAATGTACCGAAGTCAGTTGCATTTCTATACACTAGCAATGAGGCAGAGGAAAGAGAAATCAAGGATTTGATCCTGTTTACAAATGCACCAAAACCCATAAAATATCTAGGAATAAACCTAACCAAAAAGGTAAAGGATCTGTACTCTGAAAACTATAGAACAGTTGTGAAAGAAATTGAGAAATAAACAAGGAAATGAAAAAAACTCCCACGCTCCTGGAATGGAAGAAAAAATACTGTAAAATGTCTGTGCTGCCCAAAGCAATATACACATTCAATTCAATCCCTATCAAAACATCATCAAAATTTTTGACAGAGCTAAAACAAATAATCCTAAAATTTTTATGGAACCAGAAAAGACCCTGGATAGCTAAAGAAATGTTGAAAAATAAAACCAAATCTGGTGGCATCACAATGCTGGACTTCAAGCTATATTACAAAGCTGTGACCATCAAGACAGCATGGTACTGACACAAAAACAGACATATAGATCAATGGAACACAAGAGAATACCCTGGAATGGACCCTCAACTCTATGGTCAACTAATTTTTGACAAAGCAGGAAAGGGTATTAATTTTTCAATTGAAGTTCGATTTGCCAACATATAGTATAATACCCAGTGCTCTTTCCATCAAGTGCCCTCTTCAGTGCCTGTCACCACCCAGTTACCCCATCCCCCTGCCCGCCTCCCCTTCCACTACCCTTTGTTCATTTCCCAGAGTTTTGTCATGTTTTGTCACCCTCTCTAATTTTTCCCACGCATTTTCCCTCCTTTCCCTTATAATCCTTCTCACTATTTTTTATATTCCTTGTATGAGTGAAACCATATGATGACTGTCCTTCTCCAATTGACTTACTTCACTCACCATAATACCCTCCAGCTCCATCTATGTTGAAGCAAATGGTAAGTATTTATCCTTTCTAATGGCTGAGTAATTTTCCATTGTATATAAGGAAAGGATATTCAATGGAACAAAGACAGTCTCTTCAACAAATGGTGTTGGGAAAATTGGACAGCCACATGCCAAAGTATGAAACTGGACCATTCTCTAACATACACAAAATAAACTCAAAATAGATGAAAGACCTAATGCAAGACAGGAATCCAATGCGAGAGAGAGGAACATAAGCAGCAATCTCTTTGACCTTGGCTACATCAACTTTTTGATAGACATGTCTTTAAAGACAGGGGAACCAAAGGCAAAAATGAACTATTGGGACTTCATCAAGATAAAAAGCTTTATGCTGAGTGAAGTAAGTCAATCGGAGAAGGACAGACATTATGTGGTTTCATTCATACAGGGAATATAAAAAATAGTGAAAGGTATTAAAGGGGAAAGGAGAGAAAATGAGTGGGAAATATAGAGGGTGACAGAACATGAGAGACTCCTAACTCTGGGAAACATACAAGGGGTAGTGGAAGGGGACGTGGGTAGGGGGACGGGGTGACTGAGAGGGGCACTTGATGGGATGAGCACTGGGTGTTATACTATATGTTGGCAAATCGAACCCCAATAAAAAATAAACAAAAAAAGAAAAGATAAAAAGCTTTTGCACAACAAAGGAAACAACTGACAAAACTAAAAGACAACCTATGGAATGGGAGAAAAAATATTTGCAAATGTCTTATCAGAGAAAGGGCTAGTATCCCAGATATATAAAGAACTTATCAAACTCAACACCCAAAACCCACAAAATCTAGTCAAGAAATGGTCAGAAGACGTGAATAGACATTTCTCCAAAGAAGACATACAAATGGTCCACAGATACATGAAAAAATGATCAACATCACTTGGCATCAGGGAAATACAAATCACAACCACAATGATACCACCTCATAGCAGTCAGAATGGCTAAAATTAACAACTCAGGAAACAACAAATGTTGGTAAAGATGTGGAGAAAAGGAAATCCTCTTGCACTGTTGGTTGGAATGCAAACTGGTATAGCTACTGTGGAAGACATTATGGAGGTTTCTCAAATAGTTAATAATAGAGCTACCGTTTGACCCAGCAAATGTTCTACTAGATTTATCCAAAGGATACAAAGTGATTCAAAGGTACACATGTACCCTAATGTTTATAGCACCAATGTCCACAATAGCCAAAATATGGAAAGTGCCCAGATGTTCATCGATAGATGAATGAAGAGGTAGTACACACACACACACACGCACAATGGAATATTACTCAGCCATTAAAGGAGTGAAATCTTGGGACACCTGGGTGGCTCAGCAGTTGAGCATCTGCCTTTGTCTCAGGACATGATCCTGAAGCCTGAGATTGAGTCTCGCATCAGGTTCCTTGCAGGGAGCCTGCTTCTCACTCTGCCTGTCTCTGCCTCTGTGTGTGTGTGTGTGTGTGTGTCTCATGAATAAATAAATAAAATCTTAAAAAATGAATGAAATCTTGCCATTTGCAACACCATGAATGGAACTAGAGGGTATTATGCTAAGCAAAATAAGTCAGAGAAAAACAAATATATGATTTCACTTACATGTGGAATTTAAGAAACAAAACAGATGAACATAGCAAAAGGAAAGGAAAGTTAAAGAAGATGAAATCAGAGAGGGAGACAAAGCATAAAACATAGTTAACTATAGGAAACAAACTGAGGGTTGCCATGGGGGAGGTGGGTGTTGGATTGGGTAAACTGGGTGATGGGCATTAAGGAGGACAGTTGATGTAATATGGGTGTTAAATGCAACTGGGTGTTATATGCAACTGATTAATCACTAAACTCTACCTCTGAACCTAATACTCTGTATGTTAATTAATTTGGCAAATCGAACTCCAATAAAAATATACAAAAAATAAAGAATAAAAGAATATATTGTATATATGCACAATGGAATATTATTCAGCCATAAAAAAACAAAATCTTGCCATTTGTAATGACATGGATGGAGTAGAGAGTACTGTGCTAAGTGAATTATGTCAGTCAGAGGAAAACAAATATGATAATTTCACTCATACGTGGAATTTAAGAAACAAAATAAATTAACAAAGGCAAAAAGTAAGAGAGAGAAAAACCAAGAAAGAATTCTTAACTATTGAGCACAAACTGCTGATTATGAGAGGGAAGGTGGGGGTGGGTAGGTGAAATGGGTGTTGGGGATTAAGGATTATACTTGTGATGAGCATTGGGTGGTGCATGGAATTGTTGAATCATTCTATTATATACACCTGAAACTAATATCACACTGTGTTAACTATATTTGAGTTAAAAAAAAAAAAGACTTGGAAAAAAATCTTGTAGAGCTTCAGTTTCTACATATCTCAAATAACTCTCCCAGAGTTATTATGAAAAATAAATAAGAAATGTAGCATATAAGAGCCTACTAGAGGGCCTTTACCTCTTCCATTGCTTAATTATTTCTCGTAGTTACCAGTCAGCATTGTAAAGCTTTCAGGGCTTCAAAAATATAAGTGAATACTCTAAGTTCAAATCCCTTCCTTCTCTCTAACTTAGCTTCCATAATTCCTCTTCCCCTTAGAACAATGTAGTCCTTGGTATGTAGAATAATCTTCTAGTCCTTAGATCGATCTGAGGCACACTCATTAACGTCTCAGTTCATTCCATGATTATTTCACCTCCTTTGCACTTCTGGGCTTCTTTCCAGGGCTATAGAATGCAGTTGTGATGGTTACATCTAAGGGTGACACTCACCTTCCAATCAGAGATTTGTTTCCTTATTAAATTTTTCTGGCAGATGGCCATGATGTGTCTTGAGCAATGGGTGTTTTTCTAATTCAAACAAAGCCTACATATTAATTAGAGGTAGTCCTGGGCGCCTGGGTGGCTCTGTCTGTTGTTGTCTGCCTTCTGCTCAGGTCATGATCCTGGGGTCCTGGGATCAAGCCCTGCATTGGGCTCCTTGCTCAGGAGGGAGTCTGCTTGAGGATTCTCTCTCTCACTCCTTCTCTTCCTTACCCTGCTTATGCTCTCTCTCACTCTCTCAAATAAATAAATAACATCTAAAAAAATAAACTAGAGGTAGTCCTGTACTTCCTTATCCCCAACTTGCTTCAGGCACTGGCTGTATACTTAACTACTTCCCCTTTCCCCACGCTTTGTAGCACCATATTGAGAAGTTTCTTTTCCAGATGGTGGTTCAACTGAGTTTTGGGGGCCCTCTGTTTAAAAAAAAAGTTTTCAGTAATGAAAATATGCCATCATTTTACAGGCTAACGACTCCCATGGGTCTCCATTTCTTTCCGGGCTTCTACCATTTGATCTCTATGTGATTTTGTGCAAATAACGATTTTTCTGGATCCCAGTTTCTTTATCTGTTAAATGGGACTAAAATGAGTTATTGGAGAGGCTCAAATGAAATAATGTACATACAGTGTATGTAAAGTGCCTGCCAGGTGGTAGTACTATTTTTTTCACCCATTTACCACTCTTTTATGCCAGATCTCCTGGGAAGACCCAAGGATTCAGACCCCTCCCACTTCATTCTTGGCACATGATAGATACTCCACAATGTTTATTTCCTTCTCTTTGTCTCAGAGGACACCCAACTCAGTTGTGGGCTGTATTTCAACTCCCAATGACCTGAATTCTAAAATCACAAGTTATGCAAAAGTTCTGGATCTGATTCTCATAACCTATATATTTGTGGTCAGGGCCAAGCCCTTTTCTCCCTTTGTCACAGTGGGACTGGCTTGGCTATTTGGCTGACCATGCTTCTTTCCCAGAGCTCTTCAAATTTATTTAAAGTCTCTTTAGACTCATTTCCTAACACATTTTGTGATGTCTTATTCATTACAGGGAAAATAATGTGATATTTTTCTGGACATAAATACACTCTGGAGAGACAAGAGCCCAGAATTAATTTATGATTAAGTGTGAAATCAACCAGTAGCAAGATAGGGCTTCTTTCTATATCTACTGTAGGACTTGTTCACCCTTTTATTGAGTGCTTTTGAGGAAGTACCATAAGTACAATTGCAATGACAGTAGAATTAAAAAAAATGTAGGAGGAAGGAAGACTAAGGGAAAATAAGGGAGAGTGGGAAAGGATAGCTCCTCCCCAAAATAGCCTAGGGGGTGCTCAAAAAACGTGGAGGTACGCCAGCCACATCACCAGGAGCTTAAGTCTCATAGGAAGAAAAAGCATCTCTCAGACATCAAAGCATAGGAATCTCCCAGACCTGACTGTTGGCAATTGCACAGGGCAGAGTATTTGGTACTGTTTAGGGCATGAAACTCCTGTATGAGAGAACAGGTATGGGGGGAACTGAGCTAGTTATGGGAACAATGTACATAGGGTCGTAGGGGTCAAGATGGCTACTTACAAGACCAAACGATATAATACTTTCCAACCAAACAGGTTACACTGCATTGAAGAATCTAAGAATCAAGTGGCAGATAATATTTGGGAAGATCTTAAATGATAGCATGTTCTGCCAGCTCTGAATGAGTATAGGGAAAATTCTATTCCTGGATAGCAACTGAGGTGGTGGCTGCTACCACACCACAACCACCACCACTGCTACTTCTACAACTATGGCTGGTTAATATTAATTGAGCATTTATTAGGGGCCAACCACAGTTATTAGGGTAAGATAACTTACCCATGGTGATTGAGGCATGAATATAGATAATAGTGTTTTAAATTCCTTCCACAGGAATTATAGGTCAAGGTCTGATCTGCAATGGCTAGCAAAGAAGACACAGGGACTAACAGAGGAAATCAGTCTTTATTGAGTCCTTGTAGATCTTAGCCCCATAAGAGAGACAGAAATCTGAGTCCTGGAGGATGATAGTAGGGGTGGAGAAAAGGTGAGCAATAGTTTGGACTGAGGTTGTTTACCCTACATACCTCATATCGTAATGGCCCTTGGAACTACAATTAGGTTGGTAGCATCATGGGACCTAGATGGCAGTAGCTAAGGAAGCAGAAACCAGAGGAGTAAATTCAGTTCTGATAATACTTGTATAAATTCAGTTCTCACAGGCTTGCCAAGGGCTGGGAAAGGGCCAGCATAGAGAAGACCACTGCCTTGCTTTGTTCTCTGGGACCAGGAAAGCCCTCTTGTTTGCAGGCTTAATTATAGGTACTTTTTTGGGGGCATTCTGAGGGCTTGGGCCTTCCAGAAATAGGCTTCACAGAGTCAGAGAAAGTTTACAACTTCAATGAACACCAAAACAGGGAGATCTCTTATCTCATTCAGAGGCTACCAAGTGTAAATTCTGCTCTGGAGAGAACATTCCTGGGCCCAACCCATAGTGACCCTGACATTCACATGGACTGACAGTTTCCTTTTCTTCCAGCCTCTGAGAAAAGATTGCGCACCTTTACTTTGCAGTCTAGTGGCTTCATAAAACCCATTAAATCTAAATTTAACATACTCTTTCAGAAAGTTCAGCTGTGTTTACTTAGGTTCCCAGAATTCCAGGCCACTGAGGGCAAACTTTGAGAATCACAGGTGCAAGGGACTTTTAAATCAACTTGGCCTCAATGTCTCCTTTAGGAGAATTTTCTCTGTCTGGTGGAAGCCACAGTGCATTAGCCACAGAGGAATCCACCATTTCCTGGCTCTGAGTACTTGGGCAAATGATATAACCATTCTGTGCCTCAGTTTTCTCATCTATAAAATGGAGCTATTACTACTACTTACCTCATAGAAATATCAGGAAAAATTCAATAAACCCGTTCAAAAGCACATAGAGACACATTTGGCATATGGTATATTCTATTTAAGTGTTAGTACTCCTGGTTAAGTACAGGGAGTACATATCTCATCTTGGGCCTTTGGAGGAAGCTGCTTCCTCCCATCCTAGATAGAATGAGACTAGTTAAGGAATTGGTCACCAGCATCAAGGTGCCATCTAGGAATACCATCAGCCTGCAAAGAGTCCCCCATTGCACTCCAGCTACCACTGCCCAATTGTGTTTGAGTGAATTTGAGAGATGGGAGAAGTTGAACAGCATCAGAGTTTCAAACTTCTCATGTAAGTGGGTGGCAAATGGTAGTTTCTTCTTCCCCAGGATAAAGATCTTGACAACCATGTGTCTTTACACTGAAAGGCAGGGCTTCTGTAGGTAGCTGCTTCATCAATATTAAAGAAAGTTATGACTCCCAAGAGTATTTCATGTCCTAATCTGCAGAGCTGTAATTATATGGAAAAGAGATGTTATTTTTTTTTAAATTTTATTTTATTATTTATGATAGTCACAGAGAGAGAGAGAGAGAGGCAGAGATACAGGCAGAGGGAGAAGCAGGCTCCATGCACCGGGAGCCTGACGTGGGATTCGATCTGGGGTTTCCAGGATCGCGCCCTGGGCCAAAGGCAGGCACCAAACCGCTGCGCCACCCAGGGATCCCGGAAAAGAGATGTTAAAATGTGATTAAGGTTACTACTGATTTTAAAATAGGGAGACTATGCTGGATTATCTGTGTGGGCCCAATGAAATCACTCCAATAAAAGAGTAAGCACTTTACAGCAGAGGGAAAAGAGGAAGTCAGAGAGATGAAAAAGGGGAAGCAGAGGATTTGACATTAGCTTGAATATGGAGTGGGGCACATGTCAAAAAAAACCCAATGACCTTAGTCATACAACAACAAGGAACTGAATTCTGACAATAACCAGTGAGCTTGGAAGAAGATTCTGAGCCCTGAATGACAACCACAACCCCATTTGATATCTTGGTTTTAGTTCAGTGAGACCCTAAGAAGAGAATCCAGCCACATTATGCTGAATGTGTGACCTAAAGAAACTGTGAGAGAATAAATGGATGATGTTTTAAGCTGCTAAATTTGTCATAACAGTAATAGAAAACTAACACAATGCTCTGGGTCTCAATTTGTATGTCTGTGAAATGGGGGCAAAATGCCTTGTCTTGCTTACCTTTTGGGCTGTTATGAAGACAAAATGATGGATCCAAGAGGGCTCTGAAGTTTCAAGTTATAAAACTGTTATGATATTCTCCAACAGGGAAAAAAGTCCATCTGTTTTGAAGCAATTGGATTGAAGCAATTAAAATCTTAGAGCTGACATTTCCCAGAAGTGCTAAGGGTTTGGAGGGTTGCTTCTCCTCTCTTAGAGAAGCTGCATAGTATAGATGCAATCAGAAAACCTAGGTCCAGCTTTATTTTATTTTCTACTTGCATATCCTTAGTCATGTGTCACCTCTCTGAGCCTCAATAAAATGAGGGTAGCCATCTCTGGTCTGCCTAGATGATATGGTTGTGTGAGGCTTGACTAAAGCAATGACTGTAAACATGTAATGGGGACAAAGTACCGGGATGGGAGGTCTATTAGTCCTCTCCAGTGTGTACTCTGCTGCTGGCAGCAGATATGATTGGGTAAACTAGTCACCCAAAGAAAGTAGCATTGAACTCTTAGCACCTGTTTTCTGCCATTATCTCTGGTATGTGGCTTTAGACAAGTCCCTTCTCCTCTCTGGGTCTTTTTCCATTTTAAGAGGTTATAGTGTAGTCTATGGTCTTCAGCTAAAAGGCATCAGAATCACCTGGAGAGATGAATGGCAAATGGGGGATAAGTAGTTCGCTTCTTTTTATATGCCCCTCCTACCCCCAATAGACTATTACCTAAAAGCTCAAGTCAGAGCAGTTTATTAAATCATGCAAAGTAAGTCCCATTTAGGATATAGGAATTGAATCCCAAGTTATGTGGTTTCAAGCAACTGATTCTCAAATTTAAAATTTTCCTAGCCAAAAAAAAAAAAAAAAAAAAAAAATTCCTAGCCAATTTCAAGCTGATTAACAAGAATCATGCCCCTCCTAGTTCCTTGCAGTTCCCATTAATATTGCTTTGTCATGACTGTGAGATTTCCTCCCAGAATCCCCCTTATGCAAACTGAAGATCCTGAACTAGGGCCAGAGAAAACCTTGTGGATTTATCTACGTTTTAGTTAAATGTAATCTGTAACAAAACCCATAGCTGAGAATAACAGAATGTCAAAATCTAAATGGAATTTTGAGACTATCCTGTTTAAAAACAATTTGAGGCCTAGAGAGAGGGATGTACCTGGTAAGCATTAAAGAAAATCTGTGACAGAGGCAAATCTGGACCCCTAGGGCTTCTGAAAGGAGTTCTTTCCACTGCTGCATGTTGCCTTTCCACTGTCTTTAGTGGTCAGAGATTTGAAAATCTTTCCTTGGGTGGGTTTCACCATTTTTTGAAGTGGAGAAACTTCATTTATATGTCATCAAAGTACAAGGCCATTTACAAAGCACTGTAAGAAGGGGGCAGCTATGGATACCATCTTTATAAACATTCTCAACATAACCAAATTGGCCTTTTCCAGCACTTTGGGTCTTTGCCTCACCAAAAGGTCTTCTTCCTCAACCTGCTTTTTTGTCTCAAATGCCTTGTATCAGTGCTTCTCAATCTTTAATGTGCATAGAAATATAGAAATCTTATTAAAATAAACGTTCTGGGGGCACCTGGGTAGTTCAGTGGTTGAACATCTGCCTTCAGCTCAGGTCCTGGGGTCCTGGGATCCAGTCCTGCATCAGGCTCCCTGCAGGGAACCTGCTTCTCCCTCTGCCTATGTCTCTGCCTCACTCTATGTGTCTCTCATGAATGAATAAATAAAATCTTTAAAATAAAATAAAATAAAATAAAATAAAAAGTTCTGATTACAAATGTCTGTGGTGGTGCTCAAGAATCTGCTTCTAACAAGCTCCCAGGTAATGATGATACTGAGGGGGATAGACCACATTTGTAGTAGTAAGACTTGTAGATATTGTTTCCATCAGTCTCATTTCCAAGTGTCTTCTCTATGTACCATCAGGATTTCTTTACTACTAAGGGGTAGTATGAAGTATTAGAAACAGTAAGGCCTCTGTAGCTCCCAGTCCCAGATTTTTATCAATCCTTCACTGTATGATCTTGAGCAAAGCCATTTCTCATTTCCCTGAAACTTAATTTTCTAAATCTGTAAAATGGGGCTCTTACCAATCATGCAGTGATGTTGTGAGGCCTGAGAGAATGACAAGGGTTTATGCAAAGTAGACTGTAGATTGAGAATCCTGGTTATAAAAAGATTCTGTGCTTGAGTTTCCTTAGAATTGAAAAATATGACATGAGCAGTGCATGGCAGCTACATTATCATGTCTAATATGCTCAAAGATTGTTTCCATGAAAAAAAAACTGCAGCTGGATATATGCAACTGATGAATCACTAAATTCTACCCTGGAAACTTATAATACACTATATATTAACTAACTTGAATTTAAATATAACTTTAAAAAAGTGCAGATGGAGGCCATCAATACTGGACAGTCTGCATATTTTATTGAAAGTCACACGAATGGGCCCCAGGATATCTTTGTCTGATGTCACATAGGTATTTCACATAGGCAGTCTTTCTAGCATCTGTTAATGTCCTTGGTATCAAGTGCTTCATTTCCCTATGAAAATGAAGTCTTTTCTTCATCAAAAACATCCTTTCAAGGTATCTTGTTTGCTTCTCTCTATCTTGTTTGTATCTTTTAAATGTTCCTGAAGGGTTTTGGGCTTGCAGTGTGTCAAGGCCATTTGCTTGCAGCTACATTAAAACTAGTATCATTGATCTACATTCTTTTGAAAGCATTTTTTTTCTGGTAACAGAGATACACTTTCCTCTACTACTTTATTCTAATTATTACATAATCAAGGAACATCTAGAAAAGGGATGGATACTTCCCTTTGAAAACCAGTTATTTTAGAAATACTAAAGTATTTCTATGTGGTGCTGTTTTGTTACTGAAGTTGGATGCTGAGTTTTATACTCCCACCCTGTGGCTAGACAACCTCTCTACTTTTTTAAAGCAAAAACTTCAATAATATTTCTTATTCTAAATCATCTCTAACTTTTGTTATCACCACAGAAAACCTTGTAAGGATTTGACCCCAAGCATTAAGTACCAAAGAGGTACCAATACCTTTTTTCCCTTCTCAAACGGTATGTGTGGATGCCTTCAGTTTCTTGGACTGAAAATACACATACATTGGTAATGTACATAGACACATATGAGGATCTTTTTTTCTTTGAAAAATAGCTAAGCCAAAGACCTAGTAACTGCTAACTAAAAAAATAAACTCTTCATTTCACAAGGTAAAACTGAAGGATTCTTTTTAAAACATTACCAAATGGGTATATAGATGAGGAGAAAGCCTAACTCAGAAATTTCTTCCAGTCCAGTTTTTGTTCCTCTCTAAACTAGACCTGCAACCTCTACTTCCCTTCAAATGTTTGCTTTTTAATATTTTATTAGAAAAAGTCAGAGTCATCCAGTTCCAGTAATGTACCCTCCGTGTGACTAAGGGAAAACAGCATGGGGTAGAGTCAGAGAGGCCTAGATTCTAATCACAGTCCTGTTATTTACTTTATGTATGACCTTGAGCCAGTTACTTTAGCCTCCTGGGCCATAGTTCTTTTATCTGTAAAATGAGGGAATAGCATATACCTGCATGATTGATGTAAGAACAAAGATTATGTATATGAAGCACTTAGAACTTAATACGTGCTTAGTAAGTGTTACCACTGTCAGTTCAAGGTTTACAATTCATCCATTGCCAGTTTCTCTAACCTGCTGGTCAAGGTAATTTCCTCTAGTTGCACTCTTCAATAGTTCACCTACAGTTCACCTCATTCTCATAGCCTCTTCTGAATGACTATTCCATCCGTCAAGCCTGGGCCAAGTCAGTCTCATTCCATGACAATGTGCCTCACCATAGAAGCTTCTGCTTTTTAAATTAGAGTGCAAAGTAGTGGAGGGAAGGCACTAAATTTCATTTTGGGGCATTCTTTGGGTATACCCCAGGGCAGGGGCAGAGCTATCCAGCTACTGTTTCCTAGTCTCAGCCAGTTAGGTGGTCCCAACTTTCTAGGCCAGGCTTTTGAAAACACATAGCAATCTCATGGTCACATTTCTGGGACACCTATTTAACTGGGACTGCAGTGGCTTTCTCTAGTTCTCAATAATCTTTCAATATTTGTAGTGGTGATTGTGGTACCCTTCCCACCACCACCAAGAAAACAGGAGTGAAATGATGTTTCTACCATCTTCAAATATACTGAAGTCCCATTGGCCACTGCTTCTGTGGCCAAAATCTACACATCCACTTGCTTTAGTTAGTTATCTAATGGGGCAGAGCAAGCAGAGAGGCCACAGCCCTAAGAACAGGGCTCAAGAAACACTTTCTGGGTGAGGCTGGCAGTCTCACAGCAATTTCCTTTTAGGGGTGGTGGTCGAGTAGAATGGTGGTCACTTGGCTCTCTTGCTCCTGGTTCTGATTAACTTGGCCTTTGATACTGGGTAGAACTGAGAGAGTTCTATGTTGCCACCTGGGCATGTCTTTATTGGAAATAGCATAAAGTTTCCACTCAATTACTTCCATAAAGGCTCTCAGTGTGTTTAGCCTACATGATACTAATTCACCAATGAATCATGTTGAGTTCAGTCTTGAGAGTGGCTATCACCCTTCAGTAATACTGTCTCAAAGGCATCTCAGAGTTGGTTTGGGCATATCTGCATTCTCTCTCCCTTCCCCTTCCTCCATCTCCCTCTCCTTTCTTTTCGCATGTCTATGCTGCTCTGTCAGGTCCATAGTCAGGGTCTTGCTAGAAGGATCCAAGTAGGAAAGTTCTTTTTCTTATATGTGGCTACACTATAATGACACAGACCCTAAAGACAGGTTATGGCCCAAGCACCTGCATGGAAACACAAGCAGTGACACTTTCTCCAGCAGCTTCCCACCAACAAATAAGAATCAGAAATACCTACTTAGATTTCTGAATAACTATACCAGTTGTGCTTTAGACTGAGATTGCAAATGGAACACCAGCTTATATCTGAAAATTTTCCACTTGACGACAAATATGTGGAGCTCAAAAATAAGGGTAAAAGCCAAACATTCAAAATGATGACCACTAAAGCCATCAATCATAAGGCCCCTTGTTAGATAAGTGTTATATAATGGAAAGAAACTTGTATAAGAGCCCAGGGTCCTAGGAACTTTTTGAGACATGGCTGATACCTTGTTCTGCCTCAGTTTATCCAATAATAAACTAGGAAGTTAGGCTAAGTAAGTTTGGAAGGCCCTTCCAATCAAATACTTTATGGGTTCTAAAGAGTCTTTTATCTTAAGTGCTGTGGTTCTTAACCTTTATTGGGTAACAGGCCCATTTGAAATTCAGTTGAATGTTATGGACCATCTCCCCAGAAAAGGCACAATGTCATGGAATTCTGCATACTATTTCAGAAGCTTCATGGAGTTTCTGAATCCACAGACACTGGGTTAAGAGTTGCTTCTCAAAGAATTTAAAAGAGTTTATCTCCAGAAGGCAAACATGAAGCAACAGTGCCAGGTGTCTGGCCTCAATCCATCTTAACAATTTTCCCAGTATTTGACCCAAAAATGGAACTTCTACAGGACAAATGCAGTCTGCCCTTTTTAAAGAACTGTTTTCAGCTTTTGTTTCTATCTTGATTGCTTAGAAATGAAGCTGTCAGGAAACAAAATAGAAGGAAAAATAATTCAAACAGACCTAGGCTTCAACATGCAAAATATTCTTTGCAGATTTGTCATACATGGTTGTATGCAAAAATAAAAAGGCCGCTTTCCTGAGTTCACATGAAGAAGTTGTGGTTGGCATCACCCATGATGTCTGGCCCAGTAGGAGCAGACAGGTTCTTGGCAATATACTGCAGTGCCAGAGCTCCAACCTGGTACCAGAGTCATTACCCTCAGTAAGAGACATGTTAAGATTCTCCAATGTTTGGCAAACATTCCTACTCTTCAACTTCCAAGGCAAGCAATGGTCCCAACTCAAGTAGCTCTTACTTCAGGGTAAGATCTCTGAGATCAGTCTTTAGTCTCAAATCTTTCAGAGTTTGATGGTCTTTTGAGAAGACAGGAAATTCAGAGTACAGTTGAAAACTAAGCTCCTTTCTTCAACTCAGGTCAGTAGATAGCTTGGTTTCTGCAGTCTGGCTTGAGGAAGTTCAGACATTCACAATCATATAGGAGCCAAGATAGACCTTCTGAGGAAATGAAGACAGAATACACGAGAAATAAACCTGTGTCTAAGACATGTGCCCCTTATTTTATAGCATCCTAGAGCCTGAAGGTGCAGGGCCAGGAAGGAGCTGCTCTCTTCAGCACAAAATGTCTCAGCACAGAAGAGTTTGAAGACCCTTCCAGAACCTGTGAAGGGTCCCCTGAGGCCAAGGATTTTAAAACCTGAAAAGAAAAGAAGAGAGTAGGTAATTAGCTAGAACTAGTCAAGTACTTAACAGCCACTGAGCAGTAAGGCCTTTCTTGGTAGGTAGCTAATCATATAATTGGTAGATAATCTTCTGAGTAATAGAGGCTAGCTAGGAAAAGGCCCTTACAACAACTCAGATCCCATGAAACAGGCCTAAGATTGTGCTATAATCAGGGCTAGAAACTGTGCATTTGACCTCAACTCTAAGCCCCCAAAAGACCTATGGAACTCTGAGGACTGGCAGTGATAAGAAGAAAAGGAAGGCTAGGGAACAAATGGAAAGCTCTTCTTCAGATACCAATCTCATTTACATTTATATTGGTCCATGTCATGCCAGCAATCTGATAGCCAAACAATTAGAACTCCTAGGTAGAGAAAAAAAAATTCCATGATCTCTGTGGCTTCTGTGACCTTAGCAAGTTAACATCTCCTCTGAACCTCAGTTCCTTAATATGCTAAGGTAAAATACATATTATCCTCCTTATTCTGGCATTTGAAATGGAACAAATGAAATAACTGAAGTGAAAGTACTTTGCATTAAACAAATATAAAGGACTAAGGATAAAGGTTCAGGGGTAAGACTTGAATAATGATTTGGTCTGCAGGTGTGAAGTCCCTACATGATACTGAAGTAGACTCATGGTACTTCTTATAACGCCAAAAGAGAAGTTACCAATTTTCTTATAGACCCAAAGGATGTCAGAATTAGAAGGTTCCAAACTTTTAGTTTTATAGATTGGGAAATTGAGGCTAAGAGAACAAAATGTACTTGCCACAAATGTCACAGTCTAGGATTCTGAATGAACTTTATCCAAAGGCAACTTGTAAAACTACACTGTAATTTAGTTGGGGGAAAAAGAAAGGAAAGAGGAGGGAGACTTAAAAAAATAGGGAACCTCAGAATTGGAAGGCAGTAAGTTTAAGGGTCACATAATTATAGGCTACCCCTGGACCTACAAGATATTTTAATCCTCAAAAGCTCAGATCCCATAAAGAAGGCTTACATGTAATAGTGGAGACTACATACCAGAGGCCTCAACTCTCATCTCCAGGAAGTCTGCCTTGAGAACTGTGGGTAAAGGAGGAAAAATATTTCACTAAGATTCTAGAAATCAGAACTGGAAAGGCAAAGCAAAGTTTTGGTGATCCTTTCAGGCCAGTGCCAAAGAGTCCACTTGAAAAATGGGAAGTGATTCCATCCACGTGTTTCAAAATATCTAGATCTATGCTTATTAGTTGGGCTGCCTCTCTGGCAGATTTAGAAAGCCCAGTAACTGAGATACAAAGACGTCTCTCAGGTGTCCAAACAATCCTTTGAGTGTTAGACTATGGGAGGGTAGTGGAGCCCAGAGAAACTGGCCCAAAGACTATATTCTGTGATTATCTCTGATAGGGGGGAAAGGCAAGGTGGAAGGGCAAATACCATGCAAAACATCAATCATCCTTTGTCTAGAAGACCAAACCAGCTTTCTTCAACCTCTTGATTTAGTAATACTAAATTAGCCTTGTCTGGGAAGAGCTGGAGGGAAGAGACAATCCTAAAGAATGAAGCCCTAGTGTTGCCAGAACATCCCAGAAATTAGCTGGCTAGGGCTATTTGTGTACTATTGTTTTTCACTTCTTTCCTAAGTCTATTTACACATACTTCCTGAGATATCTTATTCCCATTCATGGTTTAAATCACCACCAAAAACTGAGAACCCACCAAAGGGACACTATTCATGTTGTGGTAAATGTAAATGCCTCATGAAGTTGCACAGTGCCGGTAATCAACAGTTCTACACTTAAATCTCTGTGGGTTTAACTGCAACTATTATTACAAGTTGCAGTTACCTACTAGACATTTCCTTTTTTATTAAGTTTTGTTTAAATTCCACTTAGATAACATACTGTTAACATACTGTTAACAAGTGCCCTCCATAGGTCAACCACATATTTACACCATCCCTCACCCCCCTCTCTTCTGGTACATATGTGTTTGTTTTCTATAACTAAAAGCCTGTTTCTTGGTTTGTCTCTCCATTTTTTTCCTTTGCTTATTTGTTTTGTTTTATAAATTCTACTTAATTATAAATATATATCTTTTACATAAAATATTTTTATATATCCTTTATGGATATATATAGCTATTATATAATTATACTAATATTATATTATTATATTTATTATATATACCACCTCTTCTTTATCCATTCATCAGTCAAACACAGGCTGTTTCCATATTTTGGCTATTGTAGATAATGCTGCTATAAACATGAGGGTGCAAAGTTTGGGTAACCCTTTCAGGCTAATTCCTTTGAATCACCATTTTCATATCCTTTCAGTAAACACCTAGTACTGGTATTTGCTGGATCATAGCAAGTTTCTATTTTTACCTTTTTAAGGAACCTCCATATTGTTTTCCAGCGTGTCTGCACCCAGTTTGCATTCCCACCAACAGTGTTCCCCTTTCTCCACATCCTCAACAACTGTTGTTTTTTTATGTTGTTATTTTAGCCATTTTGACATATGCGAGATGATATCTCATTGTAGTTTTGATTTCCATTTTCCTGATGATGAGTGATATTGAGCATCTTTTCAAGTGTCTGTTGGCCATCTGGATGCCTCCTTTGGAAAAAAAAATGACTATTCATGTCTTCTGCCCATTTTTAAACTGGATTATTTGTTTTTCGTGCTGAATTCTAAAGGTTCTTTATATACGTTGGATACTAACCCTTAATTGGGTATGTCCTTTTTTGCCAGTATCTTCTCCCATTCTGTAGGTTGCTTTTAGTTTTGTTGATTGTTTCCTTCACCGTGCAGAGCTTTTTATCTTGATGAAGTCCCAAAATTCATATTTGCTTTTGTTTCCCTTGCCTCAGGAGACATTTCAAGTAAGTTACTATGGCTGATGTCAAAGGGGTTGCTGCTTGTGGTCTATTCTAGAATTTTAATGGTTTCCTGTCTCATATTTAGGTCTTTTATCCATTTTGAATTTGTTTTTGTGTTTGGTGTAAGAAAGTGGTCTGGTTTCATTCTTTTGTATGTTGCTGTCCAGTTTTCCCAACACCTATTGTTGAGGAGACTGTCTTTTTCATATTGAATATCCTTTCCTGCTTTGTCAAAGATTAATTGACCATACAGTTGTGGGTTCATTTCTGGGGTTTCTATTCTATTCCATTGAGCTATGTGTCTATTTTTGTGTCAGTACCATACTACCTTCATCACTGCAGATTTGTAATATAACATGAAGTCCAGAATTGTGATGCCACCAGCTTTGGTTTCCTTTGTCAAGGTTGCTCTGGTTATTTGGGGTCTTTTGAGGTTTAATACAAATTTCGGGATTGTTTATTCTCGCTCTGTGAAAAATGCTGTTGTTATTTTGATAGGGATTGCATTAAGTGTGTAGATTGCTTTGGGTAATATAGGTTTTTCACAATATTTGTTCTTTCAGTCCACGAGCATGGGACGTTTGCCAGTTCTTTGTGTCATCTTCAATTTCTTTCATCGCTATTTTTTAGTTTTCAGAGCACAGATCTTTTTCCTCTTTGGTTAGGTTTATTCCTAGGTATATAACAGGTTTTGGTGCAATTTTAGATGGGATTGATTCCTTGATTTTCTTTCAGCTGCTTCATTGTAGATGTATAGAAATGCAAGATTTCTGTGCATTGATTTTGTTGCCTGCATCCTCACTGAATTCATGTATCAATTATAGCAATTTTTTTGGTGGAGCCTTTTGAGTTTTCTGTATTAGAGTGTCATGTCATCCACAAAGAGGGAAAGTTTCGCTTCTTCCTTGCCAGTTTGTTTTTTTTTTTTTAATTTTTTTAAATTTTTATTTATTTATGATAGTCACAGAGAGAGAGAGAGGCAGAGACACAGGCAGAGGGAGAAGCAGGCTCCATGCACCGGGAGCCCGACGTGGGATTTGATCCCGGGTCTCCAGGATCGCGCCCTGGGGCAAAGGCAGGCGCCAAACCGCTGCGCCACCCAGGGATCCCTTCCTTGCCAGTTTGGATGCCTTTTATTGTATGCTTCCTATGGCTCTGCCTTCCAGTGCTGTTACATAACAGTGGCAAGAGTGGACATCCCTGTCTTGTTTTTGACCATAGAGGAAAAGTTCACAGGTTTTCCCCATACATGATGATATTAGCTATGGGCTTTTCATATATGGCCTTTATTATGTTGAAGTATGTTAGAGAGTCCCTCTAACCCTGCGTTGTTGAGGGTTTTTATCATGAATGGATGTTGTACATTGTCACATGACTTTTTCTGCATCTATTGAAAGGATAATATGGTTTTCATCCTTTCTTTTATTAGTGTGGTATATCATGTAGATTGATTGGCAAATACTGAACCACCCTTGCAGCCCAGGAATAGATCCCAGCTTATGGTGGTGAATGATTCTCTTACTGTACTGTTGGATTTGGCTTGCTAGTATTTTATTGAGAATTTTTGCATCCATGTTCATTGGGGATATTGGACTCCTGTTCTTTATTTTAATGGAGTCTTTATCTGCTTTTGGTATCAGGGTAATACTGGCCTCATAGAATGAATTTACAAGTTTTCCTTCCATTTCTATTTTTTGGAATAGTTTGGGAAGAATAGGTATTAACTGTTCTTTAAATGTTTGATAGAATTCCCCTGTGAAGCCATCTGGCCCTGGACTTCGTGTGCTGGGAGAGTTTTGATTACTGATTCAATTTGTTTGCTGGTTATCCGTCTGTGGAAGTTCTATTTCTTCCTGTTTCAGTTTTGGTCATTAATAGGTTTCTAGAAATTTATATGTTTTTTCCAGTTTGTCTAATTTGGGGGCGTATAGATTTTCATAATATTCTAATTGTATTTCCGTGGCATTGGTTGTTATTTCTCCTTTCTCATTTGTGATTTTATGTATTTAGGTCTTTTCTCTTTTCTTTTTGGTAAGTCTGGCTAGAGGTTTATCAATTTTCTTAATTTTTTCAAAGAACCAGCTCCTGCTTTCATTGATCTGTTTTTTGGGGTATTTTTTAGGTTCAGCATCATTTATTTCTGCTTTAGGCTTTATTATTTCCTTCTTCCTTCTGGGTTTAGGCTTTGTTTCTTTGTTTCTTTTTTTTAGACTTTGTTTCTTGGCTTCCTTTAGGTGGCTTTGTGTTTATGGTGACGGATAGGGAAGAAATGGCATCAGCCAGCTCCTTTGTTCCTGGAGAGGCATCTCCATGAACGCTGTCTCTCAGAGACACGCTCTGAGAAGACTAAACAGTTTTCCCTCTGTGTTCTGCAGGTGTTCTTCAGATCACTTGTTTCATGCTGTCTGTCCCTCTTATTTGCCTGTCTTCTTTCCAGGAGCAGCACAGTGTCTCCAAGTCTCTATCCCAGACAAACTCCAGGCTTTAAGCCCTTGTACATGTAAGAACTCAGGAAATTCAACCTCTCTCATTTTCCAAGCCAATAGCTTTGGCAAAATGTTCTCCTTGTGCATTCCCTTGTGTGCTAGTCTCTCTCTTGCCTGATTCTGTGACCACAGCCCCCTCCCCTTCACAGCACCCATGATCCATTTCTCCATAAGCCCCCTCTCCACATTTCCTACCTTCTTCAATGTGGCCTATTCTCTCCCTTTATTTGTGGAGTGTGTTCTAACAGTCTTCATGTCTATTTCTGGGGCATTTAGTATGGTTTTTAGTTATCTAATTGGATGTTCACTGGCTGAGGCAAGCCTAAGGTCCTCCTGCTCCACCATCATCTTCCTCTCAACTTCTACCGGGCATTTCTATATGGATATCCCACAGGGTATTCAAAAACACTGTGTCCGGGCAGCCCTGGTGGCGCAGCGGTTTAGCGCCGCCTACAGCCCAGGGCGTGATCCTGGAGACCCTGGATCGAGTCCCATGTCAGGCTCTCTGCGTGGAGTCTGCTTCTCCCTCTGCCTGTATCTCTGCCTCTCTCTGTGTGTGTGTCTCTATGAATAAATAAATAAAATCTTAAAAAAAAAAACACTGTGTCCAAAATTGAGGAGAGTAACTTTCCCACAAAATCTGTTCTTCCATGATTAATTATTGTTACCATCCACTTAATTTTCCACATTAGACTTTTTACCTCTTAATCCTTCTCCAATGCTCCGTGTTTATATATATATATATATATATATATATATGATAGAGAGAGAGCACATGTGGTGGGGAGGGGGCAGAGGGAGAGGGAGATGCAGACTCCCAACTGAGCAGGGAGCCCAATGTGGGGCTCAATCCCAGGACCTTGAGATCATGACCTGAGCCAAAGGCAGATACTTAACCAACTGAGCCACCCAGGTGCCCATCTAATGCTTCATGTTTGAAAAGTCAGCCAGGTTTCGTTGTATCTATTTCAAATCTGTCCTTCTATTCCATTTTACTGGCAATGCTGTAGGTTAGGGCCTAATTAACAGTTGCCATGATGATTAGTCTCCTAATTGGTTTCTCTGTTTCTAGCCTTTACTCTCCCATCTATCTTCCTCATTACTAAGAGAATGTTTTGTTGTTGTTGTTTTACAACTGAGTCATCCCAAAATTTGCACTATCGTGTTTAAAAGTTCCATAATTCTTCATGTACTATAGTATAAAGACCAAGTTCCTTAGTATGTCATATAAGGTCTTTACAATCTGGCCACAATCTGTCTTTCCAGCCTCACCTCCAGGTAAGCTTTCCTCTTTTCACTCTGACATTGTAGCCAAAGTGGAACACTAATCACTTACTGAACCTGTCTTGTATCAGCTGTTCTTCCTTGCTGAACCATCCTCCCCTCCCTTCTCTTCTTGATGGACCATTTCTTATTTTCATTTAGGTTTTAAATTTTTATTGGTTATGGAAGAGAGATGAATGAGGATGTGAAGTAATTCAAATGTCAGGCTGCAGTTGGGTACAAATGGGAAGTAAAAAGGAGCAGAACAAAAGTTAAACAGATTATTATTTTTATCAGAGATGAGAGAAGAGCTTGTTAACAATGTCTATAGATGGTACTGATGTGGCAAGTCTGAGAATCTTGACCAGTAGCCAGCATGTAGATGTATCAATGTAAGTGGTGGTTATAAGGTGGGAGCCTAGACAGAAGTAGTGTTTTTTTTCTATGTGGATACTAAGTGGGAGGAAGCTGTGTGACTTTATGTCTCATGATATACTGGAGGACAGGTGTATCCAATTCAGTCTTGCCCACATTCCTACCGAGATGGAATCTGGGGATAAGGAATAAGATTAAATCCAGGTAGGGGTAGTAGAAGGGGAAGTGGGCAGGGGGTCGGGGTGACTGGGTGATGAGCACTGAGGGGCGCACTTGGTGGGATGAGCACTGGGTGTTATGTTATATGATGGCAAATTGAACTCCAATAAAATAAATAAAATAAATAAAATAAATAAAAGATTAAATCTAGGTTTCAGAGACCTGAACATAGGATAAGTAGAGTGGTGCTCTAGCCTGAAGTGCCTGGTTTGGCTACAGCCCCCTTAGTTTGTGAGTTGGTCCAAGAATTCCCTGAGCAGTAGCTGACAAAACTAAGACAGCAATTACCAATCTTTCCATACTCTCAACATTATTTTGGCTATAGTTTCCCTATTATAAGTCAGCCTACCTTAAAAATTCTATTGGACTTTGTTCATTCCTCTTATATATTCTCTCTCAATACCTTGGTTCCCTGCCTCAGGCTACAAATAAACTCCTCATGTTTTTGGTGTATTTCTACTTATTTTTAAGCCCCAACTTAGATATCACTTCCTCTAAAAAAGGTTTCAATATACCTAGTCCACTCTGTTAGTTCTAGTTCATTCCATTTCCTTGGAACTTATTTCTCATATGGCTTAATCTAGGGAGGGAGGAAGGATCACTAGGACATAGGAAGTGACCCTGCTCACAGGTGGGTACTATATTAAGAGTCTTAAAGAGTCTCTCTTGTCTTTCTCTCATTATTTTTTCTCAAGAGGGACATTTGACTAAGCCTGTTTTAAAAACATCCTAAGCAAACACATTATTGTATTGTTAAGAGAAATCTGGGAGCTTGACCTCATTTTATCTGTCATGGTCGAATAAATAGTAAATTATTGTCTAAGGAGAATTGGGCCTGTTCTAATGGCTGACTGCCAAACAGAACTAGGATGACTTGTTGTGCAGGGTCATGTCCGGGTGAGTTAAGTCTAACAGTTTTGACTAGATGATGTCTTTTACCCTAGCTCCACTGCTGGTAAAAGCACATTGTTCTTTTACCTGACCACCTATAAGAGTTATACTCTTATTACTCATCAGGAAGCACAATTTCAAACTCTGTAAAAAGCAACATGGAATAAACTCACAAAAAAGTCCCTAGAGGTTAAACTACCATATTTTAGGTATTCTAGTCTAAAGGGTATCAAATGCTAAGCTTTGGATAATTTGTACCAATGTCTTAGAAGTTTTAAAAACAAACTATTTAGAAGGAAGAAAGGGAGGGAAGGAGGGAGGGAGGGAGTAAGTAAATAAAACAACAACAAAAAAATAGATTCCCAGGTCCCACTCTTGGAGATTCTGTTTTAGTGGATCTAGAGTGGAAGACAAGAATCTGTTTGGTTTTTTATTCCCTCAGTTTTTCCCCAGCGATTTATGTTACGCCACTTAAATGTTTACCTATGCTTATTCTAAGGCTGTTTATGTTAAGAATGTTGCATTCTGTATATTCCTATAAGCTGCCCTTTTAGAATATAATAGAGTCTAAATAAGTAAACTAACAAAAAATAAGACCTACATTGAGTGTCATTTTTTTGCAATATTACTTAGCATGTGAGTACTATGTGTGTGTACGTGTGTGTACATGTGTGTGCGTGTGTGTGTGTGTGTGTGTGTGAGAGAGAGAGAGAGAGAGAGAAGCAGAAGAGAGGAATAGATAGAAAAACAGAATCAGAGACTCAAACAAACAACAGATATGGAGACAGGCAAAGAAAGAAAAATGGGAGAGAGAGACAGAAAACGATTAAAACAAACAGATGAGACAGAGAGACAAAGATAAAAGCAGATATATAAGGAGAAAAACACAAAGAGAGACAGAGGCTGAGAATGACAAAGACACAGAGAAAGAAACAGTGTGAGAGAGACAAATAGAATAACAAAGACAGAAAAACACACATGTATAGAGACAAAAACAGGCGAGCCACCAGGAGACAGAGAGACAGAAATAGGGGAGAAGAAGGAACAAAGACAGAGATGGAGCTGCAGAGAAACAGAAAAAGAATGTAAGAGAGCAACTGTGATGCTCATGATCCATTTATTAAAAAATAACTTGGTTTCTCTTCTGTCACCTATGTGTCTTACCTTCCTGTTTTTCGGGAAGCTGTTTCAAAGAACCTGGTTCTGGAAGCCACCCTGCAAAGAGAAGCCAATCAAATTCCATGAGTTGCTCTGGAATACATATGAGAAACAATAGATAATGAAAAAGACAAAAAGTATAAACCACACAGGCCACCAATTGAAGGATCCACCATAGCTTGCAAAGGACCTGGGTTTGAGAAACTCAAGTATCAGAATGTGAAATGACTCCGAGGCAATAGCACCCCCAACGCTGTGCCTAGGCCCCTTTGCTTTCTCTTGATTCAGAATGGTCTAAGCATGTTGTTTGTTCAGGCTATTCTTGTGAGAAATAAGTGAAACAAATCCTTGGCTTCAATGTATAAATTTTTGACATTTTCATAAGTACACATAGCTATTTAATCGACATGGTAAAGGCTTTTTCTTATTTCCCCCATTTTACAATTATGGAAAACAAGAGACGTAAGAAAAAGGAATACTAGGAGGCAGTATATGAAAGGAGTCCCAAACACTGGCTGAAGAGAAACCACTCAGGCTAGTTGTGATCATACAAGGCTGGTTCTTGATAGCTGTTGTAGCCCCACTTTAGTCACTCTATACCTGGTTCCTTGGCTTCCAGCCCCACTTCAGCAAAACCTACTGGCCATCAGCTCAATTCTTACCCCGCAAGAGGCTCTCTGGAGAATCTGAGTCATTTTGAAAGATTAAAAAAAAATCATACCATTGATTTAAAAAAAAAAAAAAAGCCTGAAGGCACAAGTACAATGAACAAATCTGTCCATGAAATTTCTTAAGGGGCACTTAGGTGGCTCAGTGGCTGAGCGTCTGCCTTCAGCTCAGGTTGTGATCCCGGGGTCCTGGGATCAAGCCTCACATCGGGTTCCCTGTGGGGAGCCTGCTTTTCCCTCTGCCTGTGTCTCTGCCTCTCTCTGTGTGTCTCTCTTGAATAAATAAATAAAGTCTTTTAAAAAAAAGAAATTTCTTTAAAAACCAGTAGCAATAATAAGAAAATATGACAAATTTCCAGAGCCAAGGAAGCATGAAAACAGAAGGTAATCTTATTACCTTACAGAGCAGTGTTAGTGAAATCTCTCAGCCTTTAGTGCTGACTGGAACACTCCAAACAGAGCTTGTCTGTGACATTTCCCTGGACTATGAAGTGAATGATACCCTGGGGTTGTGCACTGTATACCCTTCACAACTATTATGGTGATCCTAAAAGAACTCCTGGTGGTCTAAGATGAACCTTAGGCCAAGGTTGAGGAACAACTCTACTTACACAGATGATGGGATTTCCCCTGCATTGCTAACCACAATATCTGGCTTTGGTTCTTGCTTTTGAGGAGTAGATGCCCGGCATGGAGGGTCTGGAGGTCTCACTGGGGGACGGATGATGGTCGGCTTTTCTCCTGGAGGTCGCGCTTTGCTGAAACTGTCAGAGTCTCCTGAAGGAGAAAACAACACCAAGAAGTTGAATGGTTAGCAAAATGGAACACTATTCATGAACAGACACCCAATATTGGAGTTATCTGGGTTACCTCCCTTAGCCCCCACTTATTTTTGGTCACTAACAACTCTGAATTTCTTTTCCATTTTTAAAATTTTTTCTATCAGCTTAATCCTTCAGAAACTCTATGTTTGAAGCCCAGCTCTAGAATTTCTATGTGTGTGAACCAGGGTATGTCATATCAATTTGCTGTCTTAGCTATTTCATCTATATAATGAAGACCAATAATACATTATCCTACAGAGATATTAAAATTTTAATTAGGGGGATGCCTGGGTGGCTCAGTGGTTGGGCGTCTGCCTTGGGCTCAGGGCGTGATCCTAAGTTCTGGGATAGAGTCCTTCATCAGGCTCCCTGCAGGGGGCCTGCTTCTCCCTCTGCCTATGTCTCTGCCTCTCTCTGTGTGTCTCTCCTGAATAAATAAATAAAATCTTTAAAAAAATTAATTAGGTACATCTTTAGTACAAGCTTGACACATAATTGGTCAATATCTGATGATGAATTGGAATTCGTTAAATTCAGAGTTACCAAAACTCAGCCCCTTTTGACTTAGACCTTAACTATCACAGAAGTCCCCTAACTTGCCTCCCTGTCTCTATGTCCCTGGTTTCCAGGTCAGTCAGTACAAAACAAATATACATAATTCTTAATGAAATGGTTTTGGCAGGAGTTTATGACATGATGCACTTACACATTTCTGGTAGTACTGTACACTAGACTTATTCTACCTACATAGCCATAAAGAATTCTGAAAGAATGTTGATGAAATACAAAATCATATATATGAGATAGGTCATATTTGTTGATCCAGTGGATCCATTTTCGGGAACAGGCCTAAGGGAATTAACCACTGAAAAACAGTAAAAACAATTGGCACAAAAACATGCTTTTTAATAGCAGAAATTTGGACCCAACTACAAAGACTAAGCAAACCAATTTTTATAAGTACTTAATCAATACATATTACACATGAACTAATAAGGATTTGGGCCAGGTCAAAAAAATATGTGCACTTAAAATAATATTAAGTGGAAAAAGTCCAGAAAAATACTCATGGCCTGATTAACACTATATGGACATAGGCATATGTGAAACTATGCAAGCAGTGGGAGCAAGATGGTGGTGGGGTGGGAGGACTCCAGGTTCATCTCATCCCTCAAACAAAGCTCAATAATTACCAAATAATTCTAAATACTTCAGAAATTAAAATGAAGACTGACAGAACAACTACAGGGAGCGGAGAAGAAGCCACATCAAAGAAGGTAGGAAGTATGAACACACCGTTTGGGGGAGAAACAGATCAAGAGTGCTGCAGAAGGGAGGGAGCCATGGTCATGGGAGAAAGGCAAGAGAGAGAGGAGCATAAGGGGGAATGCAACCCCATAGCCATTAGCTGGGAAAATTAGAATGGCTAATTTTTTTTTCTTGTTTGTTCTCTTTCCCCATTTCTTTTTTTTTAATAAATTAATTTTTATTGGTGTTCAATTTACAAACATACAGAATAACACCCAGTGCTCATCCCGTCAAGTGAACCCCTCAGTGCCCGTCACCCATTCATCCCTACCCCCTGCCCTCCTCCCATTCCAACACCCCTAGTTCATTTCCCAGAGTTAGGAGACTTTATGTTCTGTCTCCCTTCCGGGATATTTCCCACACATTTCTTCTCCCTTCCTTTATATTCCCTTTCACTATTATTTATATTCCCCAAATGAATGAGAACATACACTGTTTTTCCTTCTCCAATTGACTTATTTCACTCAGCATAATACCCTCAAGTTCCATCCATGTTGGTGGGTATTTGTCATTTCTAATGCCTGAGTAATATTCCATTGTATACATAAACCACATCTTCTTTATCCATTCATCTTTCGATGGACACCGAGGCTCGTTCCACAGTTTGGCTATTGTGGACATTGCTGCTAGAAACATCGGGGTGCAGGTGTCCCGGCGTTTCACTGCATCTGAATCTTTGGGGTAAATCCCCAACAGGGCAATTGCTGGGTCGTAGGGCAGGACTATTTTTAACTTTTTGAGGAACCTCCACACAGTTTTCCAGAGTGGCTGCACCAGTTCACATTCCCACCAACAGTGTAAGAGGGTTCCCTTTCCTCTGCATCCTCTCCAACATTTGTGGTTTCCTGCCTTGTTAATTTTCCCCATTCTCACTGGTGTGAGGTGGATCTCATTGTGGTTTTGATTTGTATTTCACTGATGGCAAGTGATGCAGAGCATTTTCTCATGTGCGTGTTGGCCATGTCTATGACTTCCTCTGTGAGATTTCTCTTCATGTCTTTTGCCCATTTCATGATTGGATTGTTTGTTTCTTTGGTGTTGAGTTTAATAAGTTCTTTATAGATCTTGGAAAGTAGCCCTTTATCTGATAGGTCATTTGCAAATATCTTCTCCCATTCTGTAGGTTGTCTTTTAGTTTTGTTGACTGTATCCTTTGCTATGCAAAAGCTTCTTATATTGATGAAGTCTCAATAGTTCATTTTTGCTTTTGTTTCTTTTGCCTAGGTGGATGTATCTTGCAAGAAGTTACTGTGGCCAAGTTCAAAAAGGGTGTTGCCTGTGTTCTCCTCTAGGATTTTGATGGAATCTTGTCTCACATTTAGATCTCTCATCCATTTTGAGTTTATCTTTGTGTATGGTGAAAGAGAGTGGTCTAGTTTCATTCTTCTGCATGTGGATGTCCAATTTTCCCAGCATCATTTATTGAAGAGACTGTCTTTCTTCCAATGGATAGTCTTTCCTCCTTTATCGAATATTAGTTGACCATAAAGTTCAGGGTCCACTTCTGGGTTCTCTATACTGTTCCATTGATCTATGTGTCTGTTTTTGTGCCAGTACCACACTGTCTTGATGACCACAGCTTTGTAGTACAACCTGAAATCTGGCATTGTGATGCCCCCAGATATGGTTTTCTTTTTAAAATTCCCCTGGCTATTCGGGGTCTTTTCTGATTCCACACAAATCTTAAAATAATTTGTTCTTACTCTCTGAAGAAAGTCCATGGTATTTTGATAGGGATTGCATTAAACATGTAAATTGCCCTGGGTAACACTGACATTTTCACAATATTAATTCTGCCAATCCATGAGCATGGATTATTTTTCCATCTCTTTGTGTCTTCCTCAATTTCTTTCAGAAGTGTTCTATAGTTTTTAGGGTATAGATCCTTTACCTCTTTGGTTAGGTTTCTTCCTAGGTATCTTATGCTTTTGGGTGCAATTGTAAATGGGATTGACTCCTTAATTTCTCTTTTTCAGTCTCATTGTTAGTGTATAGAAATGCCATTGATTTCTGGGCACTGATTTTGTATCCTGCCACGCTACCAAATTGCTGTATGAGTTCTAGCAATCTTGGGGTGGAGGCTTTTGGGTTTTCTATGTAGAGTATCATGTCATTGGCGAAGAGGGAGAGTTTGACTTCTTCTTTGCCAATTTGAATGCCTTTAATGTCTTTTTGTTGTCTGATTGCTGAGGCGAGGACTTACAATAGTATGTTGAATAGCAGTGGTGAAAGTGGACATCCCTGTCTTGTTCCTGATCTTAGGGGAAAGGCTCCCAGTGCTTCCCCATTGAGAATGATATTTGCTGTGGGCTTTTCGTAGATGGCTTTTAAGATGCTAAGGAAAGTTCCCTCTATCCCAACACTCTGAAGTGTTTTGATCAGGAATGGATGCTGTATTTTGTCAAATGCTTTCTCTGCATCTAATGAGAGGATCATATGGTTCTTGGTTTTTCTCTTGCTGATATGATGAATCACATTGATGGTTTTACGAGTGTTGAACCAGCCTTGTGTCCCGGGGATAAATCCTACTTGGTCATGGTGAACAATTTTCTTAATGTATTGTTGGATCCTATTGCTTAGTATCTTGTTGAGAATTTTTGCATCCATGTTCATCAGGGATATTGGTCTGTAATTCTCCTTTTTGGTGGGGTCTTTGTCTGGTTTCAGAATTAAGGTGATGCTGGCCTCATAGAACGAATTTGGAAGTACTCCATCTCTTTATATCTATCCAAACAGCTTTAGTAGAATAGGTATGATTTCTTCTTTAAACGTTTGATAGAATTCCCCTGGGAAGCCATCTGGCCCTGGACTCTTGTGTCTTGGGAGGTTTTTGATGACTGCTTCAATTTCCTCCCTGGTTATTGGCCTGTTCAGGTTTTCTATTTCTTCCTGCTCCAGTTTTGGTAGTTTGTTGCTTTCCAGGAATGCGTCCATTTCTTCTAGATTGCCTAATTTATTGGCGTAGAGCTGTTCATAATATATTTTTAAAATCGTTTGTATTTCCTTGGTGTTGGTAGTGATCTCTCCTTTCTCATTCATGATTTTATTAATTTGAGTCTCCTCTCTTTTCTTTTTAATAAGGTTGGCTAGTGGTTTATCTATCTTATTAATTCTTTCAAAGAATCAACTCCTGGTTTTGTTGATCTGTTCCACAGTTATTCTGGTCTCGATTTCATTGAGTTCTGCTCGAATTTTAATTAACTCTCTTCTTCTGCTGGGCATCGGGTCCATTTGCTATTTTTTTTCTAGCTCCTTTATGTGTAAGGTGAGCTTTTGTATTTGAGTTCTTTGCAGTTTTTGGATGGATGCCTGTATTGCGATGTATTTCCCCCTCAGGACTGCTTTTGCTGTATCCCAAAGATTTTGAACGGTTGTATCTTCATTCTCATAGTTTCCATGAATCTTTTTAATTCTTCCTTAATTTCCTGGTTGACCCTTTCATCTTTCAGCAGGATGGTCCTTAACCTCCACGTGTTTGAGGTCCTTCCAAACTTCTTGTTGTGATTTAGTTCTAATTTCAAGGCATTATGGTCTGAGAATATACAGGGGACGATCCCCATCTTTTGGTATTGGTTGAGACCCGATTTGTGACCCAGTATGTGGTCTATGCTGGAGAAAGTTCCATGTGCACTTGAGAAGAATGTGTATTCAATTGAGTTTGGATATAACATTCTGTAGATATCTGTGAAATCCATCTGGTCCAGTGTATCATTTAATGCTCTCGTTTCTTTGGAGGTGTTGAGCTTAGAAGACCTATCGAGTAGAGAAAGAGCTAGATTGAAGTCACCAAGAATAAGTATATTATTATCTAAATATTTCTTCATTTTGGTTATTAATTGATTTACATATTTGGGAGCTCCCACATTCGGGGCATATATATTGAGGATTGTTAAGTCCTCTTGTTGGATAGATCCTTTAAGTATGATATAGTGTCCCTCTTCACCTCTCACTACAGTCTTTGGGGTAAATTTTAGTTTATCTGATATGAGGATGGCTACCCCTGCTTTCTTTTGAGGACCATTTGAATGGTAAATGGTTCTCTAACCTTTTATTTTCAGGCTGTAGGTGTCCTTCTGTCTAAAATGAGTCTCTTGTAGACAGCAAATAGATGGGTCCTGCTTTTTTATCCAGACTGACACCCCGCGCCTTTTGATGGGTTCATTAAGCCCATTCACGTTCAGAGTTACTATTGAAAGATATGAGTTTAATGTCATCATGATATCTATTTAGTCCTTGTTCTTGTGGATTGTTCCACTGAACTTCTTCTTAAAGGGGAATTTTAAGAGTCCCCCTTAAAATTTCTTGCAGAGCTGGTTTGGAGGTCACATATTCTTTCAGTTCCTGCCTGTCTTGGAAGCTCTTTCTCTCTCCTTCCATTTTGAATGAGAGCCTTGCTGGATAAAGTATTCCTGGTTGCATGTTTGTCTCATTTAGGACCCTGAATATATCCTGCCAGCCCTTTCTGGCCTGCCAGGTCTCTGTGGAGAGGTCTGCTGTTACCCTAATACTCCTCCCCATAAAAGTCAGGGATTTCTTGTCTCTTGCTGCTTTAAGGATCTTCTCCTTATCTTTGGAATTTGCAAGCTTCAGTATTAAATGTCGAGGTGTTGAACGGTTTTTATTGATTTTAGGGGGGGATCTCTCTATTTCCTGGATCTGAATGCCTGTTTCCCTTCCCAGATTCGGAAAGCTTTCAGCTAGGTTTTGTTCAAATACATATTCTGGCCCTCTGTTCCTTTTGGCGCCCTCGGGAACCCCCATTAAACATAGGTTTTTCTTCCTCAGGCTGTCGTTTATTTCCCTTAATCTGTCTTCATAGTCTTTTAATTGTTTGTCTCTTTTTTCCTCAGTTTCCCTCTTTGTCATCAACTTGTCTTCTATGTCACTCACTCATTCTTCCACCTCGTTAACCCTCGTCGTTAGGACTTCTAGTTTGGATTGCATCTCATTCAATTGATTTTTAATTTCTGCCTGATTGGATCTAAATTCTGCAGTCATGAAGTCTCTTGAGTCCTTTATGGTTTTTTCTAGAGCCACCAGGAGCTGTATAATAGTGCTTCTGAATTGGCTTTCTGACACTGAATTGTAATCCAGATTTTGTAACTCTGTGGGAGAGAAGACTGTTTCTGATTCTTTCTTTTGAGGTGAGGTTTTCTTTCTAGTCATTTTGCTCAGTGCAGAGTGGCCAAAAACAAGTTGTATTGGGAAAAGGAGAAAAAGAGAGAGAGAAGGAAAGAAAAGAGAAAAAGAAAAAGGAGAAAGAAGAAAAAAAAGGAAAAAAGAAGAAAAAGAGAAAGAAAAAGAAAGAAAGGTAAAAAAAAGGGTGGGGGAAGCAATCAGAAATCAAAAAGAAAGAAAAAAGAAAACAAAACAAAACAAACAAACAAAAAAACACGGGGGAGTATCTTCTGATTCTGTACACTTTAAGTCCCTTGACTTCCTCTGGAACTGGTCCGTCTCGCTGGTCTTCTGGGGGAGGGGCCTGCTGTGCTGATTTTCAGGTGTTAGCACTTGGGGGAGCTGCTCTGCCCCCTGCCTGGTGCAGGGCTCATTGGGGGCTGTTTACCCCGTGAGGCCCCAGGAGGAACAGCCACAGTGGCCACGGAAGCTCTGGGAACCTGGATTCAGCCCCAGCAGTAACTCCGGGGCTCTCCGTCTGCAGGGCCTGGAGGTTCCGGGGCGGGGCTGCTGATCTGCTCAGCTCGGGGCAGGAGCGTCCTCGCTGTCCTGGGCCCTCCCGGCCTTGCCTCTCCCGGTGGAGGCTGGATCCTGGGCTGTGTCCTGGCGCCGGGTGCTCCGGCGCCTGCGCTGTTGGATTCGCGCTCCCGCCCCGCAGCCCCCTCCGCGGAGCCACCGCCCGAGCCCCTCCGAGCTGCTCCCGGAGCCGCGCCACCCCCTTCGCGGAGCTTCTTCCTCCGCCCGAGCCGCCGCCGCCGAGCTGCTCCCGGAGCCCCGCAGCCCCCTCCACGGAGCCGCCGCCCGAGCCCCTCCGAGCTGCTCCGGGTCCCGCCGTGCGCGCTGCAGCCCTTAGGGAGCTTGGCGCACTCTCCTGGGCGCACAGGTGTCTGTTAGTGTCCCAGGGAGCCCGAGGGCATCCCCGCCCTCCTGGGTCCTGCTCTAACTCCCTCCGGGCGCCTTTCCGCGGGAAGGTTGGTGCAGCTCCTGCTTCTCCGGGACGGGGCTCTCCTGTCCTGGGGACACTCGCCCCGGCCTCAGCCCGGCTCCTCGCGAGGCCCCTCCCCCTTGGAGGCCTTTTGTTTCTTTATTTCTTTTTCCCCGTCTTCCTACCTTGATAGAAGCGCGAACTCTTCTCCCTGTAGCATTCCAGCTGTACTCTCTTTAAATCTCAGGCCGAATTCGTAGATTTTCAGGATGATTTGAAGGTTATCTAGGTAATTTGGTGCAGACAGGTGATTTGGGGACCCTACTCTTTCGCCATCTTGTCCCTCTGCCTGAGAATGGCTAATTTTCATGAGTTCTTGCGACCCGGGATTGGTGTGGGGTGGGGTATCTGTGTTAAAGACTGCTATTTTTTTAAAGTTTTTTTAAAAAGATTTATTTATTTAAATTTATTTATGATAGACATAGAGAGAGAGAGGCAGAGACACAGGCAGAGAGAGAGAAGCAGGCTCCATGCAGGGAGCCCGACATGGGACTCGATCCTGGTACTCCAGGATCGCACCCTGGGCCAAAGGCAGGCGCCAAACCGCTGAGCCACCCAGAGATCCCCCAAGACTGCTGTTTTAAAGGCTGGCAAACTTGGCTGTGATAGAGCCCTGAGGGAGATGTCCTACTCCTAGAGAGGGGGCAGGGAAGCAACCAAGGGGCAGACAGCATAAAAATAGTGATCTGAAGAACAACTGGGGCACACAGGGGAGATTATTCACTCTTCCTGGAGCACCTCCCTGAGAATCAGAGTTCAGGGATACACCTCTTTGGAGACAAAGGAGTTGGTTGGCACCATTTTCCTTCCCTACCTCTCAGCACAAATACAGAGCCATCTGCAGAGGGCAGCTCTGCCCTTACACTGGCTGCCTAACTTGCTTACACCAAGTCCCACACTCTTGTGTTCTGGCGCAACTGTTTTTCTCTGTCAAGCTTACCTCAATCCTAGCATGGTGGGCACTTTCCCAAGAAGACCAGCACAGGGCCCTGCCCACACCACATTCCTAACCCTAGAATTTTAACAGTCAGTAGGCTTGAAGTATTGCTCGCTGGGTGTTAAAAGCAACTGATGAATCACTAAATTCTACCACTGAAACTAATAATACAGAATATGTTAATTAAATCAAATTTAAATAAAAAAATTAACAAACTAATAATCACCTAAAGAACGTTTATCTTTAATCTGGAAGATGTGTGATATAAGTCAATCGGAGAAGGACAAACATTATATGGTCTCATTCATTTGGGGAGTGAAAGGGAATAAAGGGGAAAGGAGAGAAAACTAGTGGTAAATATCAGAGAGGGAGACCGAACATGAAAGACTCCTAACTCTGGGAAATGAACTAGGGGTGGTGGAAGGGGAGGTGGGCAGGGGGTGGAGGTGACTGGGTGATGGGCACTGAGGGGGGCACTTGATGGGTTGAGCACTGGGTGTTATGCTATATGTTGGCAAATTGAACACCAATAAAAAGTAAATTTATAAAAAAAATTGGAAGATGCATTTGTGGTTAATATTTTGAAAAATTTGGGCAGCCCAGGTGGCTCAGCAGTTTGGTGCCGCCTTCAGCCCAGGGCCTGATCCTGGAGACCTGGAATCGAGTCCCTGCTTCTCCCTCTACCTCTCTCTTTCTCTCTATTCTCTGTGTGTCTCATGAATAAATAAATAAAATCTTAAAAAAATATTTTGAAAAATTAACTATACTCCCCTTTTTGATTTGCCAAAATGATGGAGGGACCTGCTGGCATTTGAAATGATAGATCAATAATGCTGGACACTCCAGACAAGGAAGAACTATCTCACCAACTTATGTTTTGTGATGAGTACATTGCCATGGCAGTTATACATACACTGGACATAATACTGTAGTATTGTGCATAGATCATTTTTTCCTGAATTTTCATTAATGTTATTACATATAAAATTTATCTAGAAATGAAGAAGTCAATGGCTTCCCATATAGATGCCTTCAGAAAAATCTGTGTAAATGATCTGAATTTAAGAAACTAGAGAAACCCAAATATGGAAGCAGAGTTTACTTTTATTATATAAAAAAAAAAAAAAACAACAACCACTTTTCTCCCGGCACTGTTCTGGGTGTCCTAGAGGGTGTAAAAATGAATAAAATATGACTCTTGCTCTTAAAAAAAATAAAGTCAGTAGGCTTTCTGAGAGAGAGCCCAGAGGGCACTGTGCTGCTCCTGAAGAGAAGGCAGTATGACAGTAAGCAAGATAAGTCAGAGAAAGTCAAATACCATAATTTCTTTAATATGTGGAATTTAGGAAACAACACAAATAATCATAGGAGTAAAAAACTGAGTTGCACACCAAGAAACACTCTTTTTTAAAATTAAAATTCAATTAGCCAACATATAGTACATCATTAGTTTCAGATATAGTGTTCAAAATTTATCAGTTGTGTATAACATCCAGTGTTCATCACATCACGTGCCCTCCTTGATTCCCATCACCCAATTACCCCATCCCCCAACCCACTTCTCTTCCAGCAACCCTCAGTTGGTTTCCCAGGGTTAAGAGTCTCTCATGGTTTGTTTCCCTCTCTGATTTCTTTCCATTCAGTTTTCCCTCCCTTTTCCTATGATCCATTGTTCTGTTTCTTATATTCCACATATGAGTGAAACCATATAATTATCTTTCTCTGATTGATTTATTTAACTCAATCAAATACCCTCCAGTTCCATCTACGTTGATGTAAACGATAAGTATTCCTCCTTTCTGATAGCTCAGTAATATTCCATTGTATATATACACCACATCTTTTATCCTTTCATCTGTTGATGGACATCTCAACTCTTTCCACAGTTTTGCTATTGTGGACATTGCTGCTATGAACATTGGGGTGCAGATCCCCTTTGTTTTACTACATTTGTATCTTTAGGGTATACCTAGTTGAGCAATTGCTGGGTTGTCGGGTTGCTCTATTTTTAGCTTATTGAGAACCCTCCATACTAAAGAAACAGAAAATTATAGAGAACAAACTGATGGTTACCAGCAGGGAGGTGGAGGGGGATGAGTAAATAGGTGATGGGGATTAAGGAGTGCACTTGCGATGAGCACAGGATATAGTATGTAAGTGTTGGACTGGTAAATTCTACACCTAAAACTAATACTACACTGTTATTATATTAACTAACTAGAATTTAGACAAAAACAAAAAAATATAGAGAAATATGATGTCAGATTTTTATATTTCTTGATTTTTTGTTTAGTATGTCTTGTCTTTATATTTTCAAGTTTTCTTCTATAAAATTTTAAGGTAAATATAAAAAATATTAACTTTAATCCATGTATACTGTTACAAGGTTTACCCTAAGTATTTAGACATTGTTTTTCTTAAAGATTTTCTCAGTAACTATAAAATGTGTAGGATAAAGGTCAAATTTCTTAATATAAATTCAAGGCTCTCTAGAAGCCGCTCCCAAATTATAATCACAGGCAGCAAATCTGGACTTTGCTTCCAGTTCTACTCTAGTCAAACTAGTCTCCTAGTTTCCCTATCAAAGCACGTCCTTAATTCTTACTTTTAGGCCAGTATGTTATAGTGGAAAGTACCAAAAGTTTGGAGTTTAGTAGGTGTGATTTTGAGGCCTTTTTCTGCTACTTCCAAGGATGGGACTCTGGGCAGTTATTTCTCCTTTTTGACCATTGATGTCTTCATCTGAAAAGCGGGTATAATAACCTCTCCCCACTAGGTGATTATAAGGACTAAATTAATCTATTGAGAGTGCCTAGCATACAAAGTGGGTAAGTGTTAGACTGTTTTGCTTCCTGCGTGATATATGCCCCAGTTCTCATGTCTTATCTGTACTATAACTACCCTCAAAAGAGCTCAGATTTCACCCTTCTGAACAGTTCAGTTGGTATTGGTGATTTCCATCCCTATAAACACTCATGAAGTACTTATATATTGCCTTATTGATTTTTTAAATTCCCCCAGCTAACCAGCCATTCTGGTGAGGGAGACAGATGTGAAAAGAGATAATGATAATACAGTGTGGGGATCCCTGGGTGGCTCAGTGGTTGAGCATCTGCCTTCAGCCCAGGGCGTGATCCTGGAGTCCTGGGATCGAGTCCCACATCAGGCTCCCTGCGTGGAGCCTGCTTCTCCCTCTGCCTATGTCTCTACCTCTCTCTGTGTCTCTCAGGAATAAATAAATAAAATCTTTAAAAAAAGATAATACAGTGTGATTGGTGTTCTAATGGAGGAATTGTGTATACACATACAAATTCTGTCTCCCCATTTAGATTGTATCTTGTATTTCTGAATATGCCATTCCCCTTAGCACCAGGCTGGGTACACAGAATTACAGCTAAGAAATGACCAAAATTATAACAGTTTTTCTAACACACTTTGTATCATCCAAAGCACTCTTCCAGATAACTATTTGATATTCACAATAAGCTTGGGAGGGGAAAAAGTGATGGGTCTTATCTTCATTTCATAGAAAATAAAACTGAGGGGGATCCCTGGGTGGCGCAGCGGTTTGGTGCCTGCCTTTGGCCCAGGGCGCGATCCTGGAGACCCGGGATCGAATTCCACGTCGGGCTCCCGGTGCATGGATCCTGCTTCTCCCTCTGCCTATGTCTCTGCCTCTCTCTCTCTCTCTCTCTCTATGTGTGTGACTATCATAAATAATAAATAAAAGAAAAAAAATTTAAGAAAAAAGAAAAGAAAACTGAGGTTCAGAAAAATGAACTAATTCATTCTCAGTCACATAGTTAGGTAAGTGATAGAGTGAGGATTGAAACCCCTATCTCTTGTTTCTGCACCCACTGTTTTTCCTAGTGCTTGATGTATTGTTATTATTAGTCATATAACAATTATAAATAGTAAAAATAATAGTAATGGTAATAAAATAACTGTAAAACTTTTGGCTGTCTTATTGAACACCTGTTCTGTTCTAGACACTGGAATACTATACTCAGTATTTTATGCATATATTCTCATTTAATATGGGTCATAACATTCCAAGGTAGGAAGTATTATTACTATTCTACAGTTGTGAAAACAGAGACACAGAGATAAGAAGTAACCTCATAGGTAATTGGCAATAGATTCAGATGCATCTGATTTTTGAAGTCCATGTGGTCCCAAATACCAGTGGTCCTCAATCCTGACTATACATTGGGAACATTAAAATCAATAGTGAGGGACGCCTGGGTGGCTCAGTGATTTAGTGCCTGCCTTCGGCTCAGGCGTGATCCTGGAGTTCCGGAATCAAGTACCATGTCGGGCTCCCTGCATGGAGCCTGCTTCTCCCTCTGCCTGTGTCTCTGCCTCTCTTGCTCTCTCTCTCTCTCTCTCTCTCTCATGAATAAATAAATAAAAATATTTTTTTTTAAATTTTTTTATTTATTTATTATAGTCACACAGAGAGAGAGAGAGAGGCAGAGACATAGGCAGAGGGAGAGAAGCAGGCTCCATGCACCGGGAGCCTGACGTGGGATTCGATCCCGGGTCTCCAGGATCGCGCCCTGGGCCAAAGGCAGGCGCCAAACCGCTGCGCCACCCAGGGGTCCCAATAAAAATATTTTTAAAAATAAAAATAAAATCAACTTTGAGTGGGAAAAATTAGAGAGGGTGACAGAACATGAGAGACTCCTAACTCTGGGAAACGAACAAGGGGTAATGGAAGGGGAGACAGGCGGGGGGATGGGATGACTAGGTGACAGGCACTGAGGGGGGCACTTGACGGGATGAACACCAGCTGTTATACTATATGTTGGCAAATCTAACTCCAATAAAAATATACAAAAAATAAAAAATAAAATCCTAAAAAAAAACATAGTATCTGGATCCTATCCCCAGAGAACCTAATTTAATTGATTGGGGTAGGACTTGGGTATGGATATTTTTAAAAGCTCCCCAGGTTGGAAGCCTGGGTGGTGCAGTTGGTTGAGCATACAACGCTTGGTTTTAGCTCAGATCTTGATCTCAGGTTTGCGAGATCGAGCCCCACGTTGGGCTCTGTGCTGGGCATAGTCTGCTTGAATTTCCCTCTTCCTCTCCCTCTGCCCCTCCCCCATGCTTCCTTTCTCTAAAATAAATAAATAAATAAATAAGTAGATAAATAAATAAATAAATAAATAAATAAATAAATCTTTTTTAAAATTCCCAAAATAGTTCCCAGATGATGTTATGTGTAGCCAGAGTTAGGAGCCACTAGGCCAACATGATGCTAACTTGGTCACTGCAGATCAAAATGACCAGAGCTGATAATGCTGGATAGTGGAGGGGGTATTGGAAAGGAAGTATATGCTGTAGTCAGGGCTTAGAAAAGACCTCTACCCAAACCTGTATCCATCTTAGGGTGATTGGTTTCCTTTATGAGAGAATCAGATGATGCCCCCTAAAATATGAATCCCATTTCTTTCCAACTTAAAGCCATGTCCAAATGGACACCAACCCAAGGCCTTGGAAAACAAACATCATTAGCCTTGTATCCTCTCAGGCTCTTTATTGATGATTCATTACAAGTCAAACTTTGAAGTCACAGCAAAGGGATTTATTGGTTGAAAGGTCCCAGTGTTGTTCTCTCTTATCTCTAATTTGCCACAGTAAAACTACAATGTCAAACTGAGGAGGTAGAGATGGAAGAGAACTATAACTGGGAGTCAAGAGACCTAGATTCCAGTCTTAATACTAAAACTAACTTGCTGTGTGACCTTGACAAGATCACTTCAATTCCTGTGCAATGTGGACTTGAACTGTTCCCATGATATAAGTCTATAGACCTATATCTCTCCCTCCTGACTTTTAAATGCTGCTTTTTGAGTGCTCCAGAAGCCAGTTCTGCTCATGTACTTAACCAGGTTGAAAAAATCTCTTGATATATTTAGATTTTGATTCCATAGTTCCCTGTTATCTGCAGAATAAACTCAAGCATTTTTAACGTTCAGGTCACTATACTCTTCCACTTGGTTTCAACTGATATTTCTTATCTACCTTTCCACAATTTCTCTTCACATATTCTACTGGCAACATAAACAGTATTATTTGTTGTTCCTAGACATATCTCACAATTGATCATATTTTCCCCAGATTCCCTTTACCCATTCCTACATGCCTAAATTCACATCATTTACCAAGATTCAGCTTAAGTGTGTCAAGCTTCAGATGCTCCCAATTCTTTTATTAGACTCCTAAGGCACTAATCATCTTATACTTTGAATAAGGGCTCTTTGTTTTGGTGGCTTTATGTTCCCTATTAGAATGGGAGCAACTTAATGGCAAGATCAAGGTGGGATTCATTTCTGTATTCACTAAAAGCCTAAGTAAATTACTTTGCACAAAACTGGTATTCAATAAATATTAACTAAGTAAAGAAAAATGTAGTTCAGTACATTAGAAGGACACCATAAAGAGATTTTCTTTTTTAAGTTCCCAGTTGTGAGATCTTTGACACATACACAAACATGATATGGCCGAATTTCAGGACTATTCCGAAACCTAAATTAAAAGGTTTTCAATATGCTGAGTGTTTCTCGAGGCCTTTTGTGCCCAACCTTCTGCTTTCACAAGTGATGTGAGATAGTTTTGTTCTCTAGGGGCTTAAAACAGAGTTGGACATTGAAGTTATACATATGGGAAATAAATGTGAATACTGTAACTCAGCATCCATATTAAGGGGTCAAACTCGAATGTCAAAATAAATGAGGTAATGTAGAGTTCCATGGGGGCATAACTGTAAGAAGACTTCACAGAAGGAATAGGACTTGAGGTGGACCTTAAGGGATGGCTAAAATCCTTTCTTGTCCCTTCTCCTCAACAATGGTTCTCCTCTTTCTCAGTGTTTGACAAGGTCAGAGAAAGTTTGAGGGTAGAAAGAGTAGCTCTGAGCTCTTTGATGACATCTACATTTGAGGCTTGAGGCTTCTCATAGGCTCTAAAATACAGAAGAGTAAACATGTACCATTTTCTATGGCTGCAATTTCCTGAGAGGTTGTTATCCATCCAGTAGCAATATGATTTTTTGAACTTCTATTGTATTATTGTATAAAAGTATTTTATACTTAATCTTACTTTATACTCACAAAAAGGTTTCTTACAATGTAGGCATTGTCCCCATTTACAGTTAATAAAACTGGCTCAAAGAAGTTAAGCTTATCTAAGATTATGTAGCTAGTACTAGCTTCCTATAAAAGCAAAACAACTGCTACCACTTACTGCGTACTCATGTGCCAAGCAAATAGATACCTCATTCCATTGTTGCAGCAATCCTATGGGCATAATTATTATCTTCATTTTACAAATGAGAAAACTAAGACTCAGAGAGATTGTGGCTTGCCAAAGGTCTCACAGCTCTGAGGCAGAGCTAGGATTCAAAATCACACCTGGAAGACTCTGAAGCCTATTACATCTGAGACTTCACTAAGCATTCTGAGCCAATGATCTTTCTACCAAACAATACTTCCTCCTAATTTCTTTTTAACTTTGGTCTGCAACCTACTTTTAGTACAAATTTGACTTCCCCCTCCAACCCAACCTCTTCTCTCCCTCCCCATTCTCTGTAAAATGGCCATAACCAATCTTAGAACTTGTTGATTTCTTAGTACCTCATGGCCATCAGTCTTCAACCTTAAACAACTTTCTTCTACCTTTCCTTATATTCATCTATATGCCACCTGAGAGCACAATAAGAGGAAGTTCTTTCTCCTTGTAGATTCTGCAGCTTGTCATTTCTTACTTTCTATGAAATTCTGCCATGCTCACCTGAAAGCCTCTCCTCTTTATAGTTGCCAATTATTCTTTTGGATCATTTAAGAGTTAGGCTCCAGGAATGGAAGAGAATGAAAACAAAACACAGTGGATTACTAAAGCATAACTAATCCAAACAAGCAAATGTGGATAAGGCCAGCACAGCCAATTATTGCAGAAACAGATCTGTTTCTAATACTTCTGGAGCAGATGCAAACGCTACTCATTGTGATAGTTACCTCAGTGGAGAACTGATGGTCCTGTGGCAAGTAAGGCCTTACAAGCACTTTTTCTCCAAACCCTAAAACATGCCATCAGAATGCAGTCTTTTCTCTCTAGTCAAGACAAAGGAAAGAGCTAAGAAAGGCCCCTGAACATATATATTATAGGTATCCAGTGTGGATATATTCTTCACTTTTATATCAGAACCTGAGACAGAGTGAAGGGCTCCTTGCCCCATGCTCCCACTGGAATTTATTCTCACCCCCATCAGAACATGGAACACACCAGACTAGGACTGATTGCTTATATGTCAGCCTCACCATAAACCTTTGGAGGGCAGGGACCATGGCCTTTCATCCTTTTCTCTCCCATTGCGTAACACTATGTCTGAATACAAACAAATGCATGTAAATATATATCTTCCCCATCCTACTCTCCAAAGAAAGGTCCTAAGTTCCTTTGTAGAAATGACACAAAAGTCCTCTCCAAAGCTAGGCCTGGTTAGAGGCAGTGATATCAAAGGAAGACAAGATGCTGGCTTATATACTTTTGCTCTCCTCAAAGCTAATGCCCCTTAGAAAATAGGAAGGAGAAGATAGCTAAAGCCATTTAAGACATAAAAATGTGGTACTCAAGAAGCCAAGGTTCAAGCTCCGTCTCTATATCTTATAATATGTGTGACTCTGGGAAGTTGTTTCACTTCTCTAAGCCTCAGTTTTTCCTTAATGGGGAAATGAATGTGAAATGAGGGGGAAAACCCTATTTCATAGGCATATCACAATTATTAGATGCAATAGGAAAAGGGAAAGTATCCAATTCTATGTCTGGAACAGAAAGGAGCCCTTGACAAAATTATATCACCAAATGATATTGATTTATATATATATATAAATTATATATAAATACAAATTATTTATAAATTATATGTAACTATAAATTATATATAAGTATATATATTTATATTTTTATATAAAATATACATAAATATATATAAAATAACATGTAGAATTTAAGAAACAAAACACATGAACAAAGGGCAAACAAAGAGAGAGGCAAACCACAAAACAGACTCTTAACTATAAAGACTCTTAACTATAAATTGAGGGTTGTTGGATGGCAGATGGTGGGTGATGGACTAAATGGGTGATGGGTTTTAAGGAAGGTACTTATGAGGACCACTGGGTATTATATGTAAGTGATGAATAACTAAATGCTACTCCTAAAACTAATGTTACAATATATGTTAACTAAATGGAATTTAAACAAAAACTTGAAAAATCAAACAAACAAAACAAAGAGGCAACTACATCAGAAGTTTGGCTAATTTTCCACCAAAGCCAGAACACTACCTCAGTTTTGTTTTCTGTGGCTAAGGCTGGAGGCTTGGAGCTTTGAAAAGAGTGGCATCACACTAGCCTGTTGTTCACTGATTTAAGGTAGAAAGCAAAACTAGGCAATGATGTGGCCCAAATTTAGATAGTCTGGCTAATACTGGATAGTAAGATCAGTATTTACATTAACTGAAACTATGAGTTCCTGCCAGCAGTCTGGAGCAGGACTGTGGAGGAACAGGAAAGGGGAATGCCTCTGAAATTTAACTTTGCAGTAGACAATGGTTAGGGAGGGCTAAATTACTGTGTGTGCTCAGTTTATAGGATCTGGCTGACCCCAAGACTTGGCAGCAGGCAAGACAAACTTCACTGTGATGAATATAATTTGAGTTACCCAACTCTTTACCAGACTGATGTGAAGATCAACACATGACTTATAAATTGAAGCAGTGTCTATATAGAAGTCTGGCCTTAATTGGTTATTTCCCTGAATAAGCGAATCTTAGGAAGGGGGAGGGCAAGGAAATGGAATTATGTAACATATCTTTAATAGTTTATATGGCAGGTATTTTGTTATTTCTTTTAACCCTAGCAATAATTCTGTGGGATGAGCTATTTCTCCTATTTATGGATATAGAAACCAAGGTGTGCAGAGATTAAATAACTTAACTATTAATCATACAGACAAATGCATCAGTGGGTCAAGCCAAAGAATTCACAGAGTTAGTTATTTAGTGGAAATCTTATAGACTCCCATAGAATGGCTTTTACTGAATTGTGCTCTGAGACAATGCCATCATCCTATATTGGTTTTTATATGCAAAAATCCTTGAGAGAAAATGCTTCTTAGAAGTATTCTCTGGTCTCAAAAATGGATGTTTTGCTTTATTTAAACAATTTGCTTATTGTTACCTTAAGAACATATACTTATTTATTTATTTAAAAATATTTTTTAAAGATATTATTATTTATTTGAGAGACAGAGAGTAAGTGAGTGAGAGAAAACATGAGTAGGGAGAGGGGCAGAGTGAGAGGAAGAAGCAGACTCCCCATTGAGCAGGGAGCCCGCCATTAGCCTTGATCCAGGATCTGACTTAAGCCAAAGGCCGATGCTTAACTAAATTAGCCACTCAGGTGCCCCCAAGAACATGGATTAATATAACCATTAAGTTCTTTCTCTTTTCATTTTCTCTAGAAATTTTGGAGCCAAATCTGTGATGCTGCTGCAGTAAATGTGTAAGTCTTCATAGCAAACATTTTGTGTACTAACTCCATTCTTTCCATATCCCTACTATCCTACCTATTTTCCCTCTCTTGGCTTCACTTTTTCTCACCTGTACTCTCTAGAATCTAAGGTAGAAATCAACAAACATTTTCTGTAAAGTATTAGATAGCTAATATTTTAGGACTTGTAGCTCATAAGATCTCTGTTGCTACTACTTAATTCTGCTGTTTTAGTATGAAAGCAACTTTAGACAATATGAAATGAGGGGTGTATTTCTGCTGATGGATATAGAAACTTGAATTTCATATAATTTTCATGTGTCATGAAATATTATTTTTCTTTTGATTGTTTTCAATCACTTAAGGCCATAGTTTGCTAAACTCTGATATATGCTTCAAGAGAGCAGGGACTTTGTATGGCCTATTAATTCTTATATTCTCAACACCTAGAATGGGGTTGTACTCAATAAGTACTCAATAAGTACTTGTTGAATTAATTATTCTTACTATTTTTAAGTTCTTACATTTTCTATATTGTGAAAGCCTTAAATCCAGTCTGGAAAAGGACAGGATAAAAAACAAGGCACATTTTAAGAAGGTCATCTAGCTAGATAGAAAGTAAGATCCATAATTTGAATCTAAGCCTCTGTGATATCAAAGTCCTTATTCTATCCATTATACTGTATTATCTTCATAGAATTATTTACCCTCTCCAGATACCTTCTGGATTAGCCTCAATCTCCAAACATGAGTCTCCAATAAAATTTACCAAAGTCAGCCACATCTTGAATTTGTAATTTAAAAAGTCCAGAGTTTTTCAGAAGTTGTGCCCCTTTGTCCCTATTTTGACTAATCTGAAAAATGAGAATGAGAAACCATCAGTTCACCACTTCAAAGCTTCTTATAGGAAGGTAAAGTGAAAGTTCTGCCTTATTGGAAATAACACAGGTAAAATTGAGATCCCAGTTCTGCCAGTTAGTAGCTGTGAACCTTTGGCAAGTCACTTAGCCAAAGATCCTCAGTTTTCTAGTAGGACAAAAAATAGTAATACATTTTTCACAGCAAGGTTGTGAGGATCGAAAATAGTTTGTCAGTGCCAGGGACATAGTTAATGTCAACAGCAGCAATAATAATATTGATAAAAAATCATTATTGTTAATTTATTCTACTAATAATAAATGCCTACCTTCTGACTATCAGGCATTGTTCTAAGCACTTGGGATATAGAGGTAAATAAATAGGCCTCAAATCCTCACCCTCATTAAGTTTACACTCTAGTGATTATTGTGAATGGCTTTTATGTTCTTACCCACCATACCACTATTAGTGGTAGTAAACTGGACACAGATTCCTACTTAAATATCTCCAACCTCAGAAACATCTTAAGGTACAAAATAATTGGTTTCAATTCTGATTCCAAAGGGATTCCCAAGCACTTACCCTCCTTGTGGTGAGCCAGGGGCCGAGGAGCTGGTCTCTTTATGTGGAAGGAGGGGGTTTTAGTGGGCCCAGAGCCTGTCACAGGTCCGTTGGTAGCCTTTGGTATGGCCTTGGTCCCTCTGTCTTGCAGCCTAGACACCAACTTCCCCACATCCACTTCAGGACAGGACTCCAACTTGCCATCTGAAACAGGCCTGATGCTTGGAGACTTTCTCCCAGTGTCAGTTTCCCCACTCCTCTGAAAAGGCAGTTTGGGGTGCTGTGGAAGCTTGGAGGGTTCTATACTGCTTGTGATAATACCATTTGGTGTTTGATGTTGGATATCATCTAGGAAAAGATGGTGCAAAGAGGGAAGATTAATGCTAATTTTATTATCATTTCATTTTTATACATGCACACATAATATTGAAGAATTTTATACATTTTCAAGGGAGGTATTATTGTGGAACAAATCACTGATATCTTGCAAAATCAATCTCTACCTACCTCAATCGATGTGGAGTCACAGATCCCATCAAACAGGAATTCAGTTCAAGATCTGAGTTTGATTTTTACCACCACAATCCAATAAAACCATAATATGCCAAGATGCTTTATTCAAAGGGATATATACCTTAAATGGGACTTAAGAGTCCTCAATTATAATTCTTTCCAAAGAGACATCAGTTAATCCTTAACTATTTCTATTTCTTTCAAAAGTAATTTGTTAAAGCCTCTCAAATTTAAAGTTAATAAACTTAACAGAATTTAACTTCATTCTCCATCCTCATAAAGAAACCTCCAACTAGCTACTTTATGTTCTTCCCTTAGCTTTTGTGGTCCACAATTTCTTGTGACAATTATTCCTGTTTTTCAGTTCTGATTCTTACTTAAAGCTTTGAGACTCTAATGAGAGCTAAGGATACTCTCCCTAGACAAATTTACTATACAAATATATGAAAAAAATTAAAACTAATTTTAAGAGATTCAGAGTCCCTTAAAAATGTTAGCTCCTGATTAAGAACTCCTGCTGTAAGGAAACTGTCACCTTTCTTCATAATAGAAAACATAGATTAGAGTGCGGAGGTTAAGAATAGTGGTTCTAGTTGGCTAAATGAGACTTGAGAAACATGTCGAGCAATTGTAATGCATATATCTTATTTGGATCCTGAATTTTTTTAAAAAAAATGACAGGAGAATGAACAGTGACTAGATAACGTTCTTTGCTGTTGAGTTTCATAAGTTCTAGTATCTAAGATCTATAAAGAACTTATGAAACTCAACAGCAAAGAAACAAACAATCCAATCATGAAATGGGCAAAAGACATGAACAGAAATTTCATAGAGGAAGACACAGACATGGCCAACAAGCACATGAGAAAATGTTCTGCATCACTTGCTATCAGGGAAATACAAATCAAAAGCACAATGAGATACCACCTCACACCAGTGAGAATGGGGAAAATTAACAAGACAGGAAACAACAAATGTTGGAGACGATGTGGAGAAAGGAGAAGGAATCCTCTTGCACTGTTGGTGGGATTGTGAACTGGTGCAGCCACTCTGGAAAATAGTGTGGCGGTTCCTCAAAGAGTTAAAAATAGATATGCCCTATGACCCAGCAATTTCACTGCTGGGGATTTACCCCCAAAGATACAAATGCAGTGAAATGCTGGAACACCTGCACCACAATGTTTATAGCAGCAATGTCCACAATAGCCAAACTATGGAAGGAGCCTCGGTGTCCATCGGAAGTTGAATGGATAAAGAAGATGTGGTATATGTATACAATGGAATATTACTCAGCCATTAGTAACCACAAACACCCACCATTTGCTTCAACGTGGATGGAACTGGAGGGTATTATGCTGAGTGAAGTAAGTCAATCAGAGAAGGACAAACATTATATGGTCTCATTCATTTGGGGAATATAAAAAATAGTGAAAGGGAATAAAGGGGAAAGGAGAGAAAATGAGTGGGAAATATCAGAGAGGATGACAGAACATGAGAGACACCTAACTCTGGGAAATGAAAAAGGGGTAGTGGAAAGGGAGGTGGGTGGGGGGGCGGCTGGGGTGACTGGGTGATGGGTACTGAGGGGGAGCACTTGATGGGATGAGCACTGGGTGTTACAGTATATGTTGGCAAATTGAACTCCAATAAAAAATATACAAATAAAGAAAAAAAAGAAATTATTATTTGTTTTGTTTTCTTTCAGATATGATGATGGCATTGTAATTTTGGTTTTAAAAAGTCCTGCTATACTTTTTTTCATTAAAACTTTGGTTATGTTTGAAACTCTTCATAGTAAAATGTTAAAAGAAATGCAGGCTTTGGAGTCAGGTAGCCAGATCTGAATTTCAGTTCTGTTTATTTTATTTTATTTTATTTTTTAAATTTTTTGTTTATTTATGATAGTCACACAGAGAGAGAGAGAGAGAGGCAGAGACATAGGCAGAGAGAGAAGCAGGCTCCATGCACCGGGAGCCTGATGTGGGATTCGATCCCGGGTCTCCAGGATCGCGCCCTGGGCCAAAGGCAGGCGCTAAACCACTGCGCCACCCAGGGATCCCTGTTTATTTTATTTTTTAAAAAAGATTTTATTCATTCATTCATGAGAGACAGAGAGAGAAAGAGAGAGAGAGAGAGAGGCAGAGACACAGGCAGAGGAAGAATCAGGCTCCATGCAAGGAGTCTGACGTGGGACTTGATCCCGGGACTCCAGTATCACGCCCTGGGCTGAAGGCAGGTGCCAAACTGCTGAGCCACCCAGGGATCCCCTCAGTTCTGTTTCTTATCTACTCTAGGACCTTGAGCAAGTTCATAATGTCTCTATACCTCAAGTTTTCTCCTCAGTAAAATGAGAATAATAATAGTACCTACTTCATGAGGTGGTAGTGAGGGTTACATAAGATGGTATACTTATTTCAATGCCTGAGACATAATAAATAACTCTATAATATAATTGTTAGTTGTCATTTATGCTATTATGCTCTAAGAGGGTAGTGAGGCAAGAGTTTTTATGTGAGAAGGAAGGGCTATGTCTTGCTGTAAAGCATTTTTCCCCCAGAGAGCTTTCTTCTCCTTGAGAACCTGTCACCAATCACTACTGCCACCATTATAGGGATAAGGGCCAAAAAGATTCCTTCTGTAGTTTCCCTACTCTGTACCAAGGTAGATATATAGCCCTGCTTGTATTATCCCTAGCACAAACGCCATCAGACTAGACCATTCAAACAAAATTTACCAAAGGCTGACAAACAATAGTAGGGGAATAAGCACAAAAAAGCCATATAACTAGATCATGTGCTTCCAGGATATGCCTTAAGGCAGAGGCCACCTGTAAACCTCCAGCATTTAGGAGTAACCTTAAGCATATTTACCCTTTCAGAACAATGAAGTGAACAGTGACATGAATTTCTTCTCTTACGTGCTTTAGGCCCAACATCTCAGTTACATGTTTCTATTTGAATACTTTCTTCTAGGAGAAAGACCCTAGGAAATTTCATCCCTGCCCTACTTTAAAAGACACCACAGGGGTTAGCTATGCCCTACAGACCATAACAGCATTGTAATCATCTCAATACAGTAATGGAAGTCCAATCTCATAAAGATAATCCACATAAACAGTCTGAGAGGCCACTAACTTCCACATGGGAAAGGATATTTTCCTGACTCAAGGAAATAGGGAATGGAATGACAGCAGCAACCGTGACTTTGGAATGAGAACCTCTGTCAATGGAAACTATTTCTAGGTTCTGGAATATGCTGAATTATTATTGACAAAATGATAAAACAGTAATGATAATAATGACAGTGATGATAATGGTAACAGATATTATTATTTGAGTACTTTCTCTGTGTCTGGCCCTGCTGTAAATACTTCACATGGATTACCTCACCATTATCTTCAAAATTACTTTATAAAGTAGTGAATTCTTATTAGTCCCATTTTATAGATAAGGAGTTTAAGGCACTGGGATGCTCAATGTCACAAAACTAATATGACAGAGCCAATTTTCAAAGTTTAAAATCTGTTTCCAGAGTCCACACTTTCTGAAGAGAGAGTTTATTCTTCCTATCAGGTAACAAAAATTTAGTATCATTCTCTTTTTTTAACCAGCCATCCATTTCCACAAGAAAACATATAGACCAGCTTCAGAAACTGCAGAAAACTGAGAATTAATCAGGATTGACAAGGAGACCTCACAAATAGGCAAGTAGCCAACTGGAAGCCTCTCTCCTATGTGTGGGTAAGTTATAGGGAGAAGTTTTGAGATGTAACATTTTAGTGCAGCAGGATAAATACATCAATTCCAATGAAAGTAGAATCATGAAAATAGGTGCTATGAGGAGGACAGTGATAATTCTGTCCAGACAGGCTGAAGATTACGTAAAAGAGGTAACATTTGAGCTGGGCCTTGAAGGATTATAATAGGTAAAAAAGGGGGAAATGGAATTTCAGACAGAACAATTTGAAGGAGTGAAATCTCCTAGTTCACCCAAGAAAATGTAAAATAATAAAGTTTTGTGTGGCTTGAGCACAAGAACCAATTTTAGATGAAAACTGTGGGTAGTTGGAGATGAGGTTGTCCAGGGGGCTTGGGGCTGTATGAATGCCATGTTCAGGAATAGGACTATGGCCCCCCCCTTTTCTTTAATTTTTATTTATTTATGATAGTCACAGAGAGAGAGAGAGGCAGAGACACAGGCAGAGGGAGAAGCAGGCTCCATGCACCGGGAGCCCGATGTGGGATTCGATCCTGGGTCTCCAGGATCGCGCCCTGGGCCAAAGGCAGGCGCCACCCAGGGTTCCCCCCCCCCCTTTTTTTTTTGATAGAGAAGTGGCATTATCACATGTATTTTTAGAATATCACTTTAGGTTCATTATTAAAAATGACTAGAGAGACTAGAGGTAGGGAGACCAGATAGGAGATTTCTGATGACAAGGATCTAAATTAGAATAGCAGCAGCAAAGAGAGACAGATTCAAGGGATGTTGAAGAGTGGAATGGACAGTGCTTAGACATGTGGGCAGGAAGGAGTCCATGACGGTGAAAAGACTCACTGAAGTACGCTATATGAGGGGAATAAGAGGTTTGGGGGTAAAATAATGAAATGCTACTAGTAAAGAACACTGGTGAGTAGGATTGATTGCTTCTCAGAAGAGTGTTTAGATACCATATCATAGACAACTGAGTTCTGGAATGAGATGGATGCAAGTTACTGCTCTGTCATTGAGAAACTATGTGGATTGAGCAAACTACTTACCCTCTCTGAGCATCCAATGATTTCACTATGAAATGGATCTCAATTTATGTACCTCAAGTGGGAAGTGATAAGAATTAAAGGAATATCTATTCACATCCACTAATGATGGCAAAAATTGAAAAGATAACAAGATATAGAAACAACCTAAGTATCTGTAACAGATGAATGAATAAACAAAATGTGATACACACACACACACACACACACACACACACATATGAATATTATTCAGCCTTAAAAAAGAAAGCTATCCTGCCATTTGCAATGATATGGATAACCCTAGAAGACATTATACTAAGGGTAGTAAGGCAGACACAGAAAGAAAAAAACCGCATGATTTCATTCATATGTGGAATCTGGAAAACTCAAATACATAGAATTGCATTGCATTTGTAGATAGCTATGGGTAGTATGGACATTTTAACAATATTAATTCTTCCAATACATGAACATGGAATATCTTTCCACTTATGTTTTTCTCAATTTCTTTCAGCAATGCCTTCTAATTTTCAGTGCACTGGTCTTTAGTTCTTTGGATAAATTTATCCCTAAGCATTTTTTGATGCTATTGTAAATGGGATGGTTTTCTCAATTTCTTTTTTTGGTGATAGTTCACTGTTAGTATATAACCAAAGTTGATTTTGTATTCTGAACTTTGCTGAATTTGCTTATTAGTTCTAACAGTCTTTTGGTGGAGTCTTTAGAGCTTTTCTTTTCTTTTTTAAAAAATTATTTATCTATTTATTTGAGAGAGAGAGACACAAGAGAACCCAAGTAGGGGGAGCAGCAAAGAGAGAGGAAGAAGCAGGTTCCCCACTGAGCAGAGAGCCCAACATGGAGCTCTGTCCCAAGACCCAGGGATCATGACCTGACCCAGAAGGTAGATGCTTCAATTACTGAGCCACCTAGACATCCCTAGAGTTTTTCCTATATAAGATCATATCATCTACAAACAAATTGTCTAATTTTACTTCTTCCTTTCTAACTTGGATGCTTTTCTTTTTTCCTTTTCTTGGCTAACTTCTCTGCCTAGGACTACGGTATTATGCTGAATAAAAGTGGAGACAGGGGACATCCCTGTTCCTGATCTTAGAAGAAAAGCTTTCAGCTTTTCATCTTTGAGTATAATGTTAGCTGTGGGTTTGTCATATATGGCCTTTATGATATTGAAGTACATTCCTTCTGTACCTAATTTATTGAGAACTGTTATCATGAAATACTATTGATAAATATGCTTTTTCTGTATCTACTGAAATGATCATATAATTTTTATCCTTAATTCTATCAATATGATGTGTCATATTTATTGTTTTATTTATATTGAACCATACTTTTATCCATCCCAGAGATAAATCCCACTTGATCATGGTGTAAGATTGTTTTAATCTGCTGTTGAATTCAGTTTTCTAGTATTATGCTGAGGATTTTTGCATTTATATTCATCAGGGATAATGGCCTACCAATTTTCCTTGTTTGGCTTGGTATCAAGGTAATGCTGGCCTCATAAAATGAGATATGGGCAGCCCCGGTGGCTCAGTGGTTTAGCGCCGCCTTCAGCCCAGGGCGTGATCCTGGAGACCCAGGATGGAGTCCCACGTCGGGCTCCCTGCATGGAGCCTGCTTCTGCCTCTGCCTGTGTCTCTGCCTCTCTCTCTCTCTCTCTGTCTGTCTCTCATAAATAAATAAATAAATAAATAAATAAATAAATAAATAAAAATAATCTTTTTTAAAAAAATGGGATATGATTGCTCCCTCTTCTTGAAGTTTTTGGAAGGATTTAAGAAGGATTGGTATTCTTCATTAATGTTTGGTAGAATTCTTCAGTGAAGACATTAGGCTGTGAAGCTTTTATTGGTTGGGAGGTTTTCAATTGCTGATTCCATCTCCTTACTCAGTATTGGTCTGTTTAGATTTTCTATTTCTTTATAATTCAGTCTTGATAGCTTATATATTTCTAGAATTTTACCCATTTATTCTGGGTTATTCAATTTGTTGGCATTTAATTGTTCACAGTTGTCTCTATGATCCCCTGTTATCAGTTATAATGCCTCCTCTTTCATTTATATTATTTGAATCTTCTCTCTTTTTTTCCCTAGTCTAATACATTTCAATTTTATTTGTTTGTTTTAAAAAACACTCAATTTCTTTGATTTTTTCTATTGTTTTTTAATCTTTATTTTCTTTATTTCCACAGTGATATTTACTTTTTCTTTCTTTCTGCTAACTTTGGCCTTATTTTGTTTTTTTTCTAGTTCCTTAATATGTAAAGTTAGGTTGTTTATTTCTGATCTTTTTTTTCTTAATGTAGGTATTTAACACCATAAACTTTCTTAGAACAGCTTTTACTATACTGCATAAGTTTTGGTACAGTGTGTTTCCATTTTTGTTTGTCTCATAATTTTTTTTACATTTTTTAAAAATTTTTATTTATTTATGATAGTCACAGAGAGAGAGAGAGAGAGAGGCAGAGACACAGGCGGAGGAAGAAGCAGGCTCCATGCACCGGGAGCCCGATGTGGGATTTGATCCCGGGTCTCCAGGATCGCGCCCTGGGCCAAAGGCAGGCGCCAAACCGCTGCGCCACCCAGGGATCCCTTTACATTTTTAATTTAAATTCAACTTGCCAACATGTAGTATAACACCTAGTGCTCATCTCATCAAGTGCCCTCTCCAGTGCCCATCACCCAATTACCCTATCCCTTGACTCACCTCCCAAAAATCCTCACTTGGTTTCCTATAGTTATGAGTCTCTTATGCTTTGCCTTACCTTCTGTATTTATCTTATTTTATTTTTCCTTTCCCTCTCCTTTGTTCATATGTTTTGTTTCTTAAATTCCACATATGAGTGAAATCATATGGTATTTGTCTTTCTTTGAATGACTTATTTTGCTTAGCATAATACCTTCAAGTTCTATCCCTGTCATTGCAAATGGCAAAATTTTATTCTTTCTGATTGCTGAATAATATTCCATTGTGTGTGTGTGTGTGTGTGTGTGTGTGTGTGTACATACCACATCTTTTTATCTATTCATTTATTAAATGGACATCTGAGCTCTTTCCATATTTTGGCCATTGTGGATACTGCTGCTATAAACATTTGCCTCTTCAAATCACTAAGTCTGTATCCTTTGGAAAAATATCTGGTAGTGTACTTGTTGGGTCATAGGATAGTTCTATTTTTAACTTTTGAGGAATTCCTATACTGTTTTCCAGATTGCCTGCACTAATTTACATTCCCACCAACAGTATAAGAGGGTTCCCATTCTCTGCATCTTCATCAACATCTATTGTTTCCTGAGTTGTTAATTTTTGTCCTTCTGACTGGTGTGAGGTGATATCTCATTGTAGTTTTGGTTTGTATTTCCTGATGCTGAGTGATGTTGAGAATTCTTTCATGTGTCTGCTAACTACTTGTAAGTCTTCTTTAGAGAAATGTCTGTTCTTGTCTTCTGCCCATTTTTTAAATTGGATTACTCGTTTTTTGAGTGTTGAATGGTATAAGTTCTTTATGTTTTGGATACTAACCCTCTATCTGATATGTCATTTGTGAATACTTTCTCCCATTCCATAGGTTTCCATTTAGTTTTGTTGACTGTTTCCTTTGCTGTGCAAAAGTTTTTTTTTTTTAATCTTGATGAAGTCCCAATAATTCATTTTTGTTTTTGTTTCCCTTGCCTTCAGAGACATGTCTAAAAGTTGCTGTGGCTGAGGTTCCAGAGTTTTCTGTCTGTGTTCTCCTCTAGGATTTTGATGGATTCCTGTCTCACATTTAGGTCTTTTATTCATTTTGAGTTTACTTTTCTGTATGGCGTAAGAAACTGGTCCAGTTTCATTTTTCTGCACATGACTGTCCAGTTTTCCTAACACCATTTGTTGAAGAGAATGTCTTTTTTCCATTGGATATTCTTTTGTCAAAGATTAGTTGACCATAGAGTTGAGGGTCCACTTCTGGGTTCTCCATTTCCATTGATGAATGTGTCTGTTTTTGTGCCAGTACCATGCTGTCCAGATGATTATAGATTTAAAAAAAAGATTTCTATTTATTTATTCATGAGAGACAGAGAGAGAGGCAGATACATAGGCAGAGGGAGAAGCAGGCTCCCCACAGGGAGCCTAATGTGGGACTCGATCCCAGGACCCTGGGATCATGACCTAAGCCAAAGGCAAACACTCATCAACTGAGCCTCCCAGGTGCCCTGATGATTACAGCTTTGTAATACAGCTTGAAGTCTGGAATTGTGATGCCTCTAGCTTTGGTTCTTTTTCAACATTCTTTTGGCTATTCAAGGTCTTTCCTGATTCTGTACAAATTTTAGAATTGTTTGTTCCAGCGCTGTGAAAAATGTTGATGGCATTTTGATAGGAATTGTATTGAATGCGTAGACTGCTTTGGGTAGCATAGACATTTTAACAATATTTGTTCTTCCAGTCCAAGAGTATGGAAGGTTTTTCCACTTCATTGTGTCTTCTTCAATTTCTTTCATAAGTGTTCTATAGTTTTCAGAATATAGATCATTTACCTCTTTAGTTAGGCTTATTCACAAGAATCTTATGGTTTTTGATGTGATTGTAAATGAGATCAACTCCTTGATTTCTTTTTCTGCTGTGTCATTGTTACTGTATAGAAATGGAACTGACTTCTGTGTGTCACTTTTATATCCTGGGACTTGGGAAAAATAGGCTTTAAAACAAAGACTGTAACATGAGATAAAGAAGGACAGTATATAATAATACAGGGGAAAATCCAACAAGAGGATATAACAGCTGTAAATGTTTATGCACCCAACATGTTGTTACCAAATACATAAAACAGTTAATAACAAAGAAAGGAACAAATTGATAGTAATACAGTAATAGTAGGGGACCTTAACACCACACTTCTCTCAATGGATGGATTATCCAATCAGAAAACAATAAGGAAATAGTTGCTTTGAATGCTACATTTGTCCAGATGGATTTAGCAGTTATATTCAGAACATTCCATCCTGAAACAGCAGAATATACATTCTTTTCAAGTACATGTGACACATTCTCCAGAATATATCATATATTATTCCATAAGGCAAGTCTCAACAAATTAAAAAAGATTAAAGTAATACCATGCATATTTTCTGACCACCATGCTATGAAACTATGAATCAATCACAAGAAAAAATCTGGAAAAAGCACAAACACATGCTACTAAACAATGAATGGGTCAACCAATCGATCAAAGAAGAAATAAACAATTACATGGAAACAAAATGAAAAAGAAAACAAAATAGTCCAAAATCCATTGGGATGCAGCAAAAGCAGTTCTAAGAGGGAAGTTTATAGCAATACAGACTATCTCTAGAAGCAAGAAAAAAATGTCAAATAAATGGCCTAATTTTACACACAAAGAAGCTAGAAAAAACAAAACAAATCCAAAACCCAAGCAGAAGGAGGAAAATAATAAATAGAGTAAAAAAAATATATAGAAACTAAAACAAAACAAAACAAAAACCCTTATAGAACAGATCAATGAAACCAGGACCAGTTTCTTTGAGAAGATAAACAATTGATAAACCTCTAGCCTCACTCACCAGAAGAAAAGAGAAATTATTCAAATAAATAAAATCACAAATGAGAGAGCAGAAATAGCAACTACCACCACAAAAATACAACCAAATGTAAGAAAATATGAGAAACTATATGCCAATAAAGTAGACAACCTAGAAGAAATAGATAAATTCCTAGAATCATATAACCTATCAAAACTGGAGCAGGAAGAAATAGAAAAGCATAGACCAATAACCACCAAATAAATTGAATTCAGTAATCAAAACCTCCCCAAAAAACAGAAGTCTAGGACAAGACAGCTTCACAGCCAAATTCTACCAGAAATTTCAAGAAGATTTGATACCTATTCATCTCCAAATATTCCAAAATTTGAAAAGGAAGGAAAACTCCCAAATTCATTCTATGAGGTCAGCATTACCTTGATACCAAAACCAGACAAAGACAACACAAAAAAAGATAAAAAGCACAAAAGATAAAAAAAAGCACAAACTGCTATCTCTGTTGAACATAGATGCAAAAACTCTCAACAAAATACTAGCAAATCAAGTATAACGATACTTTAAAATATTAATTCACCCACAATCAAGGGGGAATTTATTCCAAGAATGTAAGGGTGGTTCCATATTATCAAATTAATCAATGTGATACATCACATCAATAGGGGAAAGGACAAAAAACATGATCATTTCAATTGATGCAAAAAAGACATTTAACAAAGTACCCATCCATTAATGAAAAAAAAAAACTCAATAAAGTAGGTCTGGAGGGAACGTAACTCAACATAAAGGTCTTATATGAAAAACTTGCAGTGAACATCATACTCAATGGAGAGAAACTAAGAGCTTTTCCCCTAAGATTATGACGAAGACAAGGATATCCACTCTCCTCACTTTTTTTCAACATAGTACTGGAGTTCTATCCACAGAAATCAGACAAGAAAAAGAAATAAATGGCATTCAAACTGGGAAGGAAGAAGTAAAACCTTTACTGTTTGCAGATGACATGATACTGTATAGAGAAAGACCTGAAGACTCTACCAAAAAAACTACTAGAACAATAAATAAACTCATAAAGTTGCAGGATACAAAATCAATGTTCAGAAAATTAAATACATTTTTATATAGTAATGAAACAGTAGAAAGAGAAATTAAAAAACAATTCTATTTAAAATTGAACCAAAAATAATAAAGTACCTAGGAATAAACTTAGCCAAAGAGATGAAAAACCTGTACTCTGAAAACTAAAACATTAATGAAAGAAATTAAAGATGACATGAAGAAATGGAAAGACATTCCATGCTCACAGAGTAGAGCAAATATTATTAAAATATCTATACTACCCAAAGCCTTCTAGAGATTTGAATAAATCCTTATCAAAATACCAGTGGTATTTCTCACGGAACTGGAAAAAAAAAAACAACCCTAAGACTTATATGGAACCAAAAAAGACCCTAAATAGCCAAAGCAATCTTCAAAAAGTAAAACAAAACATGGGGTATCACAATTCCTGTCTTTAAGATATACTACAAAGTTGGAGTAGTCAAAACAATTTGGTACTGGCACAAAAATAAATGGATAGATAAATGGAACAGAATAGAAAACTCAGAAATATATAATTAAGCAATCTTCAAAAAAGGAGGACAGAATATGTAATGGGGAAAAGATAGTCTCTTCTACAAATGGTATTGGGAAAACTGGTCAGGTGCATTGAAAAGAATGAAACTGGACCACTTTCTTATGTCATACACAAAAATAAACTCAAAATTAATTAAAGATGCAAATGTGAGAACTGTAGCCCTAAAAATCCTAGAAGAGAGCACAGGCAGTAATGTCTCTGACATCAGCCATAGCATCATTTTTGTAAGTATGTCTCCTGAGGAAAAGGAAACAAAAGCAAAGATAAACTATTGGTACTACATCAAAGTAAAAGCTCCCACACAGTAAAGGAAACAATCAACAAAACTAAAAGGTAACCTGCTGAATGGGAGAAGATATTTGCAAATGACATATCTGATTAAGGGTTGGTATCCAAAATATATAAAGAGCTTATAGGGGATCCCTGGGTGGCTCAGCGGTTTAGCACCTGCCTTCGGCCCAGGGCATGATCCTGGAGTCCCGGGATCAAGTTCCACATCGGGCTCCCTGCATGGAGCCTGCTTCTCCCTCTGCCTGTGTCTCTGCCCCCCACCCCTGTGTGTGTGTGTCTCTCATGAATAAATAAATAAAATTTTTAAAAAAAGAGCTTATATAACTCAATACCTAAAATCCAAATAATCCAATCAAAAATGGGCAGAAAAAGGAACAGACATTTCTCCAGAGAAGACATACAAATGGCTAATAGGCACATGAAAAGATGCTGAACATCACTCATCTTCAGGGAAATGCAAATCAAAATTATAATGAGATATCACCTCACCATTAAAAAAATGAGATATAACCTCAAATCTGTCATAAGGGCTAAAATTAAAAATATAAGAAACAAGTATTGGAGAAGATATTCAGAAAAAGGAAATACAGTGCACTGTTGGTGGGAATGTAAACTTGTACAGCCACTGTGGAATACAGTAAGGAGGTTCCTCAAATAATTAAAAATAGAACTACCCTATGATCCAGTAATTATACTGATTATTTATCCAAAGAATACAAAAAAACTAATTCAAAGGGAAACATGCATCCTTATGTTTATAGAAGCATTATTACAAAAAAAATTGTGGAAGCAGCTCAAGTGTCCTTCGATATATGCATGGATAAAGAAGATGTGATATATATATATATATCTCAATGATACTTATCCATAAGAAAGAATGAAATCTTACCATTTGCAATGATATGTGTAGAGCTAGAAAGTATTGTGTTAAATAAGTTCCTCAGAAAAAGACAAATACCATATGATTTCTCTCATATGTGGAATTTAAGAAACGAAACAATCTAGTAAAGGGGAAAAGAGAGAGAGAGAGAGAGAGAGAGAAAGTAACAGACTTTTAAGTATAGGGAATAAACTTTTGGTTACCAGAAGGGAAGTGGATAAAATAGGGGGAATGGATAAAATGGGTGATGAGAATTAAGGAGTCCATTTGTTGTAATGAACACCAGGTGTTGTATGTAAGTGTTGAATCACTACATTGTATATCTGAAACTAATATAACACTTTAAGCTATTTTGGAATTAAAATAAAAGCTTAATAAATAAAAGAATATTGCTTTAAAAATGCTATGAATCATCTGAGATTTCAGTAAGTCATAATCCTTATGCTGGAAAAGGATCTGGCTATATTGTTGATGGCTGCTAAAGGTTGGGCTAGCTGTGGCAATTTCTTAAAATAAGACAATAATGAAGTTTGCTGCATTGATTGAATTTTCGTTTCACAAGCCATCTCTTTAATATGCTATGCTGTTCGATGGCATTTTATCCACAATAGAATTTTCAAAATTGGAGCTGATACTCTCAAACTCTGCTACTGCTTAATAAAGTAAGTTTATGAAATATTCAAAAAGCTTTTTTTGTCATTTGAACAGTCTTTATAGCATCTTCACCAGGAGTAGGTTCCATCTCAAGAAACCACTTTCTTTGCTCATCCATATGAAACAACTCCTCATCCATTGAAGTTTTATCATGAGATTGCAGGAATTCAGTCACTTCCAATTTTATTAAGAAGTTAAGGAAATATCTTAGTACTGACCTTCACTTTCATCCACAGAAGTATAAAAAACCGTTCTTTCCCGCAGCAAGCGCTTTGAAATTGTGATTGGTTTGTGCCTTCTTGCTGTTACTCGAGGCGGAGGCACTGGGGGTGTAGCACTTTCCTCAGGTGGACCCGAATAGATCTGTAAAAGGAGAATATTTTCAGGAAACAATTAGAAAGATCAAGTTTTTGTTTTCCTAATGCTAACTACCAGTTGGTGCCCAACAGCACTACATCTAGAGTATGACATAGCAATTATAGTATGACAAAAGAAATTGGGATTTTTAAAATCACTCCAGCTACCAGCAAGTTTTTAGAAGTCTCCAATCATGTTTAAGACACAGGACCTGGCACTTCACAATGTGGAGGAAAGAATTCAGACAAAAACTGCAATATCAGTCCCAGACTTTTCACTTACTGCCTAGGCAAGTCACCCCCTATCTCTGAGCTTTAGACTCCTCATCTGTAACATAGGAAGAGTACCACATACCTCCCAATGTATGATGAGAATCAAGTGAAAAGGGTACTCAAGGTACATTGTATGGGTAGGAGTAGGGTGTAGATAGTTACTAAAATGCACCCAATATTTCTGAAAGGATACCAAAGAAACTAGTTAGATTGTTTGCTTCAAGATAGGAATAATGAGTGGCTGATGAAAGGATGGAAGAAACTTCTTTCTCATTCTTATACAATTTGATCTTTCAAAATTTCATACCATGTACGCATTACTTATTCAAAAAAGGGCAAAAACAAAATGTGTTATACGTTGTAAAAAGTGCTGGACAAATGAGGGAGAAGCTATCATTACAATTTTTTTTAAAGCAGGGTCCATGCCCAGCACGGAGCCCAACGTGGGTCTTGAACTCACAACCCTGAGATCAAGACCCAAGTTGACATCAAGAGTCAGATGCCTAACCAACTGAGCCAACCGTGCAACTCTAATGATTACAAATTTTATATAGTGTCTCAATATGTATTTGAAAATATTTCTTGTCTCTGGAGAGACTGAACTTTTGGCCAGAGTGCACATTTTGAGAGGATGCACACATGGTGAGGAAGGAAGGGTACAATTTCGTAGTGCGATAATAAAATCAATCCCAGGGCAGCCCGGGTGGATCAGCAGTTTAGCGCCACCTTCAGCCCAGGGCGTGATCCTGGAGACCTAGGATCGAGTCCCACGTCGGGCTCCTGGCATGAAGCCTGCTTCTCCCTCTGCCTGTGCCTGTGCCTCTCTCTCTCTCTCTCTTTCTCTCTCTCTCTCTCTCTTTCTCTCTCTCTCTCTCTGTGTGTGTGTATGTGTCTTTCATGATTAAATAAATAAAATCTTAAAAAAATAAAATCAAAAATTAAAAATAAAAAAATAAAATCAACCCCAATGATTGGTGCAAAGAGAAATGTCAGAGACCAACATTTTATCAGGCTCCATAGTCATAGAACTTACAAGGAAACTCTGTGTAAAAGCTGAGCAATGATAGAATGTAGTGCAAGCACAATCACAAGGCAATACATGTCTCAATGTCTCATGGTATAGGAAAGAGAGAGTATGACATAGTCGCAAGCAGATAAGCTTTGAGGCCATCCAGTTTCACAATCATTAGTAATAGTATTCTAAATAACTACTATTTTGTGAGAATATGCTTATGCACTATAGGAGTTGTAAAGAATGTCCCTTGCTATTTATCAAACACACCAGGGCCTTTGCACTGAGTGTTTCATCTACCTGGAGTGCTCTTCTTCCAGGTATCTACCTATATAGCTTGCTCTCTTAATCAGTAGGCTATAATCAAATATAATCCTCTCAGTGAGTCCATCTAAGTGAATGTATCTAAAATTTTAATACACCTTCCTGTATGCAATGCCTCCTATCCCCCTTCCCTAAGTTTTTTTTCTCCTTAGCATTTATTACTTCCTAACAAGGCATATTGTAATTACTTACTTTTTGTATTTGTGTCTGCCACTCTAATCTACTGTAAGCTACATGGAAGTACATTATCATGTTCACTGCTAAATCTCCAGCAACTAGAAGACTGACTGGAATTGCCGGGTCAAAAGAAAAACACATTTAAAATACTGTTATAAAAGGCCAAACTGTCCTCTGAAAAGACTGTAACAGCTACTTCCACTTTTACTCAAGATAGCACAGAAAGTATTAGGTTTGCATCTTCTGCCAGTAATAATTTAAAAACTAGAAAAAAAACCCACATAAAAATGGGTTTCAAGGCATTGGAAATCTGGCAATGAAAGACAGTGATCCATGAGAGACAGGAAAAAGAAATGAGGTGAGCCTCATGATATTCACAGTTTACAACCTGGAGATAGTCTGCAAGCCATAATATACGGAGGGAAACTCAGAAGGAGCCCATCAGTCTGTTTAAGTTGAGGACACTGAGTTGCAAGTATGGAGAGGGCAAGAAAGAGAATTTTTCAGGGCAAAATATCAGAGAGAAGATAGCTGCACAAAGAGCTCTGGAGAGCTGCAGAGGTCCTCTTTAAGACTTTAGATGAGTAGGGATCAATACTTATGTGTGAGGAAAGAACCACACAATTGAATTAAAGGGACAAATTACCTAGGATCACACAGTGTCTAGAAGATTTCCTGTTCTCACAGGCACAGTGGAAAATAAAATAATTAAGTGCTATGGGTGTTGGGCAATGCAGATGTGGGGCATGCAGGCAGCTGGACAGCTCCAGCAGCAAGAATGCTGGGTTGCGACGCGGGTGTCATCTTTCTTTTGTCTTACTGTTGGTGTTTATCAGTATAAAACTCCCTCTTAGAACTGCTTTTGCTGCATCCCAATAAGTTTGATATACTGTTTTTCCATTGTGATTTGTTTCCAGATTTTTAAATTTCCCTTTTGATTTCTTCCTTGACCCATTGGTTGTTCAGGAGTGTGTTGTTAAATTACCATATATTTGTGAATTTCCGGTTTTCCTCCTGTTATTGATTCCTAGTTTCATAGCATTCTAGTCAGAAAAGATACTTGGTATGACTTCAGTCTTCATCCATTTGCTAAGGCTTTTTTTGTAACCTAGCATATGATCTATGCTTTATTTTATTTTTTATAATAAATTTATTTTTTATTGGTGTTCAATTTACCAACATACAGAATAACACCCAGTGCTCATCCCGTCAAGTGCCCCCTCACTGCCCGTCACCCATTCACCTGCACCCCCCGCCCTCCTCCCCTTCCACCACCCCTAGATCGTTTTCCAGAGTTAGGAGTCTTTATGTTCTGTCTCCCTTTCTGATATTTCCCACCCATTTCTTCTCCCTTCCCTTCTATTCCCTTTCACTATTATTTATATTCCCCAAATGAATGAGAACATATAATGTTTGTCCTTCTCCGATTGACTCATTTCACTCAGCATAATACCCTCCAGTTCCATCCACGCTGAAGCAAATGGTGGGTATTTGTCGTTTCTAATGGCTGAGTAATATTCCATTGTATACATAAACCACATCTTTATCCATTCATCTTTCAATGGACACCGAGGCTCCTTCCACAGTTTGGCTATTGTGGACATTGCTGCTATAAAATAGACCTGCCCTATGACCCAGCAATTGCACTGTTGGGGATTTACCGCAAGGATTCAGATGCAATGAAACGCTGGGACACCTGCACCCAGATGTTTATAGCAGCAATGATCTATGCTTTATAAAGTTCCATGTGCACTTGAGAAGAATGAGTATTGCGTTGCTGTTGGATGCAGTGTGCTATAAATGTCTGTTAGGTTCATTTTGTCCGAGGTATAATGCAAGTCCAATATTTCTTTATCGATTTTCTGTCTGGATTGATCTACATGCATGGTTGTATGAGGGGTATTAAATTTCCCTACTATTATTTTTAGTTGCCTCTCTCCCTTCAAATTTGTTAGTATTTACTTAATATATTTCAGTGCTCTCTAATGTTGGGTGCATATATATTTACACTTGTTACATCCTCTTGAAAAGTAGACTATTTTATTATATAATGACTTTCTTTGTCTCTTGTTACAGTCTTTGGCTGAAAGTTTACTTGTCTCATGTAAGTATAGCTATCCCTTCTTTCTTTTGGTTTCCATTTGCTTGGTATCTTTTACCATCCCTTTATTTTGAGGCTATGCATGCCCTTAAAGCTGAAGTGAATCTCTTTTAGGCAGCATATTGCTGGGTCTTATTTTTAATCTATTCAGCACTCTATGCCTTTTGATTGAAAATTTTAATCCATTTATATTTACATAATTATTGATAAGGATTTACTAATTCTATCTTAATAATTGTTTTCTGGTTCTTTTATAATTCTGCTGTTCCTTTCCTCTTCTCTTGCTGCCTTTCTTCTAGTGAAGTGATCATTTTCTGAACTGGCATGTTTTAATTCCTTTCTCTTTATCTTTTGTGTACCTACTTAAAATTTTTGCTTTGTGGTTACCATGAGGCTTCCATAAGCAAAAATACCAATATAACAATCTCTTTTAAGTTGCTAACTCTATCTTTGATTGTATACAAAACCTCTATCATTTTACACCTCCTCCCATATTTTGGTTTTGATGGCACAATTTACCTCTTTTTATATTGTGTGCCCATTAACAAATTATCGTTCCTAAAGTTATTTTAACAGTTTTGAACTTTGACATTTATATTAGGGTTACAAAGTTAACATACCACCATATTACAGTATTAGAGTGTTCTGAATTTGAGTATATACTTACTTTTACCAGTAGATTTTATATTTTCATATATTTTTATATTACTAATTTGAGGCCTTTCATTTCAGCTTGAAGAAGTCCTCTCAGTATTTCCTGTGAGGCAGGTCTAGAGTTGAACTCCCTCAGCTTTTGTTTGTTTGGTAAAGTTTTATCTCTCCTTCATTTCTGAAAGCTGACTTTTCCAGGTAAAATATTCTTGGTTGGCATTTTAATTCTTTCAGCATTTTGCATATATCAACCAACTCTCTCTTAGCCTGAAAGACAGCTGTGGGAAATCTACTGATAGCTTTATAAGGTTCCTTTATATGTGAGTATTTTTTTCTGTCTCTCTTACTGCTTTGAAAATTCTTTTATTTTTCGTTTTACATGATGTCTTGGAGAAGATTTTTTCAGGTTGAAATTCTGGAGTGCTTCTGAGCTTCATAAATCTCTCCCCAGATTTGAGAAGTTCTCAGCCATTTCTTTTTTTAAAACTTTTAATTCCAGTAAAGTTAACATACACTGTTATGTTAGTTTGAGGTGTACAATGATTCAACAATTCCATACACTTAAATCTTTCTTTATAACTGTTTATTAATCAAAACAATTCTAATATTCAAGCCAGAAATATGGACATTATTATCCTTGTATCCTCCCTCTTCCTCATAGCTCACATCCATTTACTCACCAAGTTCTATCAATTATTCTTCCTTAAACTCTCTAATATATCCTCTCTGTTCACTACCACTGTCTTGGTTCCGTGTCTCATTATATACACCTAATATTATTACAATGATCTCCTGTTTTTCTGTGCCTCCTGTCACTTTTTCCTTTAATATGTCTACCAAAGTATGGATTGAGTGACCTTCATAAATTCAAAATATGAATTGGTACTTCAAACAATCAGACTAATAACCTTGGCTGGGTTTAATACACTCTTTATATATTTTTTCCAACAGGTACACAGGAGGTTCAAGTGCTCTATGCAGATGCTTTCCCATACCTGAATTCTTTAACTCCCAGTAATCCTGGCCAGTGTTTATTCAAACTCTCTGAAGCATACTAAGTCTTAATTATGCAGAATAACCCTGGGCAACCAGAGACTAGGGGGAAGCACATCTCCCAGAAATAATACTCACATGTCAATTACATTTTCAGGATTTTGAATTGCCAATTCACAAGATGGAGAATATGCAGTGGGGAGAGTTATTAAAAAGGTAACACAATTTGACTAAGGGTAGGAAATGCAGAATTTTAAGAGGGCTCCTTGGAAGGACACATGAGAAGCAGACAAGGAAAGGGGAGAGGACTTAGTACAAGACAGCTTACTTATACCACTCTTTACTGTGCTAGTATCTTTTCAAAAGGAAAAAAAAAAGATAAAAGTCCATGGAGAATATTTTAAGATTGACTGCAAACTGCTATAATAATTTATTGAAGCAAACTATAGGCAAATGGTACCTATAAAGGGGTCAAAAAAAGGAAGAACAGAAAGTTTCTAGTTACTAGAACTTGTTGCTTTTTGTGGGGAGGAGTGTGATATGGGAAGAACATATTTTCCTTCAATCTCGTTAATTTTTTTAATGCAGTTTGCTTTTGTGTAGGTGGTTAAAATATCTGATGATTAATCACTGCAGAGGTGCTACACCTCTGCTTAAAATATTTCAGTGACACCTCACTATTTTTGGGATAAATTCTAAATTCCTTAGCACACAGGTGTTCCATAATCTGGCCACTGTCTTCAATCTCCAGTCTCATCTTCCACTATTTCTACATTCATACTATACTACAGCAATACTGAAGTATTATAGTTTTTACATATCATGTTTTCTCACTCTTGTGTATACAGAATTCTCTGTGCTTATAACACTTCTCCCCCTTATGGCAGAGACTGCCAATTGTTTCTTAGTATCTATCCTCTCTTCTTGCTTTTACTCTTAGAAGTCACTAAGTTTTAGTTGCTACCCATGCCTACATTTTCTAGCCTACCTTGCAACTAAGAAAGACCATGTACTTAAGTTTTAGATAATAGAATACAAGTGAAAATAATGTATGCAAACTTCTGGATCATGATTTAACAAAGAAATTGTCTTTGTTCCATTCTATCTCTTTTCCCCTTCTCTTTGGGTGATAATGAAGACCAATGTCTAGGACCCAGAGATTGAGGCCAAGTGGTGAAGATGGCAGAACTGCCCCACAAATTTGGGACTATTTATCTCTGGACTTCTCCATGAGAGCGGTAAACTTTTCTCTATCTTATTTATGTCACTGAATTTGTGGTCCTCTTTGTTATAGGTTAGTCTGTACATTAATTAATCCACTCCTCTTTGATTTTCAGAACTCAACTCATGCATTACCCAGTGTACGAAGCCTTCTCTGACTCTCAAAAAGAGATATGATCCCCTTCCATGTGCTCCCATAGCATCTGATGTGTATCTTCATCACAGTAGTTAGTGTACTATATCCTATGTGTTAGATGGTCCAAATTCTCTGCCAGTATCATGAGTTTCCTGACAATAAATATTTTTGTCTCATTCATCTTTAGAAGCAACAGCCCTACTAGGGCACCAGACAAAAGGTAGGAGCTCAATGGCAGTTTTCAGAATTAATAAATGAATCTTGGCTGCCATACCCTTTAAGGCCTATTAAATAATAAAGCCTATTCTCCTTTATCCCTTCTACACCTGCAATTGGGAAAAGACAGCATAACATAGAGATTAGAGTCAGCTTTGAGTCATAATCACTTGTGTTGGAGCTTTACAACTTACTGGCTAAGCAACCTCAGGCAAAGTATTTAAACACATAGTTTAGATACTGACACTTGAGGCTCAGTTTGAATTTTGCATCTACCTCATAGGGTTGTTGTAATTATTGAATAAGAGAATATATGTAAAGAGCATAGTCCCAACATGTTAAACACTCAATAAATGATAACTATTCTATTAGCAATCCTAAAAAGGACTTAATCCCATATTTCCTTGACATGGGTGATAAGGAGCTGGGGCAGGAGGGAAGTTGAGATTGGAACAATAAGGAGTGAAGTGGTTATGTGCTACACAAATCAGGGGATGTGAACTTGTTGGGTCTTTAAGGTCTCTGCAAGATTAAATGATTTTATTTCCCTCTTCCAGTAACACAAATTAGTCACTTCTCATTTACAAAGCTTCTTACTCATAGCCTATTCTTTAAGGTATTACCCAGGCCCCAAGATGGATGTAGGCTCACCAACTCCTAGGGTTTATAATGACAGATTCCAAGTTTACCTGGACAGGATGCTTTCTATAGTTCCTGTCTCCTCCAAATAGACTAAGGCATTGGTTGGGAGCCTTTTGAGACCAGTTCTACCAATGTTCCAGTAGGCAGAGCTCAGAGAAGGTGCTTGTTAGGCTTAAATTCACACTCTCTAAAATGAGAAAAGTCTAGAAAAATAGAGAGGACATTTCCTGTTGTGTAGCCTCTCTAAAATTAAAACATGACTTTTACAACCCTACAGTCAACATGGATTGCAACATCTTCCCCAAAGCTGGCCTACAGATATAAACTTTGGAGATAGGCTTTAATGGGGAAATACTGGAAATTACTGTGGTAGGAAGAATCCAGTACCTCTCTCTGTTCTGTGGGTCCTCCAAAGGTCTCATTTCACATCTCTTTTTAAATGAGTTTTAACTTATGTGTTACTGCTATTCCCTTTGAGAAAAGAAATGGAGTAAATGGTCCTGTTTGCTCATTCAACCCTGGCCACTTTGGCCTCTTAGCTGTTCAACACGCCAAAAAATTTCTGCCTCAGGGCCTTTGCACTTGGCTGTTCATTATTCCAGAAGCAGTTCTTCCCCCAGATATCCACCATAGTTTGTAGCCTTAATTTATTCACTTTTTGCCCCCATATGTTATATTAATATAACCTTCTATAAGATGACAATCTCTTACATTGTTTTATTTTTCTTCAGGGCACTTATCACCTGGCAAACATCAAATTGTTTATCATTTGTCTTACCCAACTAGAATATAAGATTCATGAAATAAGGAACTTTGTTTTGTTTATAGATACATACAATAATAATTTAGTAAGTATTTATTTAACTAATGGATATCATTAGCTCTTTGAAAGTAGAGCTATAAAGTACAGATTAACTAGTCACCCTAGGAAGGAAATCCTGGAAAAATGTCCATAGTTTCTCTTATGAGAAAAGAGAGATGATGGGCCCATGATTACTGGGATGATGTACTTTTGGGAGTCCAATTTTTTAAAAGGTTTTATTTAATTATTTATTTGATATAGAGAGAGCATGAGCATGGGGGAGAGAGAGAGAGAGAGAGAGAGAGAGAGAGAGAGAGAGAGAAAGAGAGAGAGAATGATCAGGGGGAAGGGTAAAGGGAGAAGGAGAAGCAGACTCATGGCTGAGCAGGAGGCCCAGTGCAGGGCACGATCCCACACCTGGGAATCATGACCTGAGTGGAAGGCAGACATTTAACTGACTGAACCACCTAGATGCCCTGGTAGTCCAATTTTAATGAGGGGAAAACTTTTAGAGATGAATGGAGTTAACAAAGGTACAAGAAAAGAAACCCAGTCTGCTCCACTCAATTCCCTGTCAACTTCTTGAGTATCCATGAAAAGACATTCTAACCATGTTCTGAGAAAGGAATAACAGTATACCCTTTGAAGGTAGAAGAAACAAATCCTAAAGAAATGGGAAACTCATAGTGCATTCGGCTGTCCTAGGGATGGATGGGGACAAATACCAGACAGCACAGGATACAAAAATAGCTCCTTTGTATCTCATGCAATCACTGCAAAGGAGGAAGTGACAGCAGTGGCAGTAAATGGTATAAATGGTAGGACCAGCTGCTGACTAGAAGACTGATTACAAAATGGCTTTGGTGGAACAAACTTTTCCCACATTCAAGCCATGGGTCAGAGCTATTTTTAATGATCAACTCCTATACAGTGCTTACTATATATCAAGCAGTTTTAAGCATTTGTATATATTAAGTCATTTATTGATTACACAAATCACTTTCTCTGAAATTCCAAAGGGAATTTAGGGCAATATGACATGAATGCTCATCTAGCACATTAGGGTAACCACAGAATAAATCCATCTACCTACCCCTTTTCATAGGATTAAAAGAGGAGAGAAAAATAGGCTACATAAATGGAAAGTTGGAGAAGCTATCACTAATACTTGAAAGGAAATAAGCCCTTACTTTCCCCCTCTTCTGGAAACTGGAGTGGCTCTTCTATACGTAAAAAATCAAGCTGGAATTATTTTTTAAAAGATTTTATTTATTGAGGAGGCGGGGTAAGATGGCGAGAGAGTAGGATCCCTAAGTCACCTGTCCCCACCAACTTACCTAGATAACTTTCAAATCATCCTGAAAACCTATGAATTCGGCCTGAGATTTAAAGAGAGAACAGCTGGAATGCTACAGTGAGAAGAGTTCGTGCTTCAATCAAGGTAGGAAAACGGAAAAAATCAATAAAGAAGCATCCAAGGGGGAGGGGCACCCGAGAAGCGGGATAAGGCCGGGCTCCAAGAGTCTCCAGCACAGGAAAGCCCAGTCCCGGAGAAGAAGCAACTTTACCAATGTTCCCGGATGGAAAGGCACTGGCAGGGAACTTGGGCAGGATCCCAGGAGGGGCAGTGGAGCCCCCAGGTTCCCGGGGTCACTAACAGAGGAAGTGCACCCCGAAGGAAAGCGTGCCACACACCATGGGCGATAGCGGTAAAGGGCTGGAGCGCCGCCGGCTGGGGACTTGGGAGCAGCTCAGGGAGTGGCTCTGGGCGGAGGGGGCTGCACCACCCCAAGAGTGCGATTCCAGCAGCATAGGCCCCGGAGCTCAAGATGCTGGTGGACACAGCCCAGGATCCAGTGCTCCCCTTGGAACAGGCGGAGGCCTGGAGGACACAGGACAGCGAAGACACTCCTGCCCCTGGGCGGCACCGAGCTGTGCAGATCAGCGCACTGCCCCCGGAATATCCAGTCCCCTGTGGACCAGGAGACTGTAGTAGATGCTTCTGGAGCTGACTCCAGAGCTGGAGAGCTGGCCGCTGCCACTGTGGTTGTTGCTCCTGGTGTCACCCTATGCCTGGGACAGAGCAGGGCCGCCAGGGAACAGGGATCTCACAGAATAAACAGCTTCCACTGAGCCCGGCACCTGGCAGGGGTGGGGCAGCTCTCCCAGGTGTACACACCTGAGAATCAGCACAGCAGGCCCCTCCCCCAGAACACCAGCTGGAAGAACAGGGTAAGAGCATGATCTTTTTTTTTTTTTTTAGATTTTATTTACTTATTCATGAGAGAAACAGAGAAAAAGAGAGAGGCATAGACACAGGCAGAGGGAGAAGCAGGCTCCATGCAGGGAGCCCAATGTGGGATTCAATCCCGGGACTCCAGGATCAGGCCCTGGGCTGAAGGCAGCGCTAAACCGCTGAGCCACCAAGGGGACCCCTGGAAGAACAAGTTCTTAACCAAGCAGTGCTGGAAAGTTCCAGGGGAAGTCGAGGGACATACAGTATATAGAATCAGAGGATTATCCTCCTTGTTTTGTTTTCTTGTTTGTTTGTTCCCCCCATTTTTTCCCTTTTGCCTTCCTTTTTCCAGTACAACTTGTTTTTAGCCACTCTGCACTGAGCAAAAAGACTAGAAGGAAAAACTCACCACAAGAGAAAGAACTAGAAACAGTACACTCTGCCACAGAGTTACAGAATTTGGATTACAATTCAATGTCAGAAAGCCAATTCAAAAGCACAATTATAAAGCTACTAGTGGCGCTGGAAAAAAGCATAAAGGATTCAAGAGACTTCATGACTGCAGAATTTAGATCTAATCAGGCCGAAATTAAAAATCAATTAAATGAGATGCAATCCACACTGGAGGTCCTAACGACAAGGGTTAATGAGGTAGAAGAATGAGCGAGTGACATAGAAGACAAGTTGATGGCAAGGAAGGAAGCTGAAGAAAAAAGAAAAACAATTAAAAGATCATGAGGATAGGTTAAGGGAATAAATGACAGCCTCAGAAGGAAAAATCTACATTTAACTGGGGTTCCAGAGTGTGCCGAAAGGGACAGAGGACCAGAAAGTGTATAAAACAAATCATAGCTGACAACTACTCCAACTTGGGGAGGGAAACAGGCATTCAGACCCAGGCGATAGAGAGATCCATCCCAAAATCCATAAAAATCATTCAACACCCGACATTTAATAGTGAAACTCACAAATTCTAAAGATAAAGAGAATATCCTGAAGGCAGCAAGAGACAAGAAATCCCTAACCTTTACCAGGAGAAGTATTATATTAACAGTAGACCTCTCCACAGAGACCTGGCAGGCCAGAAAGGGCTGGCAGGATATATTCAGGGTCCTAAATGAGAAGAACATGCAGCCAAGAATACTCTATCCAGCAAGGCTCTCATTCAGAATAGAAGGAGAGATAAAGAACTTCCAAGATAGGCAGAAACTGAAAGAATATGTGACCACCAAACCAGCTCTGCAAGAAATATTAAGGGGGACTCTATAAAAGAAAGAGGAAGTCCAAAGAAATAATGCACAAAAACAGGGACTGAATAGGTATCATGATGACACTAAATTCATATCTTTCAAGAGTAATTCTGAACGTGAATGGGCCTAATGATCCGATCAAAAGACACAGGGGTTCAGACTGGATAAAAAAGCAAGATCCATCTATTTGCTGTCTACAAGAGACTCATTTTAGACCTAAGGACACCTACAGCCTGAAAATAAAAGGTTGGAGAACCATTTATCATTCGAATGGTCCTCAAAAGAAAGCAGGGGTAGCCATCCTTATATCAGATAAATTAAAGTTTATCCCAAAGGCTTTAGTAAGAGATGAAGAGGGACACTATATCATACTTAAAGGACCTATCCAACAAGAGGACCTAACAATCATGAATATTTATGCCCCTAATGTAGGAGCTGCCAAGTATATCAATCAATTAGTAAGCAAAGTTAAGACATACTTAGATAATAATACACTTATACTGGAACTTGAACATTGCATTTTCTATAATTGACAGATTTTCTGAGCACAATATCTCCAAAGAAACAAGAGCTTTAAATGATACACTGGACCAGATGGATTTCACAGATATCTACAGAACTTTACATCCAAACTCAACTGAATACACATTCTTCTCAAGTGCACATGGAACTTTCTCCAGAATAGACCACATACTGGGTCACAAATCAGGTCTTAACCGACACCAAAAGATTGGGATTGCCCCCTGCATATTTTCATACCATAATGCTTTGAAACTAGAACTTAAACACAAGAAGAAGTTGGAAGAAATTCAAACATGTGGAGGTTAAAGAGCATCTAGCTAAAAGATGAAACGGCCAACCAGGAAATTAAGGAAGAATTAAAAAGACTCATGGAAACTAATGAGAATGAAAATACAACCATTCAAAATCTTTGGGATACAGCAAAAGCAGTCCTGAGGGGGAAATACATCACAAAAGAAGCATCCATTCAAAAACTGGAAAGAACTCAAATGCAAAAGTTAACCTTGCACCTAAAGGAGCTGGAAAAAAATACAGCAAATAGATTCTACACCCGGCAGAAGAAGATAGTTAATAAAGACTTGAGCAGAACTCAATGAAATAGAGACTGGAAGAACTGTGGAACAGATCAACAAAACAAGGAGTTGGTTCTTTGAAGGAATTAATAAGATAGATAAGCCATAGCCAGCCTTATTAAAAACAAAAGAGAAAAGACTCAAATTAATAAAATAACAAATGAAAAAGCAGAGATCACCACCAATACCAAGGAAATACAAACGATTTTAAAAACTTATTATGAGCACCTATATGCCAAAAAATTACACAATCTACAAGAAATGGAGGATTTATGGAAAACCACAAACTACCAAAGCTGGAACAGGAAGAAATAGAAAACCTGAACAGGTTGATAACCAGGGAGCAAATTAAAGCAGTCATCAAAAACCTCCCAAGAAACAAAAGTCCAGGGCCAGATGGCTTCCCAGGGGAATTCTATCAAACGTTTAAAGAAGAAACAATACCTATTCTACTAAAGCTGGTCGGAAAGATAGAAAGAGATGGACTACTTGCAAACTCGTTCTATGAGGCCAGCATTATTCCAAAACCAGACAATTCCAAACCAGACAAAGACCCTACCAAAAAGGAGAATTATAGACCAATATCCATGATGAACACAGATGCAAAATTCCTCAACAAGATACTAGCCAATAGGATGCAGCAGTTCATTAAGAAGATAATTCACCATGACCAAATGGGATTTAGCCCTGGGATGCAAGGCTGATTCAACTTGTAAAGCAATCATTCTGATAGATAATATCAACAAGAGAAAAAACAAGAGCCATATGATCATCTCATTAGATGCAGAGAAAGCATTGGACAAAATACAGCATCCATCCCTGATCAAAACTCTTCAGAGTGTAGGGATAGAGGGAACATTCCTCAGCATCCTAAAAGCCATCTACAAAAAGCCCACAACAAATATCATTCTCAATAGGGAAACACTGGGAGCCTTTCCCTTAAGATCAGGAACACGACAGGGATATCCACTCTCACCCCTGCTATTCAACACACTACTAGAAGTCCTAGCCTCAGCAATCAGGCAACAACAAGAAATAAAAGGCATTCAAATTGGCAAAGAAGAAGTCAAACTCTCCCTTTTTGCAGATGACAGGATAGTGTACAGAGAAAACCCAAAAGACTCCTCCCTAAGATTGGTAGAACTCATACAGCAATTTGGCAGTGTGGCAGGATACAAAATCAATGCCCAGAAATCAGTGGCATTTCTCTACACTAACAATGAGACTGAAGAAAGAGAAATGAAGGAGTCAATCCTATTTACAATTGCACCCAAAAGCATAAGATACCTAGGAATACACCTAACCAAAGTGGTAAAAGATCTATACCCTAAAAACTACAGAACACTTCTGAAAGAAATTGAGGCAGACACAAAGAGATGGAAAAATATTTCATTCTCATGGATTAAAGAATTAATATTGTGAAAATGTCAATGCTACCCACAGCAATTTACACATTTAATGCAATCCATATCAAAATACCATGGACTTTCTTCAGAGAGTTGGAACAAATCATTTTAAGATTTGTGTGGAATCAGAAAATACCCTGAGTAGCCAGTGGAATATTAAAAAAGAAAACCATATCTGGGGACATCACAGTGCCATATTTCAGGTTGTACTACAAAGCTATGGTCTCAAGACAGTGTGGTACTGTCACAAAAACAGACACATAGATCAATGGAACAGAATAGAGAATCCAGAAGTGGACCCTCAACTCTATGGTCAATTAACATTTGACAACGCAGGAAAGACTATCCACTGGAAAAAAGACAGCATCTTCAATAAATGGTGCTGGGAAAATTGGACAGCCACATGCAGAAGAATGAAACTAGGCCATTCTTTTACACCATACACAAAGATAAACTCAAAATGGATGAAAGATCTAAATGTGAGACAAGATTCCATCAAAATCCTAGAGAACACAGGCAACACCCTTTTTGAACTTGGCCACAGCAACTCCTTGCAAGATACATCCATGAAGGCAAGAGAAACAAAAGCAAAAATGAATTATTAGGACTTCATTAAGATAAAAAGCTTCTGCACATCAAAAGAGACAGTCAACAAAACTAAAAGACAACCTACAGAATGGGAGAAGATATTTGCAAATGACGTAGCAGATAAAGGGCTAGTATCCAAGATCTATAAGGAACTTATTAAACTCAACAGCAAAGAAACAAACAATCCAATCATGAAATGGGCAAAAGATATGAACAGAAATTTCACAGAGAAGACATAGACATGGCCAACAAGCACATGAGAAAATGCTCCGCATCACTTGCCATCAGGGAAATACAAATCAAAACCACAATGAGATACCACCTCACACCAGTGAGAATGGGGAAAATTAACAAGACAGGAAAAAACAAATGTTGGAGAGGATGTGGAGAAAGCAGAACCCTCTTGCACTCTTGGTGGGAATGTGAACTGGTGCAGCCACTCTGGAAAACTGTGTGGAGGTTCCTCAAAAAGTTAAAAATAGTCCCGCACCACGACCCAGCAATTGCACTGCTGGGGATTTACCCCAAAGATACAGATGCAGTGAAACCGCAGGACACCTGCACACCGATGTTTCTAGCAGCAATGTCCACAATAGCCAAACTGTGGAAGGATCCTCGGTGTCCATTGAAAGATGAATGTAAAAAGAAGATGTGGTTTATGTATACAATGGAACATTAGCCATTAGAAATGACAAATGCCCACCATTTGCTTCAACATGGATGGACTTGGAGGGTATTATGCTGAGTGAAATAAGTCAATCGGAAAAGGACAAACATTATATGGTCTCATTCATTTGGCGAATATAAGATTAGTGAAAGGGAATAAAGGGAAAGGAGAGAAAATGAGTGAAAGTATCAGTAGGGTGAGAAAACATGGGAGACACCTAACTCTGGGAAATGAACAAGGGGTAGTGGAAGGGGTGATGGGCAGGGGGTTGGGGTGACTGGGTGATGTGCACTGACGGGGGCACTTGGTGGGATGAGCACTGGGATTATGCTATATGTCGGCAAATTGAACTCCAATAAAAGAAATAAAAATATAATAAAAAATAAAAAATAAAAGCCCAACCAGGTGGCCTGGTATTGCTAGAGCTGCTGATTTTACAACAGAAAAAAACATTAGTGAAAGGGAATAAAGGGGAAAGGAGAGAAAATGAGTGAAAATGTCAGCGAGGGTGACAAAGAATGAGAGATACCTAACTTTGGGAAACGAACAAGGGGTAGTGGAAAGGGAGGTGGGTGGGGGGTTGGGTTGATTGGGTGATAGGCACTGAGGGGGGCACTTGGCGGGATGAGCACTAGGTGTTATGGTATATTTTGGCAAATTTACCTCCAGTTTTTTTTAAAAAAGGATTTTATTTATTTATTCATGAGAGAGAGAAATAAGCATAGACATAGGCAGAGGGAGAAGTAGGCTCCCTGTAAGGGAGCCTGATGTGGGGTCGATCCCAGTAGCCTTGGATCACAACCTGAGCCAAAGGCAGAGGCTCAACCACTGAGCCAACTAGGTAGCCCTCAAGTTATAATTCTTAACTCTTAGACAGACTAGGTGATTTCTTTAGAGAGAAGACTAGAGTGGGGATTTAAGGCCAAAATTTGGCTAGAAATAAAGAGTGTGTATTTTCCAAGGTATCCTGATTGTAAGTAGAAGGACGTGATATGTACTCAGATGTATCTGACTTTAAGGTTAACATTTTTCTACTGTATAATAACATATAAGGAAATATTTTAAGTTTAAAAACTAATTCCTTAGGTAGAAAGAGTATCAGGGAAAACTTATTTTCCCATCCTCCAAAACTCCAGATAGAGAATAGACTGATCTGGCTTTCTGTGGCCTGGTTAGGAACAATTAGGGTTTTGTAGTCTTTGATAGTGACTTCAGGAATAATCCAAGAGGGTAGCCAGAGCAGAGTCTGGGGGTAAACCAGTGCTTTATTTTTTTGCTGGGTATATGGTTGGTGCCGAGTGAATGTTAGCGGGGTTTAATTCTAAAGTCTTGGTCTAAAAAAATCCCAATATTCAAGGAATACTATTTTACTCAGTTGGGCCTTGGCCATTGCCTGGGGTTGTAGTCAGGAGTCCAACTCCTGGGAATTCTTCTGAAGGCTCCTGAGGGCTAACACTGCATGACAAAACTTGTTGAGCTTTGAGGGACAGCCAGAGAAGGATTACACTGGGAAGGGAGTTCCTGAACTGTTTGACTGATTGGTCACATATTAAGCCCTTCTGGTTTCTTCTGTTTCATGTCTTTAGGTGTAAAATAGAGAAGACATTTAACATAAGACAATCATTTTTCAATTGCTGAAAGTCATTAGGTCCAGATTCATTCAAACTCTTGGAAATTTTGGCACAACTGAGCAACTATCCAGATTCTTCCCAGATGCTGCTTCAGGGATACAAATATCAGATTGTACAAAACGGATCTTGCCTTTCTATAAATCAAAGCTACAAGACTTGGCCGTGATGAAATTCAGCTTTCCACTGAGTTTCCATTTATACTCTGGCTGAGGCTGTGTTAGGCTTTTTGGGCTTTGGTTATATTAGCAAAAGCTGTACTCTGAACTTCATTAGAAAAAATGGTGATGATGGGGCTAAAAAAAAAATGAGCTCTTCGCATTTGGCAGAGACCACTTTAAACATCAAGTATATAAAAAAAAAATAAACATCAAGTATGTCAGCAAGTATTCTTAGAGTATGCACAGAAATTTGAAAATATCATGTCTGTTGTTACCAAGAGCCAACTTTTTAAAGAGGGCTGTCACCAGCTCTGTCTTTGGTCTCTTCAACAGATAGTATTTAAGGCCTTTCTAGATGTAACATTCTAGAATCCTATCTAGTCTTGTCCATACATCATACTTATGTGAAAACTAATGTCCAAACAGAGGAAGTGATTTGCCCAAGGCTCCAAAGCTAGTAGGTAGTAGAACTAAGACAAGGACACAACAATTCTATTCCTCAATTTGGTGTCCTATCCCCTTAAAACATAGTACTTCCTATATAAAACAGTTGTATGTTCCCACTGATTATATCTAATAGGTCTATAATCCATGTTATGTCAGTCCATTCCTCTCTCTAGTTGACTTGGAAAGTGAATACTGAGGGAGAGAAACAATAAAGTCAGATTCTGCTAAGGACACCTCCATCTATTTGGCATGGGTTATGTTTTCTACTAGAATGAGGTGGCATATTTCAAATGAAGTTTTCCTTTTAGACATATTTATGATTCTTTCAGGCTTGGGAAGTGAAGTTTTTGTATCATTTAACAATCAATAATTAACAATGGTCTAAGGACTCTAAGGAAAAATCAAAGACTTAATAGATATCAAGGGAAATGGATTATGGAAGGTCATCACTAAGATAAAGTTAATTTCCTATCAATATAGCAAAGGAGTAGTAGTATATGGCAAATGGAGTTATTAAAACTTGGTGAGCAATGCTGTATACAAAGTACTTGACATATTTATCTCATTGAATCCTCCCAACGACAGAATGCGGGAGGTCTAATTATTAGCCCTATTTCTAAAGTAAGGGTAGTTGGGCTCAGGAAGGTAGACAGTTTGTTGAAGACTACTCATCAGCTAGCAAAGGATGGAGATGGGATTCAACCTCAGGGCCATTTGGTTCCAAAGCATTTTTTCCATTCTTTCCATAATATACTTACCTCTAGTGATATTTGTCAAGCCTACAGAGTTGGCCTTGGCATTTTCAGGGTTATTTTAAGAAGTTTTAATCCAAGAAAGTAGCAGGAGCCCAGCCATCAGTTCCAAAATCTCAGAAGAAAGAAATAGTCTACCCAATCTCAATGCTCCTTCACTGATTTCTAGTTCCTGAAGTTTCTATAGGCAGTACCACCAGACTGAGAAACTTCTATCTGCTTCAAGTCTAGTTGCCAAAGTACACATCTGGCCCTCTAGCACACTGTCCCAAGCCTCATTGTGTTATTTAGGCTCTGATTTTCAAACATGAGACTCAGACCACTCACAGGATAATAGCAAAGGCAAAAGTATATGGAGATCTTTTTAAATTCTCAAGTTTCCAATTCTATATTTCTCTCTCTCTCTCTCTCTCTCTCTCTCTCTCTCTCTCAATAAGCACACATGCAGAAACACATAGAAGCAAACTACAAAAATAGAATACAAACAGATATTTGATATTGGTAGTACATAACAAATTTAGCCCCTTATAGGCCTCAGTTTACCTCAAGTAAAGTGAGGGAATGCCTCATAAAAGTTGTAAGTATTCAATGCGATGTTGAATGTCAACTACTTAGCATTGCATATGGCACATAACAAGCTCTCAAAAGATGCTATCATTTTTGCTGTTGTAATTATTGTTTCAGTGCCAGTTGAAGAGATAAAAAGGAAGACAGCATTTCTATCTTTTGCTGAATCTTGAAGATAATTCATAGGGTGCAAGAATCAAAAGGGTGACTCATTGGGAATATTTCAGCTCTCTGAAGGTTGAAGGGTAAACCCCAGATCATAACTGCACTCTACACTTATCACACTATCTCATCAAGCTTGGAAATGTTTATTCATTTCAAACAGGTCTCAACTTCACTTCAAAGCTAAGACAACTAGGCTTTTGGGAAGTGTGTGAAGATCTTCTTGATTTAGCCAGAATTGAAAACTTGAAGCTATGTTTCTAAGATTCACTATGACTAATAAACACATCTGACTTTCTCAATCTTAATTATTCTCTGTTTAAAGATTCAGATTTTCAGATTACATTTTGCTCTTAATATTCACTACTTAGAGATATTTTTTTCTGAAGATTCATTTGAAAATGTTTGCCTAATCCCCAGCTGAAAATGTCTTCACATGTACAAGCTAACATAAATGTTATTTTAAAATAACTTTCAGGTTAACTTTATCATTTTAGAAATTAGTGGCAATGAAGTAGAAACCTGGCTTAATGAGATTCTCCTGTTCTCTCCATATGCATATATGTGTATATATGTAGTTAGATACACAGAGATATATTTTAAAATATATAAAATATAAATATGTAAAGTATAAATCTATATATTTACTTATATTTTGAAATATTTATCTATACCTATTTTTCCAGAAAGCAGAGGTGGAGGGACACCTTCATCTATTCTCTTGCTGCCCTCTGGTGGCAAACCAAAATTCACAGAAGCCACATTTCAGAGAGAAAGAGAAACAGACTAGGACTAGAAGGGTCTGGTTCCTCTGAGTTGCTAGAATGGGTGTCTAAAATTACATAAATCAGAGTTACTTCTTACAAGGGACTCTTGTTTGCTATTCCAAATCCACTACATTGCCATGATGTTTCCTGGACAAGGTCCCATTTGGCTATTTGGGAACATAGGCAGCAATTGAGTTCCCCCAAATTGCACTGAGAACAATCCAGCTTTCTCTGGCCAATTTACAGAAAGAATTGCCCTCAGCCATATAGATCTGTAGCAAAGACTGTACTGTTTAGTTTCCTCAACCATGGCTTCTAACCACACATATTTAGAATTAAGAATAAAATCCATTTTCACATACACTGATAATAGATTTTTAAATTATCTTAAAAATAACTAATTATTTTCCTAGAAAACTGCACTTAAGGCAGTAAAGCAAGATTCTGTAGGATAAAAAGAAAGATTCTCACCCAGTAAAAAGAAGAGATTGGCAAGGCAGATAGAGCTGGGGGGGTGGGGCGCGGGGGTTAGAAAAGCTAAGTCAACATCATGATGCAAAGACAGGTACCACAATTCACTGTTGTTTTTAAAACTCACATAAAACAGATCTACATTCCCTGAGGTCCAGTCTTACCCCAACAGACCTAGATTTAAGTCTTAGCTTTGTCACTGACCACACTCAGTGCCTAATCCAAAAAAAAAAAAAAAGAAAGAAAAGAAAATACTAATATCCATCATTCATGGAGCTACAATAAGGAGTGAGACAAAAAGTACATTACCCCACACTGGTCACATAGCCTGACTTAATGTTCCTTGAGTACAAATTTAAATATAAAAAGGCAAACTTGCTGGTTCCTATCTCCAATATAATGATCTCAGCAGTAGTAAAAGGAAAATGCCAGCTTGTATAACTGAGAAGATGAGTTTGCAAAGCACAAGTGAGACAACTGGTAAGACTTTGGGGCTGAGTATTTTTTATAAAATAGTTGGGAAGAACTGTGGGGATAGGTGGGTGAGAGTAAACTAAAGTTCCAAAAAGTAGAAGATTGGGAGTGGAGTTGGAGAAATGCAAATTCTTTTACCTTTATTGCGTCATGCAAAAAGGGACTTAATTTAAATGATAAGCCTAGATCAGAAGGTCTTCAAGGTCCTTTCCCCAGTACTAATATTCAAATATATCTATCCTATATTTGTCCTTTAAGTGAAATAACTTGCTGTCCTCAAAACTAAATTGCTAAGAGCTGACCTCCTTTCCACTGTATTTCCTGAAAGATTCCCAAAACAAAATGTTCAGTAAACTGAAGTCAGTCTTCCTCTATCAGCCCAAATTGCCTCCATATCTCAAAACAGCAGCATCAGGTTTCGGTACCCTAACACAGACTGCTCAATGAGGTGGAAGAGAGAGAACTTAAGAATGATTGATACTGTTCTAGGGATCAGAACAGAGGCAAATCTTCCTCAATCATTTACCTATCTACCAACTTAGAAAATAAATAATTTAGAAAAACATGAGAGACTCCTAACTCTGGGAAATGAACAAAGGGCAGCAGGCAGGGGGATGGGGTAACTGGGTGATGGACACTGAGGAGGGCACTTGATGGGATGGGCACTGGGTGTTATACTATATGTTGGCAAATCAAACTTCAATTAAAAAAAGAAAAGATTCAAATTGCTTAAAAATTCTTTAAAAAAAGACTTAGGAATGGACTTGTTAGGTATCAATTCTTTTGCTGCATTTACATTTCATTTACAAAAACTGGATATTCTTAAGAGAGGCTGAAGGAAGGGAATGACAGAGAAACTTAAAACCAATGCAATTAAGCCCTTTTCTATTTAAGAGCAAGTATGAATGGAAAAAAAAACACATTATTGAAATTATAATATATGTCAACTGAAAAATCATATCCCGTTAACAGAACAACTTGGCAGGAACATATAATCCCTGGTACTTGTAGAGCAGCATCAGTTCTCACATATATTATCTCTTTTAATCCTTACAACTATCCTATGAGGTTATACCTACATAATGTCCAGAATTTCTGAAACAATCTCACCCACACATCATTTTGCTTTTTTTAAAAAAAGACAATTCAATATACATGTATAATAAACTAGGACTTCATTTCACAGCTCAATAAAAGATACTTCATATGAAATACATTTATAAGTCAGGATAGATCCTTGGTTACCAGGTCTTTGTTTAGAAAACATGATCAGAGTACATCTCTGGTATCACACAAAGGTCAGAACTTCAATGATTTTTAACACATATTTACAGGTTACAAGGGTATAAAAACTTTTTTTTTTTTTTAAGAAGTAGTTTCTTTTTTTTTTTTTAATTTTTATTTATTATTTATGATAGTCACACAGAGAGAGAGAGAGAGGCAGAGACAGAAACAGGCTCCATGCAGCGGGAGCCTGACGTGGGATTCGATCCCGGGTCTCCAGGATCGCGCCCTGGGCCAAAGGCAGGCGCCAAACCTCTGCGCCACCCAGGGATCCCACAAGGGTATAAAAACTTAACTCAAAAGCTGACCATTGGTCAGTAGGGGTTGCAGTCATTCACTAAAAATGGACTTTCTGGTGAATTGAAGTTGATATTTTCCCTAAAAATTATATAGAATAACAACAAAAAAGCCCCTATTTTGTTATATTAATGATGAGAGACCAAGCACACTATGTCTACCTTGTATCCACTTGTTAATTAATTACAACCCTTAAAATGCGATGAATCATGCAATGAGCTTCCATGTCTCCCTACTACCTTCAAAATAAAAGACTTGACCACTTAGTCAAACATATAAGAGGCATGATCTGACCACCAAATGCTAAAATAAGAATATCTTTTTTTAAAGATTTTATTTATTTATTCATGAGAGACACACATAGAGAGGCAGAGACATAGGCAGAGGGAGAAGCAGAGGGAGAAGCAGGCTCCCTATGGGGAGCCTGATGTGGGACTTGATCCCAGGACCTGGGATCACGACTTGAGCCAAAGGCAGATGCTCAACCACTGAGCCACCCAGGTGCCCCTAGAAGAATATCTTCTAATGCAACTTGTCATGGTCTATGTAGGTGACCCTTCAGCAACTTTTGAGTTCCTTGGTCTTTTCATCACCGATGACCTTCACCTCCATTTCAAGTACCTATTTTTGTGAATGTAACAAAGATCTTGAGGTATTATGGTACAGATCTGAACTTCCTGGAGCTCACTAACTCTGTGACCCTGGAAAAATCACAACTTCTCTTTGCCTTGGATTTTTCTTATGTGAAATTAGGTCTAAATTTCCTAACGTGTAAAATGTTTCAGTGTTTGGCACATAGTAAAGACCTTATAAGTATCAGCTAATACTTCCTTGCTATTACCTGGAAATTTGCTTCATCTTTGACATTTAAAATATTAGCCATTTCTGGAGGAAAAGTAAACAAAAGCAAAAAAATGAGCTATTCATATATCAAGATAAAAGCATCTGTACAATGAAGGAAACAATCAACAAAACTAAAAAATAACCTATAGGGTATCCCTGGGTGGCGCAGAGGTTTGGCGCCTGCCTTTGGCCCAGAGCCTGATCCTGGAGGCCCGGGATCGAGTCCCACATCGGGCTCCCAGTGCATGGAGCCTGCTTCTCCCTCTGCCTGTGTCTCTGCCTTTCTCTCTCTCTCTCTGTGTAACTATCATAAATAAATAAAAAATTAAAAAAAATAACCTATAGAGTAGGAGGAGATATTTACAAATGACATATATGATAAAGGGTGGATATCCAAAATCTATAAAGAACTCATCAAACTCAACAACCAAAAAACAAATAATCCAGTTAAGAACTGGGCAGAAGACATGAATGGACATTTTTTTCAAAGAAGACATATAGATGGCCAACAGACACGTGAAAAGATGCTCAATACCACTCATCATAAGGGGAATACAAATCAAAACCATGATGAGGTACCACCTCATACCTGTTAGAATGGTTAAAATGTACAACACAGGAAATATAGGTGCTGGTGAGGATACAGAGAAAAGGGAACCCTCTTGTACTGTTGGTGGAAATGCAATCTGGTATAGCCACTCTGGAAAACAGTATGGAGGTTCCTCAGAAAGTTAAAAATATTACTACCCTACAATGCAGCAATTGAACTACTAGGTATTTATCCAAAGGATGCAAAGATATTGATATGAAGAAACCCATGCCCCCTGATGTTTATAGCAGCATTATCAACAATAGCCAAATTATGGAAAGAGAAGAGAACAGATATCCATTGGGTGATGAAAGGATAAAGAAGATGTGGTACACACACACACACACACACACACACACACAGAAACACACATTGAAATATTACTCAGCCATCAAAAACAATGAAATCTTGCTATTTGCAATGACATGGATGGAGCTAGAGTGTATTATGAAAAGTGAAATAAGTCAGTCAGAGAAAGACAAATACCATATGATTTCACTCATATGTAGATTATAAGAAACAAAACAGATGAACAGAGGGGATGGGATTTAAAAAAAGAGAGGGAAGAAAACCATAAAAGACTCTTAACTATAGAGAACAAACTGAGGGTTGACGGAGGGAGGTGGGTGCCTGATGTGCTAAATGGGTCATAGGTATTAAGGAGGCTGCTTGTGATGAACACTGGATGTCATATGTAAGAGAAAAATCACTAAATTCTACTCCTGAAACCAATATTAACCTATATGTTAAGCTAACTAAAATTTAAATAAAAACTTGAAATGGAAAAAAAATCCTAGTATCCAATTTTGATGACAATTTATCCTTCTAGCTATCTCATGCTTTTGTTCTCTCTATTCCTGATATTTGATAATAAGACCTCCATTTGCTTGATTATTCCACTTTCTCCAGTCTACCAATTCCCTCAATAACTTCCCCTCCTTTTCAGATTGGTCTAAATGATAGATAATGAACAACTACTTCAGCATTTTTGGCCTTTGTTCATTTTATGCACTTCCTTAAAAACATGTGAAGGCAGTACATAATCAGTTTTTCCTAATTGTACACACTGGCTTTTGAGCAGTGCTGGGTGGGGAAGTAAAGCCCTACCAAGGGTGGTACCACACCATTTATGGTGTGCAGTTTCCTTTAATAACAACCCTGTAACATGCCCTTGGTCAGCTTTCTCCATTCCCTTCATAGACTGTTATAAACCTTCTCCTACTCTCTTTAAGACCCCAGACCCACATCCATTTTTCCTTACTCTTAGCAAATAAGATAAACTTATATTTTATTTGACAAAATGGAGTACAGCAATCATTATCTTCCTCAGTTTTCAGAGACACTACTTCCTCATACCCTCAGCTTGCAAACTCATATGCATCTACTCCCATTTCCCCTCCTTCCTAAAAGATTATACAAAGCAATCCTTCTTCCAGTAATATGGAGACCATCTACTCAAATCTCCTTAGGGACTTCTCTCTACCAATTATCCTCTCTCTCACTTGGATCTTTAATCACTTCCATCATAGTAATTCTACTCACCCTGGTTTATAAACATGTATGGGTTTATCAGTTTTAAAAAGATTATCTCTTGAATCAGTGACTCTTTAGCCATTGTCCCTAATTTTTCTTTCCTTTTACAACTAAACTAGTTGATATTCATTTCCTCATCTCTCACTAAATATTTAAAAATAATTTGTTATGAAATATTTCAGATAGATAAGAGATTTAAAATATTGTAACAAAAAACCTATTAACTACCACTCTTTTTAAGATTAATAATCCTCACCAGCTACACTCCCTTTCTTCTTACAAAAGTCACAACTATCCTAAATTTTTTAGTGACTGAAGATTAAATGGGTACATAAGAATAATAGACACATTCAAATTTCAACCAAGCAAAAACAATCTGCCACTGCTATCTCTCAATTAAAATAGACAGCTGTTATGGACTGAAATGTGTCCTCCCACTTATTTTTTTTAAAGATTTTATTTATTTATTCATGAGAGACACACACACAGAGAGAGAGAGGCAGAGACACAGGCAGAGGGAGAAGCAGGCTCCATGCAGGGAGCCCAACGTGGGACTTGATCCCGGGTCTCCAGGATCACACCCTGGGCCAAAGATAGGCGCTAAACCACTGAGCCACCTGGGCTGCCCTCCATTTATATTTTTAAAACTTTACCCCCAATGTGACTATATTTGGAGATAGGCCCTTTAAAAGGTAGTTAGGGTTAAATGAGATCATAAAGGTGGAACCCTAATCCAATATGACTGGTGTCCTTATAAGAAGAGGAAGAGACACCAAGGAAGCAAACACACAGTTAAAAAGCTACATGAGGTTACAATGAGAAGGCTACCATTTGCAAGCCAAGGAGAAAGGTCTCAGGAAAAACTACCCTGCCAGCACCTTGATTTTGAACTTCCCTTCTCCAGAACTGTGAGAAAACAAATTACTGTTGTGTAAGCTGCTCAGTATGTGGCATTTTGTCTGTCATTATAGACCTGGAAAACCAATATAACCAATAACCATATGAAAAGATAACCATTTTCATTCATAATTTCAAAAATTTATTGAAAACAATGAAATATAATTATTAATTTACCATCTGGATAACATTAAAACATTTGGTACTATCCTAGTTTATCAAGAATGTTTATCAAGAAATAGGCAAAATAATGATGGTACCAGTATATATCAATAAAAGTGTTTTTAACTTTCTATTTTGGAATGATTTTAGACTAACAGGAAAGTTGCAAAAGTAGAACAGAATTTCTGTGCAACTTTCACTCAGATTCCCCAAATGGTAACAATTTACATAATCATAATGAAATTATCAAAATAAGGAAACTAATACTGACACAATATTAACTAATCTACAGATTTCTTTACATTTTCTTAGTTTTCATATTAATGTGTTTTTTTTTTTCTGGTATAGGATACAGTCAAGGATTCAATGTGGCATTAAATTGTCATGTCACTTTAGTCTCCTCCAGTCTATGATAATTCCTTAATCTTTATTTGACTTCATGACCATAATACTTTTAAAGAGTACTGGTGTGGTAGACAGAATAATGATACCCAAGATGTTCATGTATTAATCCCCGGAACAACAACAACGAAAAATCCCCAGAACCAGGTATTATGTTACCTTACATGGCAAAAGAGACTGGGGATATGATTAAGGTAAGGATTTTTAGATGGGAAGATTATCTTGGAATATCCAGGTAAGCCAATTATAACCAAAAGGGGCCTTACAAGAGGGAGGCAGGAGGGTCCAAGAGAAAAGGTGATGTGATGGCAGAAACAAAGGTGGGGGGGCAGGGCAAGATGGCAGAAGAGTAGGGTCCCCAAGTCACCTGATCCCAACAACTTACCTAGATAACTTCAAATCATCCTGAAAACCTATGAATTCGGCCTGAGATTTAAAGAGAGAACAGCTGTAATGCTACAGTGAGAAGAGTTCCCGCTTCTATCAAGGTAGGAAGACAGAAATAAATAAATAAATAAAAAAGCATCCAAGGGGGAGGGGCCACCGCAAGGAGCTGGGCTCAGGCCGCATGGTGAGGACCCACAGGACAGGAAAACCCCGGCCTGGAGAAGCAGGAACTTTATCAATCTTCCTGGACGGAAAGGCGCTCACAGGGAGCTCCAGCAGGATCCCAGGAGGCGCAGGGATGCCCTCAGGCTCCCAGGGGCACTAACAGAGGAACTGTGCCCCGGGGGAGAGTGCAACACACACAGCAGTCCGAGCTCCATAAAGGGCTACAGCAGGCACCCGACGGGGCCAAGAAGCAGCTCAGGCAGCAGATCAGGTGGCGCTCCACGCAGAGGGAGCTGTGTGGCCCCGGGACCACGATTCCAGCGGCGTAGGCCCCGGAGCCCAGGGCACTGGGGGACACAGCCCAAGATCCGGCATTCCCCCCAGGAGGGGCGAAGGCCCTGAGGACAAAGGTCAGCAAGGATGCTCCCGTCTCCAGGCACACTGAGCTGTGCAAGTCAGTGCCCCCCCACCCGCGGAGCATCCAGGCCCCTGCAGCATCCAGGCCCCTACAGACTGGGAGCTGCTGTAGTTATTGCTGGAGCTGATCCAGAGCTGGAGAGCTGGCTGCTGCCACTGCTGTTGATCCTCCTGGTCTCACGTTGTACCTGGGACTGAGCAGGGCCACCACGCAGCAGGGGCCTCACAGGATAAACAACAGCTCCCCATGAGCCCCGCACCTGGAAGGGGGCTGGGCAGCTCCCCCAGGTGCACACAACAGAGAATTAGCACAGTAGGCCCCTACCCAGAAGACCAGCTGGAAAGACAGGAGAAAAGCAAGATCTTGACCAAGCACAACTGGAAGAAACTCACCACAAAAGAATCAGAAACAGTACTCTCTCCCACAGAATTACAAAATTTGGATTACAATTAAATGTCAGAAACCCAAATCAGAAACCCAAATAAAAAGCTACTGGTGGCTCTGGAAAAAAGCATAAAGGATTCAAGAGACTTCATGACTGCAGAATTTAGATCTAATCAGGCCAAAATTAAAAATCAATTAAATGAGATGCAACCCAAACTGGAGGTCCTAACGATGAGGGTTAACGAGGTAGAAGAAGGAGTGAGTGACATAGAAGACAAGTTGATGGCAAGGAAAGAAACTGAGGAAAAAAGAGAAAAAGAATTAAAAGACCATGAAGAAAGGTTAAGGGAAATAAATGATAGCCTCAGAAGGAAAAATCTACGTTTAACTGCGGTTCCAGAGGGTGCCGAAAGGGACAGAGGACAAGAAACTGTATTTCAACAAAACGTAGCTGAGAACTTCCCTAACATGGGGAGGGAAACAGGTATTCAGATCCAGGAGATAGAGAGATACCGCCATAAAATCAATAAAAACCATTCAACACCCCGACATTTAATAGTGAAACTTGCAAATTCGAAAGATAAAGAGAAAATCCTTAAAGCAGCAAGAGACAAGAAATCCCTAACCTTTATGGGGAGAAGTATTAGGTTAACAGCAGACGTCTCCACAGAGACCTGGCAGGCCAGAAAGGGCTGGCAGGATATATTCAGGGTCCTAAAGGAGAAGAACCTGCAGCCAAGAATACTTTATCCAGCAAGGTTCTCATTCAGAATAGAAGGACAGATAAAGAGCTTCCAAGATAGGCAGAAACTGAAAGAATATGTGACCACCAAACCAGCTCTGCAAGAAATATTAAGGGGGACCCTGTAAAAGAAAGAGGAAGTCCAAGGAAACAATCCACAAAAACAGGGACTGAATAGATATCATGATGACACTAAATTCATATCTTTCAATAGTAACTCTGAACATGAATGGGCTTAATGACCCCATCAAAAGGCACAGGGTTTCAGACTGGATAAAAAAGCAAGATCCATCTATTTGCTGTCTACAAGAGACTCATTTTAGACCTAAGGACACCTACAGCCAGAAAATAAAAGGTTGGAGAACCATTTACCATTCAGATGGTCCTCAAAAGAAAGCAGGGGTAGCCATCCTCATTTCAGATGAATTAAAGTTTATCCCAAAGATGGTAATAAGAGATGAAGAGGGACACTATATCATACTTAAAGGATCTATCCAACAAGAGGACCTAACAATCATGAATATTTGTGCCCCGAATATGGGAGCTGCCAGGTATATCAATCAATTAATAACCAAAGTGAAGACATACTTCGATAAAAATACACTTATACTGGGAGGCTTGAATACGTACTTTCTACAATTGATAGATCTTCTAAACACAACAACTCCAAAGAAGCAAGGGCATTAAACGATACACTGGACCCGATGGATTTCACTGATATTTACAGAACTTTACATCCAAACCCAACTGAATACACATTCTTCTCAAGTGCACATGGAACTTTCTCCAGAATAGACCACATACTGGGTCACAAATCAGGTCTTAACTGATACCAAAAGATTGGGATTGTCCCCTGCATATTTTCAGACCATAATGCTTTGAAACTATAACTAAAACACAAGAAGAAATTTGAAAGATTTCAAACACGTGGAGGTTAAGGATCATCCTGCTAAAAGATGAGAGTCAACCCGAAAATTAGAGAAGAATTAAAAAGATTCCTGGAAACTAATGAGAATGAAGATACAACTGTTCAAAATCTTTGGGATATAGCAAAAGCAGTCCTGAGGGGGAAATACATCACAATACAAGCATCCATCCAAGAACTGGAAAGAACTCAAGTACAAAAGCTAACCTTGTATCCTAAAGGAGCTGGAGAAGGAACAGCAAATGAAACCTTCACCCAGCAGAAGAAGAGTGTTAATAAAGATTCAGCAGAACTCAATGGAATAGAGACCAGAAGAACTGTAGAACAGATTAATAAAACCAGGAGTTGGTTTTTGAAAGAATAGTAAGATAGATAAACCTCTAGCCAGCCATATTAAAAAGAAAAAAGACTCAAATTAATAAAATCATGAATGAAAAAGCAGAGATTACAACCAATACCAAGGAAATATGATTTTTAAAACATATTATGAGCAGTTATATGCAAATATATCAGGCAATCAGGAAGAAATGGATGCATTTCTGGAAAACCACAAATTACCAAAAGTGGAACAGGAAGAAATGGAAAACCTGAACAGCCAATAACCAGGGAGGAAATTGAAGCAGTCATTAAAAAACCTCCCAAGACACAAAAGTCCAGGGCCAGATGGCCTCTTAGGGGAATTCTATGGAACGTTTAAAGAAGAAATAAAACCTATTCTACTAAGCCTGTTCTGCAGGATAGAAAGTGATAGAAGACTTCCAAACACATTTAATTATGCCAGCATCACTTTGATTGCAAAACCAGACAAAGACCCAACCAAACTGGAGAATTATAGAACAATATCCCTGATGAACTCAGATGCAAAAATTCTCAACATGATACTAGCCAATAGAATCCAACAATACATCAGGAAGATTATTCACCATGACCAACTGGGATTTATTCCTGGGATGCAAGGTTGGTTCAACACTCACTCATAAAACAATCAACGTGATAGATCACATCAACAAGAGAAAAAACAAGAACCATATGATCCTCTCAATAGATGCAGAGAAAGCATTGGACAAAATACAGCATCCATTCCTGATCAAAACTCTTCAGAGTGTAGGGATAGAGGGAACATTCCTCAATATCTTAAAAGCCATGTATGAAAAGCCCACAGTGATTATCTTTCTCAATGGGGAAACACTGGGAGCCTTTCCCCGAAGATCAGGAACACAACAGGGATATCCGCTCTCACCACTGTTAGTCAATATAGTACTAGAAGTCCTAGCTTCAGCAATCAGACAACAAAGAGAAATTAAAGGCATTCAAATTGGCAAAGAAGAAGTCAAACTCTCCCTTTTTGCAGATGATATGATACTGTATATAGAAAACCAAAAAGACTCCACCCTAAGATTGCTAGAACTCATACAGCAATTACACAATGTGGCAGGATACAAAATCAATGCACGGAAATCAATCCCATTTACAATTGTACCCAAAGCATAAAATACCTAGGAATAAAACAAACTGAAGAGATTAAGAATTGTTACCCTAAAAACTATAGAACAGTTCTGAAAGAAATTTAGGAAGACCGAGACACAACGAGATGGAAAAACATTCCATGCTCATGGATTGGAAGAATTGATATTGTGAAAATGTCTATGCTACCCAAGGCAATTTATATGTTCAATGCAATCCCTATCAAAATACCATGGACTTTTTTCAGAAAGATAGAGCAAATAATCTTAATATTTGTGTGGTATCAGAAAAGACCCTGAATAGCCAGGGTAATATTGAAAAAGAAAACCAAAGCTGGGGGCATCAGAATGCCATATTCCAAGCTGTATTACAAAGCCGTGTTCATCAAGATAGTGTGGTACTGGCACAAAAACAGACACATAGATCAATGGAACAGAATAGAGAACCCAGAAATTGGCCCTCATCTCTATGTTCAACTGATATTCAACAAAACAGTAATGAATATCCACTGGAAGAAGGAAAGTGTCTTTAATAAATAGTGCTTGGAAAATTAGACAGCCACATGCAGAAGAATGAAACTGGACCCTTCTCTTACACCATACACAAAGATAAACTCAAAATGGATGAAAGATCTAAATGTGAGACAAGAATCCATCAAAATCCTAGAGAACGACACAGGCAACACCCTTTTTGAACTTGGCCACAGTCACTTCTTGCAAGATACATCTATGAAGGCAAAGGCAACAAAAGCAAAAATGAACTATTGGGACTTAATCAGGATAGAAAGCTTCTGCACAGCAAAAGAAACAGTCAACAAACTAAAAGACATCCTACAGAATGGGAGAAGATATTTGCAAATGACAGATAAAGGGCAAGTATCCAAGATCTATAAAGAACTTACTAAACTCAACAGCAAAGTAACAATGCAATCATGAAATGGGCAGAAGACATGAACAGAAATTTCACAGAGGAAGACATAGACATGGACAACAAGCAGATGAGAAAATGCTCTGCATCACTTGCCATAAGGGAAATACAAATCAAAACCACAATGAGATACCACCAGTGAGAATGGTTAAAAATTAACAAGCCAGGAAACAACAAGCGTTGGAGAGGATGTGGATAAAGGGGAACCCTCTTATACTCTTGTGGAAATGAAAACTGGTACAGCTGCTCTGAAAACAGTGTGGAGGTTCCTTAAAGAGTCAAAAGTAGAGCTACCCTACAACCCAGCAACTGCACCACTGGGTATTTATCCCAAAGATACAGATGCAGGGAAACACTGGGACACCTTCACCCTAATATTTATAGCAGCAATGTCCACAATAGCCAAACTGTGGAAGGAGCCTCAATGTCCTTTGACAGATGAATGGATAAAGAAGATGGAATAGTACTCAGCCATTAGAAACGACAAATACCCACCATTTGCTCCGACTTGAATGGAACTGGAGGGTATCATGCTGAGTGAAGTAAGTCAGTCAGAGAAGGACAATTATCATATGGTTGGTTTCACTCATACGGGCTATATAAGAAATAGTAAAAGGGATTATAAGGGGAAAATGAGTGGCAAAAATTGGAAAGGGTGACAAAACTTGAGAGACTCCTAATTCTGGAAAATAAACAAAGGGTAGTAGAAGGGTAGGCAGGCGGGGGTAGGGGTAACTGGGTAACGGGACTGAGGAGGGCACTTGATGGGATGAGCACTGGGTGTTATACTCTATGTTGGCAAATCAGCCTGCAATAAAAAATATAAAATGAAAGAAAAAACAAAGAAATAGTTTTATTGGAATATTCATTTGCTTACATGTTACCTATTGGTGCTTTCCCAGTACAAAGGTGGAGGTGAATAGCTGTGAAAGATTTCTATGACCTACACAGCCTAAAATATTTACGATAAACCTTCTCTTTGATAAAATTTGCTACTCATTACTTTATTCCAACGACTTCCCAAATATTGGTTTCTGGCTATCTTTCAGGAATCTGAAGTCCAACCTGATGCAAATCGAGTTTTTTCCCCCATCTTTCCCCAAACCTTCCCACTCTGTATTTTTTGTATTTATGAAAGACAGCCCCATCTATCCAGTCAGCCAAGTCAATTATCCAGAATTAAGACGTCTTCCTCTCCCATATTTTCCACTTCCAATCACTAAGCCCTATGCTTTTCCTTCCCTGTTCCTCTTCCTACCACTGTGATTCAGACTACAGTTATTTATTGCTCTATGGAACTACTCTCTATCTCTCTCTGAACTATCTTTCACACCACAGGCAAGATAATGTCTCCTAAATAGAAAGCTATCCATCATACTACTCTGCTTTTAAGCAATGCTTTCCCAATCATGTAGGAACAATGCTAAACATTCCAAACTCATCAACTAGACAGAGTTTAGTCCTTTTAGACCTGGCCCCTGTCTTCCTCCAATCACATCTCTGGCACTGATATTTTTATTTCATGTTCTAACAATACCAAATTACTTGGGGTTTTAATCCTTTGGGCCTCTGTTCATGCTGGATCATCTCCTTGAAATTTTCTTTCCCTATTTTCCTTTATTTCCATCCTCACTACTGATATCAGTTGTAATTCTCTGTAAGGACCCATCCTTCATAATCCGAATGGATATGAACACAACAGGGATATCCTGTATGCCTAATAATATCACCATTCAAAAATGACTGATGATGCAGCACTTCATAGTGATTAAGTACTTCAAGTCTGAGTCAGGGTAACTGGATTTAAACCCTAGTTCTGCTACTAGCTAAGTGGCCTTGGACATGTGCTTGTCACATAGTACAGATTTATTATCATCTTTACATTTCAGCTGAAAAAATGACTATCAGAGAAGTTGTTTGATATAACACAGATAATAGCAGAGAATCCCATCTGTAATCCAATATACATTCTCTTATTTTTGTTTAAGCAAAAGACCTAAAGACTTATCTGGGCACATGATGGCATCAAATAAAAACTACACTTCCCTAACTCTCTTATAGCTAGATGTGTCCATGGGATTATATTCTGAAATGTTATATAAATAAAAGTGATATATGTGACTTCCAGGTCATGGCCTTAAATTAAAGGTTGTATCCTTCACTTGCCTTTCTTTCATCCTTTTTAATTGATATGATATAGAAGGTATTTGGTCATGCAGGTAAAGCACATTTTAGAGATGGCAAAACAACAAGAAAGAAGGAAACTAGGTGCCTGCCTCTGTCAAGTTACCATACTAGCCCTGGAACACCTCACTGGACTATTCCACAATCAAGTAATAAATGTCTCTTTTATTGGGGCCACTGTGTTTGTATATGGAGTCCTAGAATCCTAAGCTGTATCCCACCAAATGTAGCTCATATGTGGTAGAGCTTGGATTTGAACTGTGGATGCCATCTAGACTGTATCATTAGCCTCCACTCCCTGCAGAAAAAAAATTATTGAATTATGCTTTGGAAGGAGTATATTGACTGCTAGAAAGCTTATAGCCAAACAAAGGGCCATCTGTAGCAAGTATATAGGACTTGTCAACAAATATTTCTTGTCTAGCCTCATTTCTGGGTTCATTTCCTGTCTCTATCCTATTTTTCCTTTTTCATTTGACCTAATTATATTGTATAGTACCTTGTATTTTATATACCATATAAAATATATCACCCTAATTTTTTTTGAAATGAGATGAGTTTTAAATAAGTATAGATATTTCTTTCTTTATGGGTTCATTGCATATACACCACTTTTATATCTATCATTTCCATTTGTATATATGGCTATCTTCATATTATACTGTTAACTCTGTAAAGGCATGAATAATGATCTTTTTTTCTTTTTCTATACCATCTAGCTTGATGCCTGATAATAAAATAGTTATAGAATTGAGCAATATTTGCTAAATGAATGAATTTCAGTGTCAGAAATGCTATTAAATCCCATTGTGTCATAATGGAATTTCCTTCCATTATCAGCTTAAGCAACGTAGAGAGATATAACTCTAAAATGTGGCTAGGGAAAGTGTCATATGCATGGAGAAGTGATGGTGAAAATCGGGAATACATACTTTGACAAAGTGTTCAATTAGGATTTCCACCACGATATTCTGGAATTTGATGTTCATCATGGCAGCAACAGTGTCCTCCTGAGCTCTCATCAGAGTAGGTCCAAAGATCACACCCATGTTGGAGGGGGTCATAAGATTCTCTTTGCTGTGCTCACATACACTGCCAAAAGAGAAAGAAAATGATTAACAGGATTTTCTCCAAGACCCCCTCGTGACCAAGAGGATATCAGGTGATATATAGGGGGTAAGATAAAACTAAAAAGGAGGAAAAAAATGAGAGTCCAAAATACACGTGATGTAGTTTTGAAATATAGGTGAGGTTTAATGGGGTGTAGTCTGAAGCCAATGGCCAAGAAAGAATTCTTGAGACATCTTTGGTGCAAAATTATGGTTTTATTAAAGCAGGGACAGGACCCAAGGGCAGAAAGAGCTGTGGCACAGGGTTGTGAGGGATGGCTGATTATATACTTAGGAGTTGGGGGAGGTAAGGAAAAGAAAGGTTTTTCAAAAGAACTTTCATATGCTAAAGAGGACCTATGTGATACTGGGGGCCTTGCCATTGTCAAGTTAAGGTTGTTTTTCCCTCTAGCAAGGCATTACATTAACATAATTGGAAGTTTCCTGGAAGAATATCACACATTTCCCACTCCAAGAGTGGGGGAGGGTTGTGGGTGTCAGCTTGTGCTTTGTCCTCATCTTGCCTTCTGCTCCCTCATCACATAGGAGAAGAAAGACTACAAAGGAAACAAATAGCAAAGAATAAAAGATAGTGTATAATTAGGGGCCAAAGTGAAACCTAGTTAACTTAGTAGCACTGTAGAAGTTAAGAGGAGGGGGTTGGCAGCTATAATTAGAAAGTATTTGGAAATACAAGAAAGAAGCAAGACAACATTCCAGACAAGAAGTACAGCATGTATAAAACACATATAAAAAAGAACAAAGCACATAGAGAAGTACCTATCAGTTTCACCAATCAGGAATCTAGCTCCTCCCCCCACCTCTAGTTTGAAAGTAAAAAAATCAAAGAACTCAAAGAGATCCTTCAAATTAGCTCTTTATCACTGTCCTCATTTTACAGATGAAATAACAGACACACACACACACACACACACACACACACACACACACCCCGAAACAAAAACAAAAGCAAAACAAACATATCCAAAACAGAGGACCAAAGAAGGAAAGGGATTTCCCTGAAATCACAGTCAATCTCTTCAGAGTAGAGCCTGTAATTGCCAATATTCTGATCCCTAACCACTCTCCATGCTAAAATTCTCTTTAGGGGCTTCCTAGCACTTATAGAATAGGGCCAACTCTCTTTAAAGTTGCAACTTAAGGCCTGTTTCTAATTGCAATGGACTCTGAAGCTGACCTGAGTTTGAATCCTAAATAATACTACCACTCAACTGTGCAATAGTGTCAGTGCCTAACCTCTCTGGGCTTCATTCAGTTTTTCCACATAGAAAAATAGTATGCACTTCAGAGGACCATTACATAGAGCTAAATTGCCTTAGCATAGTATCCTAGAAATATTGCATTAGAAAAATCTGCTATTATATTACCTCTCCAGGAGGTTCCATCTAGGCACTGCTGACCTCTGACACTCTTGTACTACACAGCGTAAATTAGGTTTTCTGACTATACTATGCTGTTTCATGCCACTTCTACTTAGAATGTCTCCTTCCTCCTGGACCTGAATAATGTCTATTTATCTTCTGAGATTAACTTTAGGTGATATCTCCTTCAGGGCTCTCACAGCCTGTTGTCTTCTTGATTGACACCATTGGCAAGCAAGTATGTTACAATTTTCTGTTTCTTATCGGCCTCTCTTACTAGGTGGTAAACAACTTCCAAGTGTGTGTGACTTCCACAAAGCAGATACCAATGAATTATTTTTAATGGAACTGAGTGCCTCTACTGCTCTTTCAAATAGTACTGGAGGCAGCAAATAAAGGATGGGCAGATATTTGGTTAGTTTAGATGTGGGGGTGGGAAGATGAGGGAGTGAGACAACCCATAGCAAACACTAATTTTCAAGACCCACCCAGGTAAAAGCCCCTGAGATGCCAACCTCATCAATAGGCAGTCTTTTTTTACTAAGTGGGTAATGGACAGAGACAGAATCCTTAGACAAATCTTAATGCAGTCTGTTAAGCCAATGACAAAGGCTGGATGCCATTCATGATAATGAACAGCAACCATTCACAGTCATTTGTTATTGTTGGGCAGGTGATAGGTCCATTTTAACAGTTTAAATATTTCAACAATTAACCCTTATTACTTAATGACAGTTTTTTGGAGATGTTAAAATGGGAAAGCAACTACATACCACCACCAAGTGGCTAAACCACTAGTAGCAAGGCGAGGACACTTGTGAGACAACAGTCTCCAACAAGTGTGAATGCTTATCTCCTTCTGTGAACTTTGAAAGGAATGGCCTTTGGGTGAAGGTGGCAGAACTCACTTAATACTCTCAACTCCAAAAAAGGCAGAGTGTTTTATCTCTGAAGATTAGGTTTACAGAAGGTAAAGCACTTAATCAAGTTCACACAGTTTGTGAATACATGACAATATAAGATTTCAAACTTGTATTTGTTGGGCCACTAGTCTTGGAGCCATCCTATTGCATCCCACTGCTTGCTCATCTAGTTCCTGTTAAGAAATCAAAACCCTTGTGGGGCTCCCTTTAAGCTAAAGCCATCTTCTTTTTCTAAGGGAGGTTCCTGGTATCCCATTTAGGACACCTTTACTTCTTGGTTTTCTTATGAGATTTGGAAGGTAATCTATTCTTTGCAGAGATTTCTTTGCATTTGATATCTCCCTTTTTGTTATATATTATAATTAAGAAGTATAAATCACATCCCAAATTGTGTATTATTAAGAGAAATAAAACAAAAAATAAGAGCATTGTGAGTAGTGAATTAGGTAGGAGTTTGTGATACGATTTGACAGCAAACAAACCTTAAATTCTCTAGTGCACATGGACTAGAGACAATAAGTACAACTTTTAGAACATCAAAATTTAAAACAGAACGGAACACAAAGGGTACCAAAGGGAGGTTGTAAAAAGCCTCCACTTTAGGGAAAAATAATTTTTTAAAGATTTATTTATTCATGAGAGACAAAGAGAGAAAGAGGCAGAGACACAGGCAGAGGGAGAAGCAGGACCCCTACAGGGAGCCTGATGTGGGGGTAGGGGGACCCAATCCAGGATCCTGGGATCAGGCCCCAAGCCAAAGGCAAGCATTCAACTGTTGAGCCACCCAGGCGTCCCAGAAAAAATAATTTTTATTAGATGGTTTAGAGCAGAGGTCATAAACTAAAATGCCTGTAAAATAGAACTACCTTATAATCCAGCAATCCCATTTCTGGATATATATCCTGATGAAAGAAAAACTCTCTAAAGGCCTAATATACAAGAGAAGCCATTTTAGATTTCTCTTTTAGCTGGCACGGCAATAAACATTATTTTATTTTATTTTTTTTTAATAAACATTGTTTAAATCAAAAGCCTGACCCCCATGGCTCAACATGAATACACTGTACACCTGCTTTGTGAATGAATAGCCTAAAGGAAAGCCACCTTGTCCTTAAGATATTAATGTTCCTACTCCCTATGATGAGAAGAAAGGCAAGAGAAATGTAGATAAAATTAAATTTCCTTACAACTTGCAGCCCATTGAGAAATGCCTGAGACATGCAGAGTGTGACATTCCTCAAGGAACTCTGGCTGCCTTAATGTTGATGTTTTGCTAGAGATGAAAAGGAGCCATAGCTTGACAATAGCCAGACCTCCAGGATCCTAAAAGTTATCTTTAACATAAGGAAATCCCTTTAGTGGCTTTACTTATCTCTGCTCCTCCAATTTAAAAGTATATATTGAATTGCTCCACAGTCGCAGTGCAGCAATTTCTGCGCATAGGTCCTGTCTCATGCTTTATTTATTTAATTTATTTTTGTTTTTTATTTTGTCTCATTCTTTAATAAAAACACTTTTTTGCACTGAAAACATGTCAAAAATTCTTGACATTTTCTGCTTAGAGGCCCCACTTAAGGCCATTCCACCTCAAGTTTATCATTAGCACAAGTACAGCCATCTCAGGCCCCTATGAATAAGAGCTGAACTTTAGAGGAAAAACTGCAGAATGTCCTTGACAGGGAATCCCATATCAGAAAGATAACAGAGCTCAGAATGCCCTTAACAGAGAATCCCATATCAGAAAGATAACAGAGCTCAGAAAGCCCTGGACAGAGACAGAAAATCCTGTGTTGGAAGGAAAACAGATCTTAAGAAACTCCCCCACCCTTTCCCCCATATTGGAATGAAAAAAATTCCTCCACCCCTTCTGAAAATCCCCTAGACCAGCCCATAAAAACCCAGCTGTAACCCACCTCGGGGTCCAAGCCCCTGCACTGTTGTGTGGAGTATACTTGGATGCAAGCTCGAGCTTGTAAATAAACCCTCGTGTGTTTGCTTCAGTGTCGGCTCCTTGGTGGTTTCTCAGATATGTAATCTTGGGCACAACACCCACATCATCTGCATTCCTGTATGATAAAACTGGTGATTCTTGCCTTTATGCTAAGCTATAATATTTTGAGCCATTACAAGATGTAAAAAAAAAAAGTATATAACCCTGTAAAAACCATTCATTTTCTGGAGCACTTCCTTCCTTGTGAAGACCATGTTTCCTGGGCAACTATCCTAACGTAGGCTCAAATAAAACTCTCTTTCTACTTTTAGAGATTCTGAAAATTTGCTAATTTTGCATAGACAATCCAAAGGAAATGCAATGAGTATCTCAAAAATATATGTGCACTCCCATTGCAGCATTATGCACAAAAGCCAATATATGGAAGCAACTTATTCAACAATAGACAAATAGATAAATATATACACACAATGGAACGTTAATCACTCTTAAAGAAGGAAACTCTGCCATTTGCCACAGCAAGGATGAACATAGAAAACATGTTAAATAAAATAAACCAGACACAAGAGGATAAATGCTAAATGATCTTGCTTATAGTGGAATTCAAAATAGACTTAGAAGAAGAGAGTAGAATGGTGGTTGCCTGGAGCTGGAGTGGGGGGGAAATGGGAAGATGCTGGTCAAGAGGTACAAAGTTTCAGTTATATAAGATGATTAAGTTCTGGAGATCTAAGGTACAGGAATGAGAATAGGATTAACAATACCCTATTGTACATTTGAAATTTGCTGAGGGTAAATCTTATGTGTAATCACCACAAAAGGAAAAAAATGAAATTATGTGAAGTGATAGATATATTAATTAATTTCAAAATAATTTGGGGGAGGGTGGGTAGAGATATCAATGAAACAAGATTAGCCGCATATTGATAACTATTGAAGCTGGGTGATAGGCTCATAAGAATTCCATATAGCATTCCTTCGAATTCTGCATACACTTGAAGTCTTGCATAAGAAGTATTCTTAAGGGATAAGATATTAATAGAGGGAGAGAATGAGTCAGTGTCCATCACAAACTAAGCAGTCCCTATTCCTGAGGATGGTGCCCTTTAGGCAGGCAGGTTTCCTTTCCTCCACTGCTGTTTAATTACCTTTTTTTATTTATTTTATTTATTTTTCTATAATTTATGTTTAAAAGCTTCAACATAGTGTAATGTCCTGATGTTCATCGGTGTCAACAATTGCAACTACACCATCATTTTAGGGATCACTTTATTGTCAAATTATATAATATTTTAAAGATATTTTAAATAGAAAGTAAACCCGAGAATGAACATAATTTAACCAAAATGACTATAATATGAATGGCTATGACCAAGTCCATGCATATAAAGTTTATGATAAATATATCCAAACTGCTCTGCTTCCGGACAACAGTAATTTTTCAGAAACCATTGATTCTAAGATGCATTGAAAATTCAGGTTAAAACTTGAAAAAAAAGTGTCCCTCGGAATTGATAAAATTTGATATATGTTTGTTAGTTTTCATGTATAATCCAGGATAGGTTAGTTATGATTGTAGCATTCTAATTGTAAATACATACAAACTTAAGAGTGATTAATCAGTATTTAAAAAACTAACCAGAAGGCAGATGAACTACTCTAAACTTCAGCTAACTACATCTCTAATCAACACCAGTGGCTTTGTGAATTAGCATCATTAATGGCAAAGTGATTTCTCATTGCTTAGATGTGTCAAGATATACGGACTAGCTACAAATATTGTATAGATACTCTCAAACTTGCATAGACAGGTTAGAAGAATAGAGCAATGGTTAATCATAACATTAGTAAGGTAGACCAATGAATTTGCATCTTTAGATGTGATATTGCATAAGGGACACAACATTGTCTATTATGTTTTCTAGCCAAACTATAGTTAAATTGAATTAATCTTGTCTTTAAATATACTGTCTGTAAGAACTGAAGAAAATGGAGGAACAAGCTAAAAATATGGTATTGAAGAAAGTAAAAAAACAAACAAACGGGGGAGGGGTAAGATGGCGGAGGAGTAGGGTCTCCAAGTCACCTGTCCTCAACAAATTACCTAGAAAACCTTCCAATCATCCTGAAAATCTACGAATTCGGCCTGAGATTCAAAGAGAGACCAGCTGGAACGCTACAGAGAGAAGAGTTCGCGCCTCTATCAAGGTAGGAAGACGGGGGAAAAAGAAATAAAGACACAAAAGGCCTCCAAGGGGGAGGGGCCCCGCGAGGAGCCGGGCTGAGGCCTGGGCGAGTGTCCCCAGGACAGGAGAGCCCCGTCCCGGAGGAGCAGGAGCTGCACCGACCTTCCCGGGCAGAAAGGGGCTCCCCGAGAATTGCAGCAGGATCCCCAGAAAGGCGGGGATGCCCTCGGGCTCCCTGGGACAGTAACAGAGGAACTGCGCGCCGGGAGATGCGCCGAGCTCCCTAAGGGCTGCAGCGCTCGGCGGGACCCGGAGCAGCTCGGAGGGGCTCGGGCTGCGACTCCGCGGAGGGGGCTGCGCGGCTCCGGGAACAGCTCAGCAGCGGCAGCTTGGGCGGAGGAAGAAGCTCCGCGGAGGGGGCGGCGTGACTCCGGGAACAGCTCGGAGGGGCTCGGGCTGCGGCTCCGCGGAGGGGGCTGGGGGGCCGGAGCGCGAATCCAACAGCGCAGGCCCCGGAGCACAGGGCGCCGGGACACAGCCCAGGATCCGGCCTCCCCCGGGACAGGCAGAGGCCGAGAGGGCCCAGGACAGCAAGGACGCTCCTGCTTGGAACTGAGCAGATCAGCGGCCCCGCCCGGGAGCCCCCAGGCCCTGCAGACGGAGAGCCCCGGAGCTACTGCGGGAGCTGACTCCAGGGTCCCAGAGCTGCCCCGGCCACTGTGGCTTCCTCCTGGGGCTTCACGGGATGAACAACCCCCGCTGAGCCCTGCACCAGGCAGGGGCAGAGCAGCTCCCCCAAGTGCTAACACCTGAGAATCAGCACAGCAGGCCCCTCCCCCAGAAGACCAGAGAGACGGACCAGTTCCAAGGGAAGTCAAGGGACTTAAAGTATACAGAATCAGAAGATACTCCCCCGTGGTTTTTTGGGATTTTTTTTGTTTTGTTTTGTTTTTGTTTTGTTTTGTGCTTTTTTTTTCTTTCTTTCTTCTTGATTTCTGATTGCTTCCCCCACCCCACCCCACCCTTTTTTTTCTTTTTTCTCCTTTCTTTCTCTTTCTCTTTTTCTTCTCTTTCACCCCTTTTTTTTCTTATTTCTCTTTTTTCTTTTTCTCTTTTCTTTCCTTCTCTCTCTTTTGCTCCTTTTCCCAATACAACTTGTTTTTGGCCACTCTGCACTGAGCAAAATGACTAGAAGGAAAACCTCACCTCAAGAAAAAGAATCAGGAACAGCCCTCTCTCCCACAGGGTTACAAAATCTGAATTACAATTCAATGTCAGAAAGCCAATTCAGAAGCACTATTATACAGCTACTGGTGGCTCTAGAAAAAACCATAAAGGACTCAAGAGACTTCATGACTGCAGAATTTAGATCCAATCAGGCAAAATTAAAAATCAATTAAATGAGATGCAATCCAAGCTAGAAGTCCTAACGACGAGGCTTAACGAGGTGGAAGAACGAGTGAGTGACATAGAAGACAAGTTGATGGCAAAGAGGGAAACTGAGGAAAAAAGAGACAGGCAATTAAAAGACCATGAGGATAGATTAAGGGAAATAAAAGACAGCCTGAGGAAGAAAAACCTACGTTTAATTGGGGTTCCCGAGGGCGCCGAAAGGGCCAGAGGGCCAGAATATGTATTTGAACAAATCCTAGCTGAAAACTTTCCAAATCTGGGAAGGGAAACAGGCATTCAGATCCAGGAAATAGAGAGATCCCCCACCTAAAATAAATAAAAACATTCAACACCTCCACATCTAATAGATAGGCTTGCAAATTCCAAAGATAAGGAGAAGATCCTTAAAGCAGCAAGAGAAAAAAAGTCCCTGACTTTTATGGGGAGGAATATTAGGGTAACAGCAGACCTCTCCACAGAGACCAGGCAGGCCAGAAAGGGATGGCAGGATATATTCAGGGTCCTAAATGAAAAAAACATGCAACCAAGAATACTTTATCCAGCAAGGCTTTCATTCAAAATGGAAGGAGAGATAAAGAGCTTCCAAGACAGGCAGAAACTGAAAGAATATGTGACCTCCAAACCAGCTCTGCAAGAAATTTTAAGGGGGACTCTTAAAATTCCCCTTTAAGAAGAAGTTCAGTGGAACAATCCACAAAAACAAGGACTGAATAGATATGATGACACTAAACTCATATCTATCAATAGTAACTCTGAACGTGAACGGGCTTAATGACCCCATCAAAAGGCGCAGGGTTTCAGACTGGATAAAAAAGCAGGACCCATCTATTTGCTGTCTACAAGAGACTCATTTTAGACAGAAGGACACCTACAACCTGAAAATAAAAGGTTGGAGAACCATTTACCATTCAAATGGTCCTCAAAAGAAAGCAGGGGTTGCCATCCTTATATCAGATAAATTAAAATTTACCCCGAAGACTATAGTGAGAGATGAAGAGGGACACTATCTCATACTCAAAGGATCTATCCAACAAGAGGACTTAACAATCCTCAATATATATGCCCCAAATGTGGGAGCTGCCAAATATTTAAACCAATTAATAACCAAACTGAAGAAATACTTTGATAATAATACACTTATACTTGGTGACTTCAATCTAGCTCTCTCTATACTAGATAGGTCTTCCAAGCACAACATCTCCAAAGAAACGAGAGCTTTAAATGATACACTGGACCAGATGGATTTCACAGATATCTACAGAACTTTACATCCAAACTCAACTGAATACACATTCTTCTCAAGTACACATGGAACTTTCTCCAGAATAGACCACATACTGGGTCACAAATCGGGTCTGAACCGATACCAAAAGATCGGGATAGTCCCCTGTATATTCTCCGACCATGATGCCTTGAAATTAGAACTCAATCACAACAAGAAGTTTGGAAGGACTACAAACACGTGGAGGTTAAGGACCATCATGCTAAAAGATGAAAAGGTCAACCAGGAAATTAAGGAAGAATTAAAAAGATTCATGGAAACTAATGAGATTGAAGATACAACCGTTCAAAATCTTTGGGATGCAGCAAAAGCAGTCCTGAGGGGGAAATACATCGCAATACAAGCATCCATTCAAAAACTGGAAAGAACTCAAATTCAAAAGCTCACCTTACACATAAAGGAACTAGAGAAAAAGCAACAAATAGACCCCACCCCCAGCAGAAGAAGACAGTTAATTAAAATTCGAGCAGAACTAAATGATATCGAGACCAAAAGAACTGTGGAACAGATCCACAGAAACAGGAGTTGGTTCTTTGAAAGAATTAATAAGATAGATAAACCATTAGCCAACCTTATTAAAAAGAAGAGAGAGAAGACTCAAATTAATAAAATCATGAATGGGAAAGGAGAGATCACTACCAACACCAAGGAAATACAAACGATTTTAAAAACATATTATGAACAGCTCTACGCAAATAAATTAGGCAATCTAGAAGAAATGGACGCATTCCTGGAAAGCCACAAACTACCAAAACTGAAGCAGGAAGAAATAGAAAACCTGAACAGGCCAATAACCAGGGAGGAAATTGAAGCAGTCATCAAAAACCTCCCAAGACACAAGAGTCCAGGGCCAGATGGCTTCCCAGGGGAATTCTATCAAACGTTTAAAGAAGAAATCATACCTATTCTACTAAAGCTGTTTGGAAAGATAGAAAGAGATGGAGTACTTCCAAATTCGTTCTATGAGGCCAGCATCACCTTAATTCTGAAACCAGACAAAGACCCCACCAAAAAGGAGAATTACCGACCAATATCCCTGATGAACATGGATGCAAAAATTCTCAACAAGATACTAGCCAATAGGATCCAACAACACATTAAGAAAATTATTCACCATGACCAAGTAGGATTTATCCCTGGGACAGAAGGCTGGTTCAACACTCGTAAAACCATCAATGTGATTCATCATATCAGCAAGAGAAAAACCAAGAACCATATGATCCTCTCATTAGATGCAGAGAAAGCATTTGACAAAATACAGCATCCATTCCTGATCAAAACCCTTCAGAGTGTTGGGATAGAGGGAACTTTCCTCGACATCTTAAAAGCCATTTACGAAAAGCCCACAGCAAATATCATTCTCAATGGGGAAGCACTGGGAGCCTTTCCCCTAAGATCAGGAACAAGACAGGGATGTCCACTCTCACCACTGCTGTTCAACATAGTTCTGGAAGTCCTCGCCTCAGCAATCAGACAACAAAAAGATATTAAAGGCGTTCAAATTGGCAAAGAAGAAGTCAAACTCTCCCTCTTCGCCGATGACATGATACTCTACGTAGAAAACCCAAAAGCCTCCACTCCAAGTTTGCTAGAACTCATACAGCAATTTGGTAGCGTGGCAGGATACAAAATCAATGCCCAGAAATCAATGGCATTTCTATACACTAACAATGAGACTGAAGAAAGAGAAATTAAGGAGTCAATCCCATTGACAATTGCACCCAAAAGCATAACATACCTAGGAATAAACCTAACCAAAGAGGTAAAAGATCTATATCCTAAAAACTATAGAACACTTCTGAAAGAAATTGAGGAAGACACAAAGAGATGGAAAAATATTCCATGCTCATGGATTGGCAGAATTAATATTGTAAAAATGTCAATGTTACCCAGGGCAATTTACACGTTTAATGCAATCCCTATCAAAATACCATGGAGTTTCTTCAGAGAGCTAGAACAAATTATTTTAAGATTTGTGTGGAATCAGAAAAGACCCCGAATAGCCAGGGGAATTTTAAAAAAGAAAACCATATCTGGGGGCATCACAATGCCAGATTTCAGGTTGTACTACAAAGCTGTGGTCATCAAGACAATGTGGTACTGGCACAAAAACAGACACATAGATGAATGGAACAGAATAGAGAACCCAGAAGTGGACCCTGAAATGTATGGTCATCTAATATTCGATAAAGGAGGAAAGACTATCCATTGGAAGAAAGACAGTCTCTTCAATAAATGGTGCTGGGAAAATTGGACATCCACATGCAGAAGAATGAAACTGGACCACTCTCTTTCACCATATACAAAGATAAACTCAAAATGGATGAGAGATCTAAATGTGAGACAAGAGTCCATCAAAATCATAGAAGAGAACACAGGCAACACCCTTTTTGAGCTCGGCCACAGTAACTTCTTGCAAGATACATCCACAAAGGCAAAAGAAACAAAAAGCAAAATGAACTATTGGGACTTCATCAAGATAAGAAGCTTTTGCACAGCAAAGGATACAGTCAACAAAACTAAAAGACAACCTACAGAATGGGAGAAGATATTTGCAAATGACATATCAGATAAAGGGCTAGTTTCCAAAATCTATAAAGAACTTATTAAACTCAACACCGAAGAAGCAAACAATCCAATCATGAAATGGGCAAAAGACATGAAGAGAAATCTCACAGAGGAAGACATAGACATGGCCAACATGCACATGAGAAAATGCTCCGCATCACTTGCCATCAGGGAAATACAAATCAAAACCACAATGAGATACCACCTTACACCAGTGAGAATGGGGAAAATTAACAAGGCAGGAAACAACAAATGTTGGAGAGGATGCGGAGAAAAGGGAACCCTCTTACACTGTTGGTGGGAATGTGAACTGGTGCAGCCACTCTGGAAAACTGTGTGGAGGTTCCTCAAAGAGTTAAAAATAGACCTGCCCTACGACCCAGCAATTGCACTGTTGGGGATTTACCCCAAAGATTCAGATGCAATGAAACGTCGGGACACCTGCACCCCGATGTTTCTATCAGCAATGGCCGCAATAGCCAAACTGTGGAAGGAGCCTCGGTGTCCATCGAAAGATGAATGGATAAAGAAGATGTGGTTTATGTATACAATGGAATATTACTCAGCAATTAGAAATGACAAATACCCACCATTTGCTTCTACGTGGATGGAACTGGAGGGTATTATGCTGAGTGAAATAAGTCAATTGGAGAAGGACAAGCAGTGTATGTTCTCATTCATTTGGGGAATATAAATAATAGTGAAAGGGAATATAAAGGAAGGGAAAAGAAATATTGGGAAATATCAGGAAGGGAGACAGAACATAAAGACTCCTAACTCGGGGAAACAAACTAAGGGTGGTGGAAGGGGAGGAGGGCGGGTGTTGGAGGGGAATGGGTGACGGGCACTGAGGTGGACACTTGACGGGATGAGCACTGGGTGTTTTCTGTATGTTGGTAAATTGAACACCAATAAAAATTAATTAAAATAAAATAAAAATAAAAAAAATAAAAATAAAAACAAACAAACAAAAAAATAGTAAGACTCTGCAGGACAATGGGTGGATCTTGGCTCTAATCCCATCAACAAGCCACAAAGTCATAAAAAAAAAAAAAAAGCCAGAAACTGATGGGAAAGAGAAGGCTAGCTGAGGACAAGGTACAAGCTATCCCCTGCAACACCACCCTCCCCCATACACATTCCTGGGTGGGATATGTGTGACATTCCTCAGGCACTCTTGGCTGCCCTAAAGCTAAGGGAAAGGAAAAACAAATACTTAATTTATAGAGATCATAGTCCTATAGACATGTGTCTCCCTCAGTTTAGAAAATGTCTTAGTGATTTACAAGAAAAAAAGCATTCTTATCAATAACCTAATTTCTAGAGGGAAACTCCCAACTATCTTAATGTTAATGCCTTACTAGAGGGAAAAATAACCTTTTTCCTGACAATGGCAAGGCTTTCAGTATTTTGTAGGTCCTCTTTAGCATACAAAACTTCATTTGAAAACTCCCTTTTCATGAATGGATAAAGAAGATGTGGTTTATGTATACAATGGAATATCACTTAGCCATTAGAAACGACAAATACCCACCATTTGCTTCAATGTGAATGGAACTGGAGGGTATTATGCTGAGTGAAATAAGTCAATCAGAGAAAGACAAACATTATATGGTCTCATTCATTTGGAGAATATAAATAATAGTGAAAGGGAATAGAAAGGAAGGGAGAAGAAATGGGTAGGAAATATCAGAAAGGGAGACAGAACATAAAGACTCCTAACTCTGGGAAACAAACTAGGGATGGTGGAAGGGGAGGTGGGTGGGGGGTGGGGGGTGACTGGGTGGCGGGCAGTGAGGGGGGCACTTGATGGGATGAGCACTGGGTGTTATTCTGTATGTTGGCAAATTGAACACCAATAAAAAATAAATTTATTATTAAAAAAAAAAAAGAAAACTCCCTTTTCCCAACTCCCAGGTATATAATTAGCCACCCCTCAAGAGCCCAGGGCACCTGCTCTTCCTGAACAGGTGTCCTGTCTTCCTGCTTTAATAAAATCACCATTTTGCACCAAAGATGTCTCAAGAATCCTTTCTTGGTCATCAGTTCCAGACCTCAGCCCACCAAACCTCACCTATATTCTAAAACTACGTCAAAACTGTGCTATATTTTTGAAAAATGAAAAGAACATAAGAAGTAGATTAAATGTGTGACCCTATATTGAGTCTTAGCTTGGACACACTATCTGTAAAGGACATTTTTGGGTCAACTGGGGAAATGTTAATATTGTCTAGAAAGGTAGAAATTATTGAACTGAAAAAAATAAGTTGCAAAACATCGTAACCTTGTTTTGGTAAAAAAAGGCAAATGTATGTGCATGCACATCTGTGTGTGTATACATACATGCAGAATGATCTGGAAGAAAATGTGCTAATTATTAATAGTCGTGATTTTGGATACTGGTGAACCCCCCCCCCCCCCCCCCCCCCAGTAAGTAGGATCAGCCCTAATCCAGAGGCAGCCCATCCAGGTGCCTTCCTGAAGTTTTAGCAACAAAAAGCATTCTGTTTGTGATAAGAAAACCATTTCCCCCCACTCCCTGATTGGAATGTCCCTGAATAGGTTCATGTTGACCTGAGAAATGGATAACCTGAATGCTATGGGACTCCCGCGGTTCTTTTGTCTTTAAGCGGGTTTTTTTTCTTTTGCCTTTAAAAGATACCTGTAATTGCTAATCAGGGCTCTCTTCCTCCTCGGAGGCAGAGAGCCCGTTTGTGCAAACGTCCAATAAACCCTCTTGCTAATTGCATCTGCCTGTCTGGGGTCTGAGTCTCTGGGGCGTCCACCGGGACACGTTGGCACCCGTGAGCCAGGGTCCAACACTGGGAATAGAAAGCTTTTACTTTTTAAATGCTTCTGTATTTTCTAATCTCTATAATGTACATTATTGCTTTGGAAGTAATAGAAATGTTTGTTATTACAAAAATAAGAAGACTCTAGTAAGCCTAATAGCCCACACCTTTTAGAATGGTAGGTAGCCCAGGCCTAGAATTACAAAATGGTCTGGCATTTTGGCATTAGATCACAGGATTTTATTGACTGACTGTAATTGTGCTGCTATAATATTATCTAATCTCCCTCCAGTGAACCTTTTATGCAAATGTACTCAAAGCATCTGAAAAGGTAGGGAGCTGGGACTTCATAGAGTCTATAGAAGAGGTTGTTTTTATGTATGAGCCAACAGAATGAAGCCTGAGGCTTGCTTCCATTGTAATATTCCTCTGATAGTGGGGTTATGGGAAAGGTGACCTGTAGTATTCTCCTATCTCTGAATAATAGAAATTCTACATAACAATCGAAAATAATTGGATAAGTGGGAACCCCAAATTGGCTGAGATCGGTTTGTGTCTGCCTGTTATTAGCTTAGAAAATGGACTGAGAGTGGGAATACTTTACAAAAGCATAGATATATAGATAAAGCAACAGTTGGCAGGCAGAATAATTATGTGAATTTTAAAAGCACATGGATTTTCTTATAATTATATTTCTCTACTGGAAAGAAGCTTATTATTTTAATTTGCATTTTCTTTATAACTTTTCTGTATGAAAATTTCCAAACATACAAAAAAGTTGATAAAATGATATTATGAACATTCATATTGTCATATCTACATTCAAGAATTAACATTTCACTACATTTGCTTTTCTTTCTACATATCTTTTCTAAATCTTTTAAATTGCTTCAACCCTAAACACCTCAGCATTCATCTCCAAAGAAAAAACATGCAAGAGGGAGTAGCTAAGATGGCACAGAAGTAGGAGGACCCTAGGTTTCTCTGGTCCCTCGATCTCAGCTAGATAAATATCAAACCATTCTGAATACCTAAGAAATCAATCCAGGGACTAACAGAACCAATCTTCACAACTAGGAGAGAAGAGGCCACATTGTGGAAGGTAGTAGGTGCAGAGATATGATTTGGGGGAGAAGAGGATCACAGGTGCTATGGAGGGGAAGCAGTCCTAGTCATGGAGAGAGGTGAGAGAGACAAAAAGGAGCACACAGGGGACTGCACAAGGAAAATACATTCCCAAAGCCATTGACAAGGAAAATGAGAGGAGCTTCTTGTGAGTTTTTATACCCATGAGGCTCAAACACTGGATTTCTAGAGGTCTACAACATGGCAGGTGTGGAGACTGGCAGGTGCTGCAGTACCCCTGGTAAGAAGGAAGGCAGATAGCTCAGAGGATGGATGGTGTGACCTGAGATTCCCTAGGATGTGCTAGGAGAGTGGGTTCCCCCTTCTTGGAGCTTATATAAGAGAGGTGGCACTGCTTCTCCAGGGACAAAGGAGCATGTGGGCACCATGTCTCTCCCCTGCTGTTCAGCAAAAACTATCTTTAGTAAACAATGCCAAGAGTGGTAGAATAAACTCCTTACACCAAGTCCACCACTCCCCCATCCTGGGATCCCCAAGTGCTGCTTTTCTCTGGCAAGTGTGCCTAAGAACATATGGAATTGCCCCCTCCCCCTGAAGACCAGCACAAATTCCCCACATAGTGAAGAACCCCCCCCCGCCCCCCCCCCCCCCCCCGTGAGTAGGACCAGCCCTAATCCAGAGGCAGCCCATCCCTGTGCCTCCCTGGAATTTAAGCAACAAAAAAATATTCTGGTTGTCCGAGATAAGAAAACCATTCCCCCCCACGCCCTGACCGAAATGTCCCTGAACAGGTTCATGTTGAGAAATCAATAACCTGGATGCTATGCTACTCCCCCGGTTTCTTTGCCTTTAAGCGGTCTTTTTGCCTTTAAAAGATGCCTGTAATTGCTAATCGGGGCTCTCTTCCTCCTCGGAGGTGGAGAGCCCGTTTGCGCAAACGTCCAATAAACCCTCTTGCTAATTGCATCTGCCTGTCTGGGGTCTGAGTCTCTGGGGCGTCCACCGGGACACGTTGGCACCCGTGAGCCAGGGTCCAACATTTGGGGGCTCGTCCGGGATCCGAGACGCCCCAGGCTCAATCCTAAGACCGGTAGGAGGTAAGACCGAGCTCGCTAAATGTCATATCTGTCTCGTCCGTTTGTCTGACTGGCCGGGTCTGTATTGTGCCGGGTCTGTATTGTGCCTGCAGGACGCTGTACTCTGTATTCTGTATTTGGACCAGCGGGGGAGGCAGACGTGCCCTGAGACCCCTGGTCCCCCTCTGGAGTCGGACTCCGGAGTGGTCTGGAAGAGGAACGGAGCCCCGGCACACCCTCCTCTTCGGGGAGGGTCGTTGTTCGCGACCGCTCCCATCTGAATCCACCGCGCCAGTCCTGTCATCTGTGTACGTCTGTCTGTTCTGTGTCTTTCTGGTCCCGCTCCGGAGTCGGACTCCGGAGTGGTCTGGAAGAGGAAAGGAGCCCGGCACTCCCTCCTCTTCCGGGAGGGTCGTTGTTCGCGACCGCTCCCATCCGAATCCGCTGTGCCGGTCCTGTCATTAGTGTACGTCTGTTTGTTCTGTGTCTTTCTTCCTGTCTTCCTCCTCCCAGCTCACCTCTTTTCCACACCCATGGGGCAAACTGTAACCACCCCTTTAAGCCTCACTCTAGATCACTGGAAAGAAGTTGCCAGCCGGGCACACAATCTATCGGTCGAAGTCAGAAAATGAAATGGGTCACTTTCTGCTCCTCAGAGTGGCTGACTCTCAACGTCGGGTGGCCCAGGAACGGAACTTTTAATATTGACATTATCTTGCAGGTGAAGGCCCTGGTCTTTCAGCCAGGACCCAGTGGGCACCCTGATCAGCTCCTGCAGACTCTCCTCGCCATGGAGGAGAGACAGCGCATCTACAGAAAAACGTCCCCAGGGCAGATGGGAGGCCGACCCAGTTGCCTAATGAAATCGAGGATGTTTTCCCCTTGGTTCACCCGACCTGGGACTACGACACTGCTGCTGGTAGGGAGCGGCTCCGTCTCTATCGCCAGGTACTCCTAGCGGGTCTCAAAGGGGCAGGGCGATGCCCCACGAATTTGGCAAAGGTACGTGCTATAGTGCAGGGAAAAGATGAGACGCCGGCAGGTTTTCTGGAAAGATTAATGGAGGGCTACCGTATGTATACTTAAAGAGAGAGAGAGAAAGTGAAAGAGAAAGAGAAAGAGAGAGAGAGAGAGGGGAAAGAGAAAGAGAGAGAGAGAGGAAAGAGAAAGAGAAAGAGAAAGAGAGAAAGAGAGAGAAAGAGAGAGAAAGAGAAAAAGAGAGAAAGAGAAAGAGAAAGAGAGAAAGAGAAAAAGAGAAAGAGAAAGAGAAGAGAGAGAAAGAGAGAGAGAGACACCCCAGAGGAAAGGGAGGAAAGGATCCGTAAAGAGCAAGAGGAACGAGGGAATAAAAGAGATAAAGGAAACGCAATAAAGAACTGACTGGGATACTGGCCACTGTAGTACAGGGCTCAGGGCAGAGTAAGTCAGGACAGAGTAAGGACCTGGGAGACAAAAGAAAACCACGGGTTGAACGAGACCAGTGTGCCTACTGCAAGGAAAAAGGACATTGGGTTAAAGATTGTCCAAAGAAGGGCCTAACGCAGGGACCTAAGAAGAAGCCCATTCCCATTCTGTCCCTAGAGGATGAAGATTAGGGGTGTCAGGGCCAGGAGCCCCCCCCCCGAGCCTCGGATAACCGTTAAAGTGGGGGGCCAATCAGTGACCTTCCTGGTTGAGCTCAACATTCAGTTTTAACTGAGGCAGAAGGACCTTTGAGCTCTATCTAAAAGATGCATTCTTTTGCCTAAAGTTAAGCTCTCAAAGCCAGCCTATTTTTGCCTTTAAATGGAAAGATCCTAAGACAGGATTCTCAGGACAACTCACTTGGACAAGGCTACCACAGGGATTCAAAAAAATCCCCCACCTTGTTCAACGAAGCCTTGCATCAGGACTTGGCAGACTTCCGAGTTGGCCATCCGGACCTCGTTCTCCTGCAGTACGTGGATGATTTGCTCATAGCGGCTAAGACAGAACAGGATTGTGTAAAAGGTACGGGGGCCCTGCTCGAGAGACTGGGAGGACTGGGGTATAGGGCCTCCGCCAAAAAGGCCCAAATAGGCCAGACAAAATAAAAAGGGCCTTATTGACCGCCCCTGCCCTGAGCCTCCCAGATGTAACCAAGCCATTTACGCTATATGCTGATGAACGTCGAGGAATAGCCAAAGGGGTCCTAACTCAGAAACTGGGACCCTGGAAAAGGCCCGTGGCATACTTTTCAAAAAAAATTAGACAGCGTGGCTACAGGATGGCCCCATGTCTCTGAATAATAGCGGCTGTGGCAGTCCTGGTAAAAGACTCAGATAAGTTGGTCTTCAGCCAACCCCTCACTGTGTTGGCCTCCCCCATGCCATAGAGACAGTCATCCGCCAGCCCCCTGAACGATGGCTCTCAAACGCTCGGGTCACCCATTATCAGGCCATGTTACTGAATTCCGAGCGGATACGGTTCGGAACGGCTACATCCCTAAACCCGGCTACCTTGCTTCCAGAAACCAAGTCCCCCTCCCTGGTAATGCATGATTGCCACCAGATCCTAGCCGAGGTCCATGGCACCAGAGGGGACTTGACAGACCAGCCCTTGCCAGATGCTGAAGCAACCTGGTACACAGATGGGAGTAGCTTTCTACGAAATGGTGAATGTAAAGCTGGGGCGGCAGTGGTAGATTAAAAAAAAGGTGTCATCTGGGCCAGTGCCCTAAAGCCTGGGACTGCAGCTCAAAGGGCGGAGCATATAGCCCTAACTCAGGCCCTAAAAAAGGCTAAGGACAAAAAGGTCAACCTTTATACTGACAGCAGAAAATTGAGTATAATTCACTGTCCTGGGCATCAGCGAGGCAATGACCCAGTAGCAGAAGGGAACAGGATGGCCGATGAAACAGCACGAGCCGCTGCACTAGGCCCACAGGAGGATGGACAGAAGCATTCCCCACCAAACGAGAAACTGCCCAGGTGGTTGTCAAGAAATCCTAGAAGAAATTTTCCCCCGGTTTGGACTGCCCAAGGTAATAGGGTCAGACAACGGCCCCGCCTTCGTCTCCCAGGTAAGTCAGTTGGTGGCCAGATTACTGGGGATAAATTGGAAATTACATTGTGCATACAGACCCCAGAGCTCAGGACAGGTAGAAAGAATGAATAGAACAATTAAAGAGACCCTAACCAAATTGGCATTGGAGACTGGCACTAGAGACTGGGTCCAACTCCTCCCTATGGTTCTGTTCCGAGTCCGGAACACTCCTGCGCGCCATGGGCTAACTCCTTACGAGATTCTCTATGGAGGTCCCCCACCAGTAACGGACTTACTAGATTCTGCTGTTGACCCTCTTGCTAACACTCCCGGTTTACAGGACAGGCTAAAGGCGCTCCAGATTATCCAGCGCCAGATCTGGAAACCCCTTGCAGCTGTTTACTGCCCCGGAGACACAACCGACCCACACCCGTTCCAGATCGGTGACTCCGTCTAGGACAGGAGACATCAGTCCAGGACGCTTGAGCCCCGCTGGAAGGGCCCATACACTGTACTACTAACCACCCCAACAGCCCTAAAAGTAGACAGTATTGCTGCTTGGGTCCACACCTCACACGTCAAGCGCGCCCCATCAACGAGCACCGCTGATGCCAGCCAGGATGGACAGGGCGAGCCACTGCAATGGAAGCTCCACCACACCTAAAACCCGCTCAAGATAAGACTTTCAAAAATTGTTCAATGACAGTTGTTATATTCCTACCTCTCCTAGCGCTCTTCACCCCCGCCAAAGGTAACCCTCATGCCCCCAAAAGGTTAACCTGGCAGGTACTAACATCTGGGGGTGAAGAGGTCTGGTCCACAACTAAAGACTGCTCCCGTGGGAACCTGGTGGCCTAACCTATATCCTGACTTATGTAAGCTAACCATAGGGGCCCCCAGCCCATGGGACCTAGAGGGATACTTGGACACCTCTAGGGCCCCCAACCGAGAAAGCCCCCCCAGGGCGACTGGGATTAGACCTATGGGGAGAATGTGGCACGCCTGACAGAAGGGCCATGCTAAGCACTCTTTCCTTTTATGTCTGTCCTGAGTACCACAGAGATCGCAGGCTAAATCCCACCTTGGAGGGGGGGAACACTTCTATTGTAAACATTGGGGGTGCGAGACTATGGGAGACACAGGATGGGAGGTCCTCCTCCTCCGGATTACATCACTGTCAAGGCTAACTATACTCACCGGGGGTTACCAGGAACTCTGCAATACTACCGCCCCGATTTTAGGGACTGACTCTTACCTGGTGCCCCAGCCGGGAACCTAGTGGGCATGCAACAAAGGCCTCACCCCCTGTGTATCTGCTCAGGTCCTAAATGACTCTGAGGACTTCTGTGTTATGGTGCAGATAATACCCAGGGTGTTCTATCACCCTGCTGAAACTCTAGAAAATCAATATGACAGACATCCCACCCGTTTTCAGCGCGAACCTGTCTCCCTAACCTTAGCCGTTATGTTGGGACTAGGGGTCGCAACTGGGGTGGGTACTGGCGCAGCTGCTCTGATCCAGGGCTCACGACGTCATATAGAACTCCAAGCAGCTGTAGATGAGAATCTATGGGCACTAGAGCAGTCCGTTTCAAAGTTAGAACAGTCCCTCACCTCACTTTCAGAAGTAGTACTTCAAAACAGGAGAGGCTTGGATTTACTATTCCTGAAAGAGGGAGGACTGTGTGCGGCCCTGGGAGAGGAATGCTGTTTCTATGCAGGCCATTCTGGAGTCATCAGGGACTCCATGGCCAAACTCAGGGATAGGCTAAATAAAAGACAAAGGGACCGGGAGGCCCAGCAGGGCTGGTTTGAAAGCTGGTTTAACCAGTCTCCCTGGATGACCACCCTAATCTCTACCATTATGGGCCCTCTAGTTATCCTGCTCCTGCTGCTAACTTTCGGCCCCTGCATCCTCAACCGGCTGCTCCATTTAGTCCGAGAAAGATTGTCCATTACCCAAGCTCTGGTATTAACTCAACAATATCGGGCCTTCCAAACTGAAGAAATAAATGTTCCCTAAGATTTTAAGATTAAAATCAGTCCAAACAAAGAGGAGGGAATGAAGAACCCCTCCCGCCCCCCCCCCCCCCCCCCCGTGAGTAGGACCAGCCCTAATCCAGAGGCAGCCCATCCCTGTGCCTCCCTGGAATTTAAGCAACAAAAAAATATTCTGGTTGTCCGAGGTAAGAAAACCATTCCCCCCCACGCCCTGACCGAAATGTCCCTGAACAGGTTCATGTTGAGAAATCAATAACCTGGATGCTATGCTACTCCCCCGGTTTCTTTGCCTTTAAGCGGTCTTTTTGCCTTTAAAAGATGCCTGTAATTGCTAATCGGGGCTCTCTTCCTCCTCGGAGGTGGAGAGCCCGTTTGCGCAAACGTCCAATAAACCCTCTTGCTAATTGCATCTGCCTGTCTGGGGTCTGAGTCTCTGGGGCGTCCGCCGGGACACGTTAGCACCCGTGAGCCAGGGTCCAACAATAGGCACCACATTTTCTAACCACAGAGTGTTGCAAAGCTTAACTTCTAATGGAAATAGCATCAAGTCTCTTAACAAGCAGACAAGAGCACACCTAGTTAAAAAAATTGCCACACTCTGGACAAGGTCCAAAGACTCCCAAATGTAGGAAAGGAGAGCCTTGGTAGAGGAGTGACTTGAAAAAGATAAGCCAAAACACCGCAGCAGAATGCACACACCATAAACCAGAGACACGTCCTGAAGCACCAGGATCTGAACACACAGAAGAAGATAGGGACCTAGACAAAATGCCACAATGGAGGAATTCATCCCAAAAGAAGGAACAAGAAAAGGTCACAGCCAGGAATCTCATCAAAACAAATATAAGTAATAAAACTGATAAAGAATTTAAAATGACAATCATAAGGATGCTACCTTGGCTTGAGAAAAGCATAGAAGACACCAGGGAATTCTTTATCATGAAGATAAAAGACCTAAAAATTAGGCAGGATGAAAGAAAAAATGCTATAACTAAGAAGTAAAACCAACTAGATGTAATGCCACAAGGATGGAAGAAGCAAAGGAAAGAATAACTGATACAGAAGACAAAATTATGGAAAATAATGAAGTAGGAAGGAAGAAGGAAAGAAAAATATTAGATCAAGAATATAGACTTAGGGAACTCATTGACTCCATCAGTATAATAATATTTGTATCATAGGAGTCCCAGAAGAAGAACAGAGGAGGAAAGGAGTAATAAATATTTGGAAGGAAATTATAGCTGAAAACTTCCCTAATTTGGGGAAGGAAACAGACATCTAAATCCAGGAGGCACAGGAACTCCCATCAAAATCATCAAAAGCAGGCCAACACCAAGACATATCATAGTTAAATTTACAAAATATAGAAATAAAGAAATAGTCTAAAATCAGCAAGACAGATGAAGTCTATAACTTACAAGGGAAGAGAAATAAGGTTAGCAACAGATGTCTGCACAGAAACTTGTCAGGCAAAAGAAGACCTACACAATACCAACAGACACATGAAAAAATGCTCCACGTTACTTGCCATCAGGGAAATACAAATCAAAACCACAATGAGATACCACCTCACACCAGTGAGAATGGGAAAAATTAACAAGGCAGGAAACCACAAATGTTGGAGAGGATGCGGAGAAAAGGGAACCCTCTTACACTGTTGGTGGGAATGTGAAATGGTGCAGCCACTCTGGAAAACTGTGTGGAGGTTCCTCAAAGAGTTAAAAATAGACCTGCCCTATGACCCAGCAATTGCACTGTTGGGGATTTACCCCAAAGATACAGATTTAATGAAACGCCGGGACACCCGCACCCCGATGTTTATAGCAGCAATGGCCGCAATAGCCAAACTGTGGAAGGAGCCTCGGTGTCCATCGAAAGATGATTGGATAAAGAAGATGTGGTCCATGTATACAATGGAATATTATTCAGCCATTAGAAACGACAAATACCCACCATTTGCTTCAACGTGGATGGAACTGGAGGGTATTATGCTGAGTGAAATAAGTCAATCAGAGAAGGACAAACATTATATGTTCTCATTCATTTGGGGAATATAAATAATAGTGAAAGGGAATAGAAGGGAAGGGAGAAGAAATGGGTAGGAAATATCAGAAAGGGAGACAGAACATAAAGACTCCTAACTCTGGGAAACGAACTAGGGGTGGTGGAAGGGGAGGAGGGCGGGGGGTGAGGGTGACTGGGTGATGGGCAGTGAGGGGGGCACTTGACGGGATGAGCACTGGGTGTTATTCTGTATGTTGGCAAATTGAACACCAATAAAAAATAAATTTATTATTTAAAAAAACACAATGAGAGACCACTTTACACTGGTGAGAATGGCTGAAATTAATAATACAGGAAACAACAAATGCTGGTGAAGATGTGGAGAAGGGGAACCTTCTTACACTGTTGGTGGGAATGCAAACTGGTGCAGCCACTCTGAAAAACAGTGTGGAGGTTCCTTAAGAAGTTAAAAATAGAGCTACCCTATGATCCAGCAATTGCACTACTGTGAATTTACCCCAAAGATACAGATGTGAAACAATAGGACAGTTGCACCCTAATGTTCATAGCAGCAATGTCCAAAATTGCCAAATTGTGGAAGGAGCCAAGATATCCTTTGACAGATGAATGGATAAAGAAGATGTGGTATATATACACAATGGAATATTATTCAGCCATCAGAAAGGATGAATACCAACCATTTACATTTACATGGATGGAACTGGAGGGTATTATGCTCAGTGAAATAAGTCAGTCGGAGAAAGACAATTATCATATAGTTTCACTCATATGTGGAATATAAAAATAGTGAAAGACACCATAAGGGAAGGGGGGAAACTGAATAGGGAAAAATTAGAGAGGAACACAACCCCATGCAACACAGGGTTGCAGAAGAGGAGCTGGGTGGGGGGATGGGGTAACTGGGTGATGGGCGTTAAGGAGGGCACATGATGAGATGAGCACTGGGTATTATACTATATATTGGCAAATTGAATTTAAATAAAATTTAAATTTTTAGCTAAAAAGAAAGAAAGAAAGAAAGAAGAAAGAAAGAGAGAAAGAAAGAAAGAAAGAAAAAGAAGAAGAAGAAGAAGAAGAAGAAGAAGAAGAAGGAAGAAGAAGAAGAAGAAAAGAAGAAGAAGAAGAAGAAGAAGAAGAAGAAGAAGAAGAAGAAGAAGAAGAAAGGAAGGAAGGAAAGGAAAGGAAAGGAAAGGAAAGAAAGAAAGAAAGAAAGAAAGAAAGAAAGAAAGAAAGAAAGAAAACTTGTCAAGTCAAAAGAGAATGGCAGGATATATTCAACATGATGAATGGGAAAAATTTGCAGCCAAGAATAGTCTATCCAGCAAGAAAATCATTCAGGATAGATGGAGAGATAAAGAATTTCCCAGACAGGGCAGCCCCGGTGCCTCAGTGGTTTAGTGCCGCATGCAGCCCAGGGTGTGATCCTGGAGACCCTGGATCGAGTCCCACGTCAGGCTCCCTGCATGAAGCCTGCTTCTCCTTCTGCCTGTGTCTCTGCCTCTCTCTCCTCTCTGTGTATTCTCATGAATAAATAAATAAAATCTTTTTTTAAAAAAAAGAATTTCCCAGACAAACATGAACTAAAGGAGTTCATGTCCACTAAGCCTGTAGGAAATATAAAAGAGGGGAGAACTTTGAGTGGGAAGGAAAAAACAAAGGTGACAAAGATTAGAGAGGAATAGAGAAACTCTGAAGAAACAACAAAACAACTAATAAAAAAACACTAAATTCATATCTATCAATAATCACTCTGAATGTAAATGGACTAAATTATCCAATCCAAAGACACAGTGTATTAGAATGGATGCATGTTGGCTACAAGAGACACATTTTAGACTTTGACACCTACAGATTGAAAGGGAGGGGATGGAGAACCAACTGTTATGCTAATGGATGTCAAAAGAAAGTTGGAATAGTCATATTTATATCAGACAAAATAGATTTTAAACCAGACTATAACAAGAGATGAAAAGGGCACTATATCATAATAAAGGGGACTATCCCACAAGAAGATCTTACAATTATAAATATTTATACCCCCAAATTTGGACCACTCAAAAATATAAAACAATTAATAAGAAACATAAAGGAACTCGTTGATAATAATACAATAATAGCAAAGGACTTTAACACCTCACTTAACGTCAATGGACAGATAATCTAAGCAGAAAATCAACAAGGAAACAATAGCTTTGAATTACACACTGAACTACATGGACTTAACAGATATATTCAGAACATTTCATCCTAAAGTGGCAGAATACACATTCTTTTCAAGTGTACATGGGACATTCTTCAGAAGAGATCACATACCAGGTCACATATCAGGCCTCAACAAATACAGAAATTGAGATCATACCATGCATATTTTCAGACCACAATGCTATGAAACTTGAAGTCAACCACAAGAAAATATATGGAAAGACCATAAATGCTTCCAGGTTAAATAATATCCTACTAAAGAATGAATGGGTTAACCAGGAAATTAAAGAAGAAATAAAACAATACGTGGAAAAAATGATAATGAAACCATGACAGTCCAAAACCTTTGGGATGCAGCAAAATGGGTCATAAGAGGGAAGTATATAGCAATACAGATCTACCTCATGAAGCAAGAAAAATCTCAAACAACCTAATCTTACATCTAAAGGATCTAGAAAAACAATAGCAAATGAAGCCTAAAGCCAGGAGAAGAAAGAAAATAATAAGGAATAGAGCCTAAATAAATGATATGGAAACAAAAAGAACAGTATAACAGATCAATTAAATCAGGAGCTAGTTCTTTGGAAAAATTAATAAAACTGACAAACCCCTAGAGGGTGAGTTAAGTTGCCAAAGGAGTAGGGAACCCAAGTTTTTTGGTCCCTGGAATTCAGCTAGATAGTCACCAAATCATTCTGAACACCTGCAAAGTCAATCAGAGATCTAAAAAAAGAAATGCTGCAATTCTACAAATAGAAAAGTGACCACTTTTTGGAAAGTAGGAGGTGCAGAGACATGAATCCATGGGGATATATCGGAAGATACAGTGGAGGGGAGGAAACCTGCTTAAGGAGGCTAATGCAAAGTATTATAAGCAGTGGAGCACAAAACTGGAACCTGAAGTTGGTACAGTGGGGGAATTCCATGCCACAAATGTGCTCATTTGGTAAAATGAGGTGGAATCCCAAGTGGCACAGCATGCTTTCAGGATCCCCAGGGTCAAACAAACAAACAAACAAACAAATACAAAAAAACAGAGGTGCCTGGGTGTGGCAAAGTTCCCAGGCTTCAGAGTGGGAAAGTTGGCTGGTAGCAGCAAATCTATGCATTGGCTTTCTGCTCTATGTTGCCATAAACTGCAAACCACTGAACTGTTGTTAGACTGCTCTCTGGCCAGCCAAAGGCAGAAGCATGAGGAGACCTCCTTCAATCCTCTGTGAGGAACAACTTGAGTCCGTGCTGCAGAAGTTATTTAGTAAAAACTAGAGACTCAAAACTGAGTAGCATGTCTGATATAAAAATGTTAGATCAGAGGCTGGGTGAACACAGAAATATTACTCGTGGAAACCAGGGAGAAAAAAGTAATTGCTTGTCTGTGAGGGCTCACTGAAGAATGGGGGGTTGAAACTTTCAGGTCCAGGACTAGATATCAGTGCTAAAAGCTTTCAGGGAGGGCAGCCCCCGTGGCCCGGCAGTTTAGCGCTGCCTTAGTCCAGGGTGTGATCCTGGAGACCCTGGATCGAGTCCCAAGTCAGGCTCCCTGCATGGAGCCTGCTTCTCCCTCTGCCTCTGTCTCTACCTCTGTGTGTGTGTGTGTGTGTGTGTGTGTGTGTGTGTGTGTTCTCATAAAATAAAACCTTAAAAAAAAAACTTTCAGGGAGAAAAATAGCACCACGTAGTGCAATCCAGAACCACTTACGCTGAACTCCATCTGCTGGCACAGGGGGAGCAATTTGACCAGGGCAAGGACACCTGGGATTCAGTGCAATGGGCTCCTCCACCAAAAGACCAGCAGGAACAATGGGCTAGCATCAAGTTTACTGGTTATAAAGAACTGTAAAACTTTAGCTATTGGGGAAAAGAGTATATAGCTTTCATTTTTTATTATACTTTAGTCTCTCAGGTTTATCTTCAGCAATGTTTTTCAAACATTCTCTTGTTTTTAATTTTTTAATTTTAATTTATTTTTTATTGGTGTTCAATTTGCCAACATATAGAATAACACCCAGTGCTCATCCCATCAAGTGCCCCCCTCGGTGCCCATCACCCAGTCACCCCCACCCCCTGCCCACCTCCCTTTCTACCGCCCCTTGTTCGTTTCCCAGAGTTAAGAGTCTCTCATGTTCTGTCTCCCTTTCTGATATTTCCCACTCATTTTTTTTCTCCTTTCCCCTTTATTCCCTTTCACTATTTTTTATATTCCCCAAATGAATGAGAACATATAATGTTTGTCCTTCTCCGATTGACTTATTTCACTCAGCATAATACCCTCCAGTTCCATCCACGTTGAAGCAAATGGTGGGTATTTGTCGTTTCTAATGGCTGAATAATATTCCATTGTATACATGGACCACATCTTCTTTATCCAATCATCTTTCGATGGACACCAAGGCTCCTTCCACAGTTTGGCTATTGTGGACATTGCTGCTATAAACATCAGGGGGCAGGTGTCCCGGCGATTCACTGCATCTGTATCTTTGGGGTAAATCCCCAGCAGTACAATTGCTGGGTCAAGAGGCAGATCTATTTTTAACTCTTTGAGGAACCTCCATACAGTTTTCCAGAGTGGCTGCACCAGTTCACTTTCCCACCATAGGGCAAGAGGGTTCCCCTTTCTCCACATCCTCTCCAACATTTGTTGTTTCCTGTCTTGTTAATTTTCACCATTCTCACTGGTGTGAGGTGGTATCTCATTGTGGTAGCATTTTCTCATCTGCGTGTTGGCCATGTCTATGTCTTCCTCTGTGGGATTTCTGTTCATGTCTTTTGCCCATTTCATGATTGGATTGTTTGTTTCTTTGGTGTTGAGTTTAGTAAGTTCTTTATTGATCTTGGATACTAGCCCTTTATCTGCTATGTCATTTGCAAATATCTTCTCCCATTCTGTAGGTTGTCTTTTAGTTTTGTTAACTGTATCCTTTGCTGTGCAAAAGCTTCTTATCTTGATGAAGTCCCAATAATTCATTTTTGCTTTTGTTTCTCTTGCCTTCATGGATGTATCTTGCAAGAAGTTACTGTGGCCAAGTTCAAAAAGGGTGTTGCCTGTGTTCTCCTCTAGGATTTTGATGGAATCTTGTCTCATAATTTTTTTTATTTTTATATATACATTATATATATTAACTTTGGTTTCTGTTCATTGCATATTGTCTTATTTTTGTGCGTATATATATTTATATTTTTTTCTTTCTTTTCTATTTTGAGATGTAGTTTCTTTTAACAAAAAGATCAAAATACACTAATGATCTAGTTCATTGTTTTGCTCTGTTTTACTTTTTGTTTGATTTTTCTTATTTTGTTTTCTTCTGTTTTTTATTTCTAGCCTTGTTATTATTGTTGTCTTTTCTCTCTCTTTTTTCTATTCTTTTCTGGATATAATGATGAGAGAGAGGAGCAGACCCCAAAAGAAAGAACAGGAGGAAGTACTCACTGCCAGAGATTTAATCAATATGGGTATAAGTAAGATGGGGGAAGTAGAATACAAAACAACAATTATAGTGATATTAGCTGGGCTTGAAAAAAAACATAAAAACACTAGAGAATTTCTTACTGTAGAAATAAAAGAACTGAAATTCTAATCAGGATGAAATTAAAAATGCTATTTAGAAACTCCAACAACTAGGACAAACAAGTGAGAAGAGAGAATCAGTAATATATAATACAAAATGATGGAAAATAAGGATGCCAAGAAAAAGAGAAAAACAACTACTGGATCACAAAGGGAAACTTCAAGATATCAGGGATACCACGAAATAATGTCTAAATAATAGAGGTTCCAGAAGATAAAGAGAGAGAGATAGAAGGGGGCAGAAGGTTTGAGAAAATTTTAGCTGAGAACTTCCCTAATTTGGGGAAGGAAACTGACATTCCAGTCCAGGAAGCACAGAGAACCCCCATCAAAATAAATAAAAATAGGTCAGCACCTCAACATATAATAGTGAACCTTGCAAATTTTAGAGATAAAGAGAAAATCCTGAAAGCAGGTCTGACAAGAGGTCCTTAACCTACAACAGTAGAAACATAAGGCTGGAAGCAGCCTTGTCCACAGGGACTTGACAGGCCAGAAAGGACTGGCATGATATATTCAATGTGCTGAATGGGAAAAAATATCTATCCAAGAATCCTTTATCCAGTAAGGCTGTCATTCAGACTAGAAGGAGAGATAAAGAGTATTCAGGACAAAGGAAAGCTAAAGGAATTTGTGAACACTAAACCAGCCCTGCAAGAAATATTAAAGGATCCTCTGAGCAAGGAGAGAGCCCAAAAGTAACAAAGACCAGAAAGGAACAGAGACAATCTACAGAAACAGTGACTTTACAGGTATTACAATGGCACTAAATTCATTTCTTTCAATAATTACTCTGATATAAATGGACTAAATACTCCAATGAAAGACACGAGGTATCATACTACTTAATAAAACAAGATTGATTGATATGCTGTCTCCAACAAACTGATTTTAGATAAAAATGCCCCTCCATATTGAAAGTACGGGGTGTAGAACCATGAATCATGCTAAAGGACATCAAAAGAAAGCTGGAGTAGCAATCGTTATATAAGACGAACTAGATTTTAAATAAAAGACTGTAATAGTTGAAGAAGGACACTATATCATAATAAAAGGGTCTATCCAACAAGACCTAACAAGTGTAAATATTTATTCCCCTATTAGGAGCAGCCAAAATATAAACTAATTAATAAGAAAAATTTAAGAAACACATTGATAATAATACAATAATAGGAGGGGATTTTAACACCCCATTCACAACAAAGGACAAATCATATAAGCAAAAGATCAACAAGAAACAAGGGCTTTAAATGACATATTGGACCAGATGGACTTCACAGATATATTCAGAGTATTTCATCCTAAAGCAAGAGAATACACATTCTTCTGGAGCAGACACGGAACATTTTCCAGTGTAGATCACATATTGAGTCACAAATTAGACCTCAGGGAAGCCTAGGTGGCTCAACAGTTGAGCATCTGCCCTTGGGTCAGGGCGTGATCCCATGGTCCAGGGATCGAGTCCCACATCAGGCTCCCTGCATGGAGTCTGCTTCTCCCTCTGCCTACATCTCTGCCTCTCTCTCTGTGTCTCTCATGAATAAATAAATAAATTAAAACAAATCAGGTCTCAACTGGCACAGAAAGATCAAGATTATATTCTGCAAATTTTCAGACCACAATGGTCTGAAACTGGAACTCAATCACAACAGAAAATTTGCAAGGAACATAAGTACATGGAGGTTAAAGAAAATCCTACTGGGGAATGAATGGGTTAACCAGGAAATCAAGGAAGACTTTTTAAAAATACATAGAAACAAATGAAAATGAAAACATGACAGTTCACAACCTTTGGGATGCAGCAAAGGCAGGCCTAAGAGGGAAGTATATAGCAATAAAGGTCTTTCTCAATAAATAAGAAAAGTCTCATATAGACAAGCTAACTTTACACTTAAAGAACTGGAAAAACAACAGCAAAAAAGCCCTAAATTCATCAGGAGAAGGGACATACTAAAGATAAGAGTATAAATCTATGGTATAGAATAAAAACAAAGGAGAACAAATCAATGAAGCAAGGAGCTGGTTCTTTGAAAGAATTAATAAGATGAATAAACCCCTAGTCAAATTTACCAAAAAGAAAGGAGAAAGGACTCAAATAAATAAAATCAAGAATGAAGGAGGAGAGATCACAACTAAAACTGAAGAAACACAAACAAATATAAGAGACATTTATGAGCAATTCATATGCCAAAAAATTAGGCAATCTGGGAAAAAATATAGATGCATTCCTAGAAATATACAAGCCACCAAAACTGAAACAGGAGGAAATAGAAAACCTGAACAGACCCATAACCAGCAAAGTATTTGAAGCAGTAATCAAAAATCTCCCAATAAATGATGGCAGGACCAGATGGCCTCCCAAGGGAATTCTATCAAACATTCAAAGAAGAATCAATATCTATTTTTCTGAAGCTGTTTCAAAAAATACAAATGGAAAGAAACCTTCCAAACTCATTCTATGAGGACAGCATTACCTTGATCACAAATCAAATACCTCACAAAAAAAGGAGAATTATAGATCAATATCCTTGATGAACATGGATGTAAAAATTCTCACCAAGATACTAGCTAGCTAATAGGATCTAACAGTATATTAAAAGGGTTATTCAGCATGACCAATGGAGATTTATTCCTAGACTAAAAGGGTGTTTCAACATTTACAAATCAATCAATGTGGTATAGCACATTAATAAAAGAAAGGACAAGAACCATATGATTCTCTTAATAGATACAGAAAAATCATTTGACAAATGCAGCAAAGTTTCTTGATAAAAACCCTCTGCCATGAAGGAATAGAGGGGAACATACCTCAAAATCATAAAAGTCATATATGAAAAACCTACAATGCATATCATCTTTAGCTCTGTTTTTTCCCTAAGGTCAGGAGCACAAGGATGTCCACTCTCACCAGTGTTGTTCAACATAGTACTGTAAGTCCTAGCCTCAGTAATCAGACAACAAAAAGAAATAAAAGGTATCCAAATCAGCAAGAGTAGTCAAAGTTTCACTCTTTGCAAATGACAAGCTATTCTACGTAGAAAATCCAAGATTCCACCCCAAAATTGCTAGAACTTATACAGGAATTTGGAAAGTCTTGGGATACAAAATCAATGCGCATAATTCACTTACATTTCTATACACTAACAATGAGGCAGAAAGAGAAATCAAGGAATCGATTCAATTTGCAATTGCACCAAAAACAATAAGATACTTAGGAATAACTCTAATGAAAGAGGTATAGTATCTGTATTCTGAAAACTATAGAACACTTATGAAATTGAGGAAGTCAAAAAGAAGTGGAAAAACATTCTATGCTCATGGATTGGAAGAACAAATAGTGTTAAAGGAAGTCAAAAAGAAGTGGAAAAACATTCTATGCTCATGGATTGGAAGAACAAATAGTGTTAAAATGTCCAAGCTACCCAAAGCAATCTACACATTCAATGCAATCCCTATCAAGATACCATCATCGTTTTTCACAGAGCTGGAACGAACAATTCCAGAAAAGACCCTCAATAGCGAAAGGAATGTTGAAAAAGAAAATCAAAGCTGGAGACATCACAATTCCAGACTTCAAGCTGTATTACAAAGCTGTGATCATCAAGACAGTATGGTATTGGCACAAAAACAGACACATTGATCAATGGAGCAGAACAGAGAACCCAGAAATGGATCCTCAACTCTATGGTCAACTAATCTTTGTCAAAGTAGAAAAGAATATCCAATGGAAAAAAAGACATTCTCTTTAGCAGATCATGTTGGGACAATTGGACAGCCACAATCTAAGGATGGAACTAGAACACATCCTTACCCCATACACAAAAATAAACTCAAAATGGATGAAAGACCTAAATGTGAGTCAGGAATCCATCAGAATCCTAGGAAAACCCTGGCAGCAACCTCTTTGATCTGGCCCACAGTAACCTCTTGCTAGACACATCTTCAAAGGCAAGGGAAATAAAAGTAAATGAACTACTGGGACTTCATCAAGATAAAAAGCTTTGGCACAGCAACGGAAATAGTCAACAGAATGGGAGAATATATGTGCAAATGTCTTATCAGAAAATTGGCTAGTAACCAAAATGTATAAAGAACTTTTCAAACTCAACATCCAAAACCAAAAAATTTTGTCAAGAAAGGGGCAGAAGAAATGAGTAGACATTTCTCCAAAGAAGATATACAAATGGGCAACAGACACAAGAAAAAATGCTCAACTTCATTCAGCCTCAGGGAATTACTAATCAGAACCATAATGAGATCACCTCACACCAGTCAGAATGGCTAAAATTAACAATTCAGGAAAAAACAGATGTTGGCAAGGATGCGGAAAAGGGAAAATTCTTACACTGTTGGTGGGAACATAAACTGGTACAACCACTCTGGAAAACAGTATGGAGGATTCTCAAGAAGTTACCTGCAATTAAACTGCTAGGTATGTATTGAAAGGATTCAAATAGAGTTATTTTAAGGGGCACATGCAACCAAATGTTTATAACACCATAGCGACAATAGCCAAAATATGGAAAAAGCCTATATGTCCATCAAAAGAGTAATGTTTAAAGAAGTGATATATATATAATGTAATATATATAATTATATATATAATATATATAATTGAAGTGATATTATATATAATATATATAATGTTATATATGTAATATATATAATTATATATATAAAACAATGTTAATATATAATTATTTATATAACATATATATAACATATAGTATTATATATATTATATATATACAACATATATATAACATATAGTATTATATATATTATATATATACAATGGACTAAACCATCAAAAAGAATGAAATCTTGGCATTTGCAGTGATGTGGATGGAACTAGAGGGCATTCTGCTAAACAAAATAAGTGATTTAGAATAAGACAAATATCAGATGATTTCATTCATATGTGGAATTTAAGAAACAAAACAGATGAATATAGTGGAAGGGAATGAAAAATAAAATGAAGATGAAATAGAGAGGTAGACAAACCAGAAAAGAATCTTAATCATAAGAAGCAAATTCGGGGTTGCTAGAAGGGTGGTGAGTGAGGGAGATGGCATAACTGGGTAATGGGGATTAAGGAGTACACTTGATATGAGTGGTCAGGGTTATATGACACTAATGAATCATTAAATTCTCCCTCTGAATACACTATATGTTAGTTAAATTGAATTAATTTTTTTAAAATTGACATATCCCTAAGTAAAACTATGGAAAAGAAACTGAAGGTTGCTGGAGGGGAGGTAGGCGGGGAGTTGGGGTAACTGAGTGATGGGAATGAAGGAGGGCACATGATGTCAGGAACACTGGGTGTTATATGCAACTGATGAATTACTGAAATCTATATCTGAAACTAATGATGTTCTATGTGTTGGCTAATTGAATTTAAGTAAAAATTTAAAAAAATAAAATAAAAAAAGAAAAAGAAGACCTAAAAAAATAAAATCACAAATGACACGACATTCCAATCAACACCAAAAAATAAAAAAAAATATAAAAGAATATTATGAAAAAGAATATGTCAACAAATTGGACTATCTGGAAGAAACGGATAAATTCCTAGAAACATATAAAATATTGGAGGTGGGGCAAGATGGCAGAGGAGTAGCACCCCCGAGTCACCTGTCCCCACCAACTTACCTAGATAACTTTAAAATCATCCTGAAGACCTACGAATTCGGCCTGAGATTTAAAGAGAGAACAGATGGAATGCTACAGTGAGAAGAGTTCCCGCTTCTATCAAGGTAGGAAGATGGAAAAAAAAATAAATAAAAAAGCATCCATTGGGGAGGGGCCCCCACGAGGAGCCAGGCTAAGGCTGGGCAGCAAGAGCCTCCAGGACAGGAAAGCCCAGTCCCGGGGAAACAGGAACTTTACTAATCTTCCCGGATGGAAAGGCGCTGGCAGGGAACTCGGGCATGTTCCCAGGAGGGGCGGTGGAGCCCCCAAGGTTCCGGGGTCACTAACAGAGGAAGTGAGCCCACCCCGGGGGAGAGCGTGCCACACACCGCGGGCTCCGTAAACGGTGGAGCACGTGATGGGCAGAGTCCTAGGAGCAGCTCAGGCAGTGGCTCCAGCAGCGGCTCTGTGCAGAGAGGCCTGCGAGGACCCGGGAGTGTGATTCCAGTGGCACAAGCCCCGGGGTCCAAGGCACAGGGGGACACAGCCCAGGATCCAGTGCTACCCTTGGGACAGGCGGAGTCCTGGAGGACACAGGACAGCCAGGAAACTCCTGCCCCCAGGCGGACCCGAGCTGTGCAGAACAGGGCCACATGCCCCTGGAGCATCCAGGCCCCTGTAGACTGGGAAACTGCAGTAGTTACTGCTGGAGCTGACTCGAGGGCTGGAGAGCTGGCCTCCACCATGGCTGTTCCTCCTGGTGTCACCTTGTGCCTGAGATTGAGTGGGGCCGCCAGGGAACAGGGGCCTCACAGGATAAACAGCTCCCACTGAACCGTGCACCTGGCAGGGGGCGGGGCAGCTCCCCCAGGTGCACACACCTGAGAATCAGCACAGCAGGCCCAACACCCAGAAAAAGCGGGAAGGACAGGGGAAGAGTTTTTAACCAAGCAGTGCTGGAAAGCTCCAAGGGAAGTTAAGGGACATACAGTATATAAAATCAGAGGATAACCCTCCTTGTTTTATGTTTGTTCGCCCCCCTTTATTTTCTTCCCTTTTTCCTTCCTTTATCCAGTAAAACTCGTTTTTAGCCACTCTACATTGAGCAAAATGACTAGAAAGAACAACTCACCACAAAAGAAAGAATCAGAAACAGTACTCTACCACAGAGTTACAGATTTTGGATTACAATTCAATGTCAGAAAGTCAAATCAGGGGGATCCCTGGGTGGCACAGCGGTTTGGCGCCTGCCTTTGGCCCAGGGCACGATCCTGGAGACCCGGGATCGAATCCCATGTCGGGCTCCTGGTGCATGGAGCCTGCTTCACCCTCTGCCTATGTCTCTGCCTCTCTCTCTCTCTCTCTGACTATCATAAATGAATAAATAAATAAATAAATAAAT